>NW_024371260.1:3428686-3600298 GCF_014805655.1 Passer montanus | reverse complement strand
CGGGGCCCGCCGCCCGCCCGCGACCTGCTGGACGACGCCGACAACGAGGAGGACGTGTCGGGTAGGCGGCGGCGGGCGGGGGGCACGGGCGGGGCGCTGGCGTCGCTCCCCGTCGGTCCGGCCGTGCTGTCCGCGCTGCCCGGACCGGGGCGGTCTGTGCCGGGTCCTCCTCACCGGCCGGTTCGCGCTCGGACCGTGCCCGGGTGATGGCTGGTTCCCCCGGCTGGGCTTGGTGCAGCGATGCCCGCCCTGTCGGACCTAAAGCAGCACACAGCATGAATCAGTGAATTATGGAATCGCAGGGTGGTTTGGATTGGGAGGGGTCTTAAAGCATCCAGTTCCGCCCCTGCCGCGGGCAGGGACACCTTCCACTATCCCAGGCTGCTCCAAGACCCATCCAGCCTGGTCTTGAACTCTTCCAGGGATGGAGCATCCAGAGCTTCTCTGTGCCAGGGCCTCTCAGAACTGGAGTGATCAATACATCCTGACCACCCCAAAGGGGTGTTGCTGTGTGAGCTCAGAAATCACAAATAAAGACACAAGCCCAGCTGTGTGGAGGCTGGCTGGGATGCCCTGGTTTGGGGGGATAATGATGGGAAGGGGAGGTGTGCACTGGCACCAGTGCCCCTGCCCAGGGCCGGGTCCCTGAGCTGGCGTGAGCAGCCCAGAACAGCCTGGCAGCTGTGGCACCTGTTTTCCTCGTGAACCCTTCCTCTCCTCACCCACTGTGTTTTCATGAGCTCTGCCTGGGGATCAGAAAGGTGACAGCCGAGTGCTCCCCCGGTGTCTGCAGGCCCAGGCCAGCAGGAGCAGCAGCACACGGGATGTCCCTGTGTCCATCTCCAGCGTGGGCTGCCCACACCTCCCTGCTGGGCATGAGGAGCTGGGCAAGGGATGAGCTGAGGCTGGTGCTGCTGGGCATGACTCTCGAGGGGCACCAGGGGGGCAGCTGCCCCTGTGAGGGTCTGCAGGAGAGGCCACAGAGCTCTGTGTCCTGTGGGCTGAAGCTGCTGCTCAGGTGTGCTCCTGTGTCGTGCTGAGCGTGGTGTCCTGTGCAGTCTGTCCATATGCGAGCTGTCCCTTTTGTCCCCAGAAGAAGATGATGGGGTGCTGGAAGGATTGGATGAGTTTTTTGCAGAAGACCAAGTTGTGGTACAGAAAAAGAAGAAATCCAAGAAGCTGAAAGATGGCAAGGCTGCCAAAATCAAGAGGAGGAAGAAGGAGGTAACGCTGCACTTTCTCACACTGGGCTGGGGCTCCTCAGCTGTGGTGCAGAGGCAGCAGCTCAGAGTGCTGGCAAGCACCTCTTGGGTCTCTGTGGATGGAAAGAAGGGTCATCATTGGGGTTTTCCCTTGCTGAGCAGCCTGGGGAGGTGACACTCTTGCCCTTTCCCAGCTTGGCTGCTCAGGAGTGGCAGTGTCCCCTGTCTGGGGGGAGAAGGGGCCTCCATGCCTGCTGGCAGTGGTGCTCCCACCCCACAGGCACAGCTCAGCTCTGCTGGGCTCACTGGTGTGTGCAGTGGTGCTGTCCAGCCCCTGTGTTGGGGTTCTCCTGCCCATAGCCCAGTGCAGCATCCAGGGACAGCAGTAACTCTGGCAGTAACTCTGGCTGACTGTGCTGCCCCAGCACAGCATCTGGGGCTCCTGTTCCCAGGGAGGGAGATGCAAACCACCCTGCTGGGACATGAGCAGGGCAGGGCTTGGAGGTTTCTGGGGACACTGCTGTTGGCTGCACTCCTTCCAGCTGTTTGCAAGGGAGATGGTCCAGGACTTGGCACATGGAAGGAGTCTTGGACCTTCTGTAGGAAAACAAAGGTGAGGGTTTGTGTGAGGCTGCACTGGAGGTGTGCTGCTGGGTCGAGAATGCTGTCTGGCACTGCTCCCTGAGCCTGCCTCACTGATCCTGTGCCACCTGGGCTCTGCTGCTCACTGTCCCATCCCCAGACAGTGCTGGACACGAGGACAGGAGCAGACATCTTCTGTAAATGTAGACAGGCTGCTGGGAAGAAAGGACGAGCAGTGACGGTTCCTCAGCCCCCCAGTTGCCTTGCTGGGGCTGGGGAGAAGCTGCTCACCCAGCACAATGTCCCTCCTTGCCAAGGGAGCTGTAAACACATGGGCTGGGTCAGGTAGTGCATTGAAATGCTTGTGCTATGAGCAGGAGTGTGATGAGCTGCTGGTTTGAAGACAGCTGATTCCATCCTGCGCTGCCTCTTGCTGTCGTGGCCCCAAGGAAGCTTGTTTCCATCGTGGCCATGGTGATGTTCTCTTCCTGCAGATAACACACAGGCCCTCTGGCCCCTCTACCTCTCCCATTCTTAGGCACAATTTCTTCCCTCTGCTGTTTTCTGAGAGGGGGGAAATAAAACACAACTCCAAGGTGTTTTCACCTTTGCCCCTTTGCTGTTGCTGCTGACCTGCCCGAGCCCTGCAGCTTGTGCTGAGCTTGGCTGCTGCTGAGCTGGAGATGGGGAGGAAATAACAGGTTGAGAGCCCCAGTTTTTTAAAATTAATGCCTTGTGTGGGCAGCTCTAACCAGGTTCCACCTGTGGCAGACTGTCCCCTCATCTGTCACAGCCAGGGACAAGCTGGTGCTGGAGCTGATGGGGCTTCCTTTTCCTGAACTTGTCCCGAGTTTTGGGGGCAGATGAGCCTTACCCCTGCTCGGGGCGGGTGGGAGTGAAGTGCAGTCCTTGGTGTGACCCAGTGCTGTGCCTGGGCGTTGTCGGGGCTGCCCTGCCTGGGAATCCACTGCAGTGGAGCTGGGGCAGGAATCCCTGCTGCAACCCCGCGGAAAAAACCCGCGTGGAGCAGCCGGGCTGTGCTGGAACCTCAGCGCAGGCAGATGAAGGTCCTTGGCAGGGAAGGCAGCGGAGAGGGAGATTCAACCTGTACTGCAGCAGTTCCCATGGAAACCAATTATCCTGTGCCCAATTCCAGCTGTTCTAACCCCGCCGAAGGAGCGATGCCGCTGCTCCGAGCAGCGAGGGACCGTCCCTCAGCCCTGCCCTGGTGCTTCTCAGTGCCCCAAGGGACCGGGACAAGCAGGGAGGGGACCCATGGGAACCTCAGCAAAGCCATGTGCAGGTGCTGCACCTGGGTCACAGCAACCCCCCATCAGTCCAGGCTGGGTGGTGAGCAGCTCTGCTGAGGAGGATTTGGGTGTGATGATTACTGAGAGGCTGGACATGCCCTGGCCATGAGTGTTGGCAGCTCAGGAAGTTACCTGAGTGCTCTGCCCAGCAGGCAGCCACGTTCCTTGGGGTAGTAATTAATTCTGTTACTGTCAGTGTTGGGCAGTGGGTCATGATCTCTCCAGAAATAAACAAAAACATCCCCTGGGCAGTCCCTGCTCTTCCAGCAGAGTGTAGCCATCAAAGCCTGCACCTTTCTGACTGTGGGAAGCAGAATGCACCCATCTGCTGGAGATGGTGGTTTCATGTGGGAGGAGAGTGAAGTGGGGACAGGCTTGTTCTTCACTGTCCCTTTCTGTTTTAGGGGAGCAATGATGAAATGTCAGAAAATGAAGAGGAGATCGAGGAGAAATCAGAAAGTGAAGGGAGTGACTATAATCCCAACAAAAAGAAGAAGAAAAAACTGAAGGACAAGAAGGAGAAAAAGCCAAAACGGAAGAAGAAGGATGAAGAGGAAGATGACAATGAGGATGGAAGTTTAAAGGTACAAAAGACTTCTTTACTCTGAGCTGGTGCTAGTGCCTGAAGCCAGGCTTGGACAAAGGGAATTGAGGGTTCCATGAAGAACCCTTGGGTTTGGCAAGGATGAGGCTGCAGGTGAATGACTGGGACAGAAGTTCTATTTCCTTGGTACTTATCTTGAGTGGAGGGAGAAGTTGAGTTTCTTGGAGCTGTGGAACCTGCCAAGGCCTTGTAGAGTGTTACATGGTGGGGAGCATTTGCATGGTGCTGTGTTAATTTGTTTCTAGGGACTGCGTGAAGCGTTAATTGTTAAACGCTTGCGTGTGCTATTTCATAAATCCCAGAAACAAATCCCTGCATATCACTGACTAGGGAGATATGGAGCATGAGACAGAGCCAGCCTTGTGCTGCTCATCTGCAGAGCCGTGGCTGTTTGTGTTAATGGTGACTCTCTAAATCTCCAGGAGCCCAAGAGCTCAGCCCAGCTCATGGAGGAATGGGGTCTCGATGACGTAGATTACGTTTTCTCAGAAGAGGATTACCACACTCTGACCAATTACAAGGCTTTCAGCCAGTTCCTCAGGTAGGGAACTGTGGGCCTGGTGGTTGAGGTTTGGGCATTGCTCAGTCAGCAGATGAAGTTGTGAAGTCAATTCTGCGTCGCCAGCTCCTTGTCTCTTCTTCCTCCCAACTCAGTCCTCTGAGCTCAGTTTATTTGGAGGATTGACTGGGAAACAGCTGAAGCATTTGTCTCTCCTGCTCTCCAAAGCCCCATATTTTGTGTATGGTTATTTGAAAAGTTTAATGAGAAAAACAGTGTTAATGAATTTCTGTTTTCAGAGCACAGCAGGCATTTCAGGGAAGGGAGGTGTCTGAGGAGATTTAGGTGTGCCCCCCTTGCCTACATTTGCTTAAGGAAGCTCTGGTTTCTGCTGCCTCCCACGAAACTCCTGCAGGGAGGCACCACTGCCACATCTGGGCTGAAGCACGGGCATGTGAGTGTAGGAACAGACACAACACAGTGCTAAACGTGGTTCTCCCCTGCCCTGCAGGCCTCTGATTGCCAAGAAGAACCCCAAGATCCCCATGTCCAAGATGATGACGGTGCTGGGCGCCAAGTGGCGAGAGTTCAGTGCCAACAACCCCTTCAAGGGCAGCTCGGCGGCGGCGGCCGCGGCAGCTGTGGCTGCAGCTGTGGAGACTGTCACCATCGCCCCGGCGCTCCCCGCCAGCCCCCAGCCCTCTGCCCTGCCCGCCGTCGTCAGGAAGGCCAAGACCAAGGAGGGCAAGGGTGGGTGCCACCTCTGGGGGGCTGCTCTTGCCAGCAGAGCTGGCACAGGGCCGCAGAGCACAAGCTGCAGCAAAGCTGGGAGGAAAAGAGGGTGCCAGAGGGGTGTCTGCAGCTCCTGCTGGCCTTGCAGAGGTCCTTGAGAGGCGTGTGGTTCATGAACCACGGCAGATCCAGCCTCTGGGTCTGCTGGACGTTTGGCAGTTTGTGGGAATTCATCAAGCTGAGCAGTAGTGGGAAAGCAGAGGGATCTCCCTTTGTGCTGTGTGCACCTGGGAACCTTGTGCCTGTCTGTGTGAGTGGAGTGTGAGGTGCTCTCTTGCTGTCCAGGTCCTGCTGCTGCAAGGAAGTTTCAGAATTTGTGGAGTTTCCAGGGAAGTGATTTTTTGAGGAACAGCCCCTGGAGAGATGTGGCTTCCACTGTGCTGGGGGGTGATTTGGGTGACAGTTTTTTGTAGAGTACCAGACAAGTTTTCAATTTCTTCAGGTCCAGGTGTACGGAAGAAAATCAAGGGCTCCAAAGACGGGAAGAAAAAGGGGAAAGGGAAAAAGACGGCAGGCTTGAAATTTCGGTTTGGAGGAATCCCCAGCAAAAGGAAAAAGGGCTCCTCTGTAAGTTTGCAGGGCTTTGGGTCTGGGAGGGAAGTACTGGGACAAGCCCTTGTTTGGGATGGTACACCCACCCCGTGTCAGGGGTGTCACTTGTGCCCCTCTCTGGGGCCCTGGTCACATCCCCTTGCACCCGTGTCCAGGCTCAGATTTGTGACACTCGTGTCTGGCCACAGCTTTTGCTAAAATCACATGACCCTGTTTACTTTCAGCAGTGCGGGTGATAATGCCATCATTTCAGATTTCATTTGCAAAGGAATTCTTCAGGGCTTGCACTGCAGCTGAACCGTGCATCCCAGAGAATTCTGGGATGCTTTAATTGCATTAGCAGGGCCTGCCCACGGCAGCTGCAGTCCCGTGGCATTGCCTGGGATGTTGGAGCTGCCCAGCATCAGGAGTGTTTCAAGGAGTTAACAGCATTTTAAAGAACAATTTCCTTAGATAACACTTGACTGGGAGTGGGGCTCTTCTAGGTGTTGATAATATTGGTCAAACCCCCTCAGCTCGCTGTGTTGCAGTTCCAGCTTTAGTTTCTATAACACAACCTGTTTTCAAAGCACATCTGTGTGTTGAAGGGCAGGAGCCACTCATTGCTGCAGATTTTCAGTCGTGTATCACAAAAAATTCCTGAATGTGTGCTCTAGAGCCACACATTCACCTTCCAGAGAGTCACAAAGGGCTCCTGCAGCTGGAGCCTCAGCACCCGGGTGGGAGTGTGCAGGCTGGGCATTTGCACGCTTGAGTCTCCCTTGTAAGAACTCAGATTTATTATTATGTTTGACTCCATGGAATGCTGGGCCTGTTTTGACTCCTTTCATGCTGTGGGAATGCCAAGTGGGAATGCCTGCACACATGGACACAGGAGGGATGGCAGGGCTCAAGGCTGAAATGGGTGTCAAAAGAGAGGGAGCAAAGTTCTGCCAGGTCCTGGAAGAAGGGGCCTTTGGATGCACAGGGTGGGATCCTGGGGTTGTTCCTATCCAGGAGAACAGTCCCAGCAGTGGAAGGACAGCTGGGATGCCAGCACTTGGACTGGGTGTGCTTTGCTTTTTCCCTCTGCAGAGCGAAGAGGAGGAGCGGGAAGAATCTGACTTTGACAGCGCCAGCATCAACAGCTCCTCCATGCGCTCCGAGTGCTCAGCTGGCCTGGGGAAGAGAGGGAAGAAGAGGAAAAAGAAAAAGAGGAGTAGGCCATCCTTTGTACTCTGTTCCTACTCTGTTTGGATTTCCCTGTTCAGATGGTGCTCCCCTGGCCCTTGCAGCTCCGGGCTGTGTCTGGCACTGGCTCTGGCAGAGGATGTGCCTGTGCCTGTGTGAGTGGAGTGTGAGGTGCTCTTGGTGTCCAGGCCCTGCTGCTGGGGGGCTCGTGCCTGCAAGGAATTTGTGGGGTTTCCAGGGAAGTGGTTTTCTGAGGAGCAGCCCCTGGAGAGATGTGGCTTGTGGCAAGCTCCCAGCAGAGCAGGGCAGGCTGTGGGTGAGGCCGTGTGGAGACGAGGTGTGTTTTGTCTGTGTGAGGTGTGCAGTCAGGCTGAGGCAGGTGGCAGAGCTGTGGTAGCCATGCAGGGACAGGGAGGCATGTGAACCATGGGAAAGGATCTGTCAGGATCTGCCAGTGGCCGTGTGACCACATTGGTGTGTGTCCCTTCATCCCTTCCCGGGTGGATGTTGTGCCATGGCACCTCTGCTGCTCTAGAGAGCAGCCCCCTGTGCTGAGCACGTTGCCTTTCTGTCTTGTGTCCTTGTTTGGGATGAGATATTTCAGATCCAGGCACATCCTTTGGCTTCTTAGCTTTTCTGATGGATTTTTGCTTCCAAGAAATGGAAGGGCAGCTTCTGGGCTGGGGATCAGCTAGGGTGTGACACTGGCCAGCCTCCCCACTGGCTGGCGAGGCTGGGCTGGCTGGCTGGCCCCATGTCTTGTGTGTGAAGGGCATTGCTTGTGGCCTTGTGAGGGCCCTGGTGCTGGAGGTAGGCAGCTCCTGCTGCGTGCTGGAGGAGTGGAAGGTTGGAGTTCCATGCCAGGAGTTTGTGGCAGAGCTGGGAATTGAGATGAGCCATTCTGGCACTTGCAAGGCCTCGTTCCTCTGCTCCTTTTCCCTTCTGTGCTGTGTTGAGAGTGCTCCTGCCTCTGTGCCAGGGAGCCCCGAGGAAGAGCAGAGTAGTCCCAGGAGAGGAGTGGTGTCCTTGGCCGTGTCACCCTTGCATGGTGCGTTTGGTGCTGGTGCCTGGGGAGGTTTCTCTGACCGGCCTCCCTTGCAACCTCTCCAGGTTCTGGCATTCTCCATTGAGAGCCTGAAGGAACCAAAGGATGATACAGTGTGGAGAGAGAAAGAGAGACAGAGGTGAGATGATGCTGTGTGCAAAGGTGAACTGTGGTGCTGAGGGACAGAGAGGCAGTGGGAATTAACAGGAGGGGTCTGAGGTGAAACGCTGTCCTTATTTCCTTAACTGTATGGTAGAGGAGCAACGTCCCATTCCCTCCGGGAGAGCTGGCTGCTCTGCCACCCCTCTGACTGTCCCCTGTCCCTTGCTTGCAGTTGAAGAGGGGGACGGGTACGAGACTGACCACCAGGACTACTGCGAGGTGTGCCAGCAGGGCGGGGAGATCATCCTGTGCGACACCTGCCCCCGCGCCTACCACCTGGTGTGCCTGGACCCCGAGCTGGAGAAGGCCCCCGAGGGCAAGTGGAGCTGCCCCCACTGCGTGAGTGGGGTCGGGGAGCCTTGGGGGCGGGTGGCCTGCTGGTGGAAACCCTCAGGTTACACTGGCTGTGCTTCCCCAGGAGAAGGAGGGCATCCAGTGGGAGCCGAAGGAGGAGGAGGAGGAGGAAGAGGATGGTGGCGAGGAGGAGGAGGAGGATGACCACATGGAGTTCTGCCGGGTCTGTAAGGACGGAGGGGAGCTGCTGTGCTGTGACACCTGCCCATCCTCCTACCACCTGCACTGCCTGAACCCACCACTGCCAGAGATCCCAAACGGCGAATGGCTCTGCCCACGCTGTACAGTGAGTGTCACCAGCATTCCCATTCCTTACTCTGTCCCTGCTCCCACACCTGCCTGGCTGCTGCTGTCCCTCACAGCCCTGCCCTCTGCCCCAAACCCCTCCCTGAGGAGTGTTGCTGCCAGCTGCATGTGCCTGAGGGTGCGGGGTGGCTCTGAAAGGCTCTACTGCCTCTTTGGTCTCCTTGTGGGAATTGCTGGCTGGGAGCTTCCTGGCCTGGTTTCTGATGGGATGTCAAGCCTTGTTCCATGTGTGGCCTATAGAGAGGTGCCATTTCTGCCTGGTGGCAAGACCTGTCCCCACGGGAGATGCAGAAGTGTCATGGACACTTCTCAGGCACCCGGTGCTGGCTGCTTTCCACTGCAGGTCCCCTTCTGTCGCTCAGTTCCCTGCTCTAATTCCCCGTGGCCCCTGGCAGGGTCTCACCTTAAACTCTGTACTCTTGCCTGTTTGCCCTGTATCCCAGTGCCCTCCCTTGAAGGGCAAAGTGCAGCGCATCCTGCACTGGGCCTGGAAGGAGCCGCCGGCCCCGCCGCCGCCCGCTGCCGCCCCACAGCTGGCTCTGCCCCCGCCCAAGGCGCTGGAGGGGATCCCCGAGCGCGAGTTCTTCGTCAAGTGGGCCGGCCTCTCCTACTGGCACTGCTCCTGGGTCAAGGAGCTGCAGGTGAGCCCGCGTGGCACTGGGCAGAGCCCCTGCCCGGCCCTGTGCGCGGTGCCCCGGGCTGAGCGCGGCTCCCTGGTGCTGCAGCTGGAGCTCTACCACACCGTGATGTACCGCAACTACCAACGCAAGAACGACATGGACGAGCCGCCGGCCTTCGACTACGGCTCCGGGGACGAGGACAGCCAGAGGGAGAAGAGGAAGAACAAGGACCCCCAGTATGCCAAGATGGAGGAGCGGTTCTACCGCTACGGCATCAAACCGGAGTGGATGATGATCCACCGCATCCTGAACCACAGGTGAGAGCCCGAGGGACATGGTGCCATCCTTCTGACCTTGGGCTGCTGGGATTTCAGCTTCTGGCCTGTGCTGAGGTCTGTGTTCCCTTGGAGGTTTGGTTCCGGGCTGAAGCTGAGGCTGGAAGGGGATCCATGCTGCCTTATTTTCATGTCTGCTATGTTGCACATTAAAAATGGAGTTATAGCCAATTTCCTAAAGGTGGATGCACATTTTTCCACCCTTCCCAGTCATACTGTTTGGGTCCTGTTACAGCCTAACCATTCTGTAAATTCTGATGCTGATGGGGATGGTGCTGAGGGGAAGAGTTGGAGCATGTGGCCAACTCCCTTACAGAACCTTGACACTGATATTTCTTTTCTGTAGAAGAAATTCCCTGTGAATGAGATGTGCTGTGCAGATGGGCTTTCTGCATTGAGTGGCTGGAGACACGTCTTTGTTGAATTTCTGCATTTCAAGTGGCAGCTTGAAATATCAAGCAGTAGCAGCAGCTCTGCTGGAAGGCTGCATGGCAGGAAAGAACTAAAGCTGCCTGTCTAATTTTTGTGTGAGCTTTACCTTGTCCACTAACAAGGCAGCAGGTTTCCCTGTAGGCACAGAGTCAGACTTAGAAGTGTGTTTATTCTGGTTTTATTCTAAGCAGAACTTCCTAGAGTGGTGAATGCTGCAGGTGAGAGGGGAAGCACTGGAATCCATCCAGGCCTGGTGAAACAGGGAAATGAGGTTGTTAGTGGAATGGAAAAGCAGCCTGTAAAGCTTAATGGTTTGACACACTCACAGATGAATAGGCATTTCTGCTGGAAGTGTTGGTACTTTGTTTTTCTACCTCAGCTTGGATGTCCTGGTCTGTAGGTGAAGGCAGAGGATGAAGCATCCAGCTCTGCAGAAGGGGATCACAGCCAGCTGCTCCCAGGGGCTGGTGGCATCCCTGATCAGCTTTCTGTGCCCTGTGTTACAGCTTTGACAAAAAGGGAGACATCCATTACCTGATCAAGTGGAAGGACCTGCCCTATGACCAGTGCACCTGGGAGATCGATGACATAGACATCCCCTACTATGAGAACCTCAAACTCCTCTACTGGAACCACAGGTGTGAGCCCACAGCTGGGGGAGCAGGGCAGAGCCAGGGCAGCCCCTGCAGGTGTTTGGGACAAGGGGGACACAGAGGTGGCCCCCTTTTGAACACATTGACACTGCTTGCAGTGATTTCTCTTCAAAGACCAGCACTGATCAAGGCTGGCCCTCCTGATGTGCCATTTCAGGGCTGCTGGGCAGTCCCACCTGCTCTTTTCCAGCCTGTGCTCCCCTTCCCCTGTGTCTGCACTGCCATGACATTCATGGTCTCCATGGCCCTGCTGCCTGTTTTGGGGGAAAACCACAGTACTCTGAGTTTGCTGTTCTTCATTCTGGAGATTGTTGTGGGGGGAAAATCAATGTGTGCCCCTGCTAACAGAGCCAGAAGAGCTTCTGTGGGGAAAGGGCCAGTGTGGGAGGTGTCTCTGTCCCTTGGCTTGGAGCTGAGAGAAGAGTGACCCCCTGCCACCCCTGACGTGTGCTGGCTGTCACAGGGAGCTGATGCTGGGGGAGGACACGCGCCCTCTGAAGAAGCTGAACAAGAAAGGGAAAAAGCTGAAAGAGGAGAAGCTGGAAAAACCTCCAGAAACACCTCTTGTGGATGTGAGTGAGAGTGGTGGGGACAGTATGGGAACCTGGAGGGAGTGGGGGCTGTCTGTCCCCTTGTTCTGTCACGTTGTCCTTCTCTGGTTCCTCTGGGGACCCTGTTTCCAGTGAAAATTCTGGAGTGGTGTTGCTGTGAGGAGCCTGGGCTGTGCCAGGGACCTGTCTGTGTCTCCTTTGGAGCTGTTGGGTGTTACAAACCTGAAGAGGGATGTGCTTGGCTGCAGGGGAAGGAGGGGCAGGTGGTTTTCAGTGCTCTGTGCCGTGGCTCTCTTTGCAGCCTACAGTGAAGTTTGACAAGCAGCCCTGGTACATTGATGCCACGGGAGGCACGCTGCACCCTTACCAGCTGGAAGGGCTGAACTGGCTGAGATTCTCCTGGGCACAAGGCACAGATACAATCCTGGCTGATGAGATGGGGCTAGGGAAGACGGTGCAGACTATTGTGTTCTTGTATTCCCTGTACAAGGAGGTGAGTGGAGCCCCCAGCAGTCCCTGAGGTGGCTGAGAGCTGCTGGAATGGGGAGAACAGCCTGGGCTCTGTCTCCCTGAGCAGGGCCACTCCAAAGGGCCGTACCTAGTCAGTGCCCCCCTCTCCACCATCATCAACTGGGAGCGAGAGTTTGAGATGTGGGCGCCTGACTTCTACGTGGTGACCTACACGGGGGACAAGGAGAGCCGCTCGGTCATCCGGGAAAACGAGTTTTCTTTTGAAGACAACGCCATCCGCAGCGGGAAGAAGGTGTTCCGCATGAAGGTGGGCGCTCAGTGTGTGCCTGCCCCTTCCCTTCAGCTGTCAGTGAGAAGGGGAGAGGAGAATTTGGACCTGGAGAGGGTCCCTGGTCAGCTTGCCACAGAGGGAAGCTGGCATTGTTTACAAACATGGATTTGTGATGAGCTTTACAGATTTCTGCCAGAGCTTTTCTATTTCTGTGGTCTTCTGCTTGGTTCTTGTGTTGGGGTGTTCTGCTGGCACAACTCAGCCTCTGTGCCAGGCAGTGCAGCCCTTCTCATCCTGGATCACATGCAGCAGCAGCAGCAAAGGTGGAGGCAGTCCTGTTGGCTGCTCTTATCCCAGCTTTTCTCTTCCTCTGCTCCTCCAGAAGGAAGCCCAGATCAAGTTCCATGTCCTGCTCACGTCCTATGAGCTGATCACCATTGACCAGGCAGTGCTGGGCTCCATAGAGTGGGCCTGTCTGGTGGTGGATGAAGCACACAGGCTGAAGAACAACCAGTCCAAAGTAAGTGGCAGGCATTTGTGAGTGATTTTTTTCTCTCTCTTTTAACATCCTGTGGCATTAAAAGCCCTTCAGCAGCAGGAGAGGCAGCAGCCTGGCTGCCTGACAGTCCTTGGGCAGGATATCATGGAAGGGAATTGATCCCTCTCCTTGCTTTCCCCTTTACCTGAGGCTCAGTGCAGTCTCCAGCCCCTGGGATGTTCACTGTCCCTGGTGCAGGAGGAGACAAGTGGTGTGACCCAGGGATACCCAGGAATGCTGCCTGTGCTCAGTGGGAATGGCTGGGAGCAGGACATGCTGGCACCCTGCTCTGCATGCCCAGCATGGGGGTCTCTGCTCAGTCTCCATGTGCACCCTGCAGAGTCCACAGTGACACATTGGTTCCTGGTAGTCCTTGTCACCCAAACTTATTTCTTTTCCAGTTCTTCAGAGTACTGAATAGCTACAAGATCGATTACAAGCTGCTCCTCACAGGGACTCCGCTCCAGAACAACTTGGAAGAGCTCTTCCACCTGCTCAATTTCCTGACTCCAGAGAGGTTTAAGTAAGTTGCACTTGCCCAGGCCATCAGGGTGGCTCCTCACAAGCTTTATCTCTTGTACTTCAAGAGCTCTGCCCTGGTTTAAGCCATAAAGCTGCAGATCCCTTTGCTTTCACATGCCCCTGTTGCTTAGTGCCATGGGGCTCTGGCTGCTTCCACAGCAACCTGGAGGGCTTCCTGGAGGAGTTTGCAGACATCTCCAAGGAGGACCAGATCAAAAAGCTGCACGACCTGCTGGGTCCCCACATGCTGCGGCGGCTCAAGGCCGATGTGTTCAAGAACATGCCGGCCAAGACGGAGCTGATCGTGCGCGTGGAGCTCAGCCAGATGCAGAAGTGAGTGGTTCCAGTGCATTCCCAGGGGTGTCTGCCTTCCCCCAGCATGGTGAGGTGTCAGTGGGGATTGAGGGCTCGGAGGCACCCTGCTGCCTGGGAGGTGTGTTCCCTGTGGTTGAACTGGGCTCTGTGCAGTCCTTGGGGCGTGGGAGGCTGGCAGCGTGGCTCTGCTGGCTCTGGGGGCACAGAGAAAACACTGAGGCTGAATCCGCTTCTCCCATTCCTGGCACTGGGACATGGCCCGTGCTGCTGGTGTGCCTGGGTGAGCCTGGAGCGTTGCTGCTGCCCCAGCTCTGGTTTTGCTAGGCTGACCTGTGCAGATTCAGTGGCATCTCTTGCAGCTCAGGAAGGGCCTGTCACTTCTTCCCCTCCTGCTAGGCAGGGGAGCTTGGCTGGCACCCAGCAGAGGGTGGTGGTGTGCCCCTCAGTCCATCCCACTGCCAGGGCTGAGATCCCCCCAGAGCAACTGGAAACACCCAGCCCTATGTGTTGAATTGCTTTTAAAACCTTCCAAATGTCCCTTTTGCATCTCCAGTGACACTAAGGAGGGTTTAATTCAGTCCCCTCCCATTTGTGCCAGTCCCACACGTGCCCCAGCTAACACAGTGTCTGTCCCATCCCCTCTCCTGCAGGAAGTACTACAAATTCATACTGACAAGGAACTTTGAAGCCCTGAATTCGAAAGGTGGTGGGAACCAGGTCTCGCTGCTCAACATCATGATGGACCTGAAGAAGTGCTGCAATCACCCATATCTGTTCCCTGTGGCAGCTGTGGTATGTCCCCTGCCTTTGCACCCTTGGACTTGTCTCAGAGTGTTGAGTGGCAGCTGCTTCCATGATCCTGCTTTGGTTAACACTGTGGGTTTCCATGCACGGTGGGTTTCATACAAGGACTTAGTTTTTTGTTTTGGAAATGCAAGTGAAGTCCTCCATGAGGTTAATGCAGGTTGTCCTTATGGGCACTGACCATGCTGCCTTCACAGGAGGCCCCTGTGCTGCCCAATGGATCTTATGATGGGAATTCCTTGGTCAAATCTTCTGGGAAACTGATGCTGCTCCAGAAGATGCTGAAGAAGTTACGGGATGGCGGTCACAGAGTTCTGATCTTCTCGCAGGTGAGAGCAGGGAGGGATAATAATAAGTGCATTTTAAAAGGATTTATTTTAAATTATGTATGGGAAATTAGTGCTGGGAGCAGACAGAAATAGGTGGAATAGCTGGTGACAGCTTCTCCCCCAGGCAGCCATGCCAGTAATGGTGCAAGGGCTGTGTCCCAGCTCGCTCCTGAGGGACTGCCTGTCGTGTTTAAGAGCTCTGTTAGCTCAGGATAGAAAAGAGACAACAATCACGAGGCTCCTCTTTGGGGAGGGACAGTCAGACACAATTCCTTCCTGCTGGCAGAGTTGCCTGTAGAAGATGAGATGTGAGTGTTGCTCCTCTGGCAGTTCCATGTTGGCTGTGCTTGCTTTGCTGGCCGTGCTGTGCCTCCACCACCGAGGCCTCTGTGCAAGGACTATGTTGGGGCAGGGCAGCTCCCCAGGGGAGGCAGGGGTGTTTGGCCATGCAGACCCTCTCATGCCAGGGTCGCCTTGCCCTGTAGATGACAAAGATGCTGGATTTGCTGGAGGATTTCCTGGAGTACGAAGGCTACAAGTACGAGCGCATTGACGGGGGCATCACCGGCGGCCTGCGCCAGGAGGCCATCGACAGGTTCAATGGTACTCCCCTTCCTGCCTTGCTGAGGGGGGCCCTGGGGGGATGACAGTGTGTGGCCAGCAGTAGATCATCTGCCAGTGCCCACAGCTTGTGCCACACTCACAGGTCTGCCTTCCTGTGGCACGGTGGGGCTGCTCGTACAGCGCCCTTGAGTTGGTTCCCACAGGGAACCTGAGTGTGCCAGCAGCTGTTCAGCTGGAGGGGCTCCTGCCCTTCCCTCCAAGACCTCAGCAGATGACAGAGCTTCCCCTTTGCTCTGGAGCTGGGTTCTGCAGTACCTGGTTTGCAGGGGGCGATGCGTTTTCACTCCTTGACACCTCTGCCTCTTGCCTGTGAGCTGTGGGAGCCATTCTGTCCCTCTGAAATGGTGCTGCTCCTCTCTGAGCTGTGCTTCTTTCTGTCTCACCTGTTCCCACCTCTGGGTTTGTCGTTCTCAGCTCCTGGGGCTCAGCAGTTCTGCTTCCTCCTCTCCACCCGTGCCGGCGGTCTGGGCATAAACCTTGCTACAGCTGACACTGTCATAATTTATGATTCTGACTGGAATCCCCACAATGACATCCAGGTTTCTGACTTTCCCTTTTCCTTCCTGTGTAGTAAGTACCTCTCTGGCTGTGCCCTCTCTTTGCACACCCTCACTGGGATTTCAGTATCTTCTCTTGAGAGCTGCTGACACTTTCTCCTGTGTTTGTGGGCGTTTCTGCTCTGCAGTCCCTTTCCCACACCCTCTCCTGGCCTCTCTGCAGTCTAGGAGACACCTGACATATAAAACTGCCTCTCCCCTGTGACATTCTCACTCCTCCCTCATACCTGTCCTCAACTGGGTGCCTCTCATGCAGCGTGGAGGGTGAGAAGCAGGGCCCTCTTGTCCCTGTGGCACGGTGCCACCCTGGCCTTGTCCGTGCTCTGCCCGCAGGCGTTCAGCAGAGCTCACCGCATCGGGCAGAACAAGAAGGTGATGATTTACCGCTTCGTGACCAGGGCCTCTGTGGAGGAGCGCATCACCCAGGTGGCCAAAAGGAAGATGATGCTCACCCACCTGGTGGTCCGCCCGGGGCTCGGCTCCAAGTCGGGCTCCATGACCAAGCAAGAGCTGGATGACATCCTCAAGTTCGGGACAGAAGAGCTCTTCAAGGATGATGTGGAGGGTGAGGTGGGAATGCTCTGTGTGGGGCAGGGCCCTCTCTGAGCTGCTGGGGCTCACTGCTCTCTCCCTGTGCCACAGGCATGGTGTCTCAGGGCCAGCGGATTGCAATGCCAGATGCTGTTACCCCTTTCTCAGACACACTGTCAACAAAAGGGGGTGCAGCAACCCCCGGCATGAAAAAAAAGCATGGTAGCACCCCACCAGGTGTGTAGCCCCTCTTTGCTGGGGGGACTCATCCTCCTCCCTCTCCCCTCACCTGAGCTTGCCTGGCTCTGGAGCAGACTGTCCAGCACCCTGACCTGCGCTGCTGCTCCCCTCGCTCTGCTCTCCAGGTGACAATAAGGATGTAGAGGACAGCAGTGTGATCCACTACGATGACGCTGCCATCTCTAAGCTTTTGGACCGGAACCAGGATGCGACTGACGACACAGAGCTGCAGAACATGAATGAGTATCTCAGCTCCTTTAAAGTGGCTCAGTATGTTGTGAGAGAAGAGGACGGTGTGGTAATGTGATCAGTATCATGTCTTACAGTCACCCCTTTGTACATCCTGCTCCCTCTGCTGTCCCTGCGAGTGCTTGGCATGGGGCAGGACCCTCCCTGCTCTCTCTCTGTGGCTGCTCGAGCTCTTTGTCTCTGGCTCTGCAGGAGGAGGTGGAAAGGGAGATCATCAAGCAAGAGGAGAACGTGGACCCTGACTACTGGGAGAAGCTGCTGCGGCACCATTATGAGCAGCAGCAGGAAGATCTGGCCAGGAACCTGGGCAAAGGAAAGAGAATCCGCAAGCAGGTCAACTACAATGACACCTCTCAGGAGGACCAAGGTATGGCCACAGGTGCTCGGCTCCTGGCCAGGCTCGTGGGACAGACAGAGTGTCACTTGGTGTTTCTCTGCAGTTGGTAGATTGCCTGGGTCTGCACTTCCCAGATTCCTAAACTTTCCAGTGTAGACATTTTCAAGTATTTTTTTCTTTTTATTGGTTGGTCTGTAAACTCTGGTTTTGCTGGAAGAATCTAGGAAAGACATGTCTGTGGGGAAAATATTTCAAATTTGGTTTTTGCTGCATAACAAGGCCAATTCTGTAAAACCTGAGAACATGATTTCCTGTTGCTGTGTCCCCCTCTCCTGCTGCCTGGCCGTGAATGCCTGTCCTACCCACAAGCAGGCTCTGACCTGTCTAACACATCCTCCCCAGGCAGGGTCTTCTAACCTGGCCTCCCTTGTGTTCTGCAGAGTGGCAGGACGAGCTCTCTGACAACCAGTCAGAGTATTCCATTGGCTCTGAGGATGAGGATGAAGACTTTGAAGAGAGGCCAGAAGGCCAGAGTGAGTTGATGTGTTTGTTGATAGTTCCTGGGATTTGGAAGCATCAGGAATGTCTGGGTTGGAGGGACTGGTGTGCCCAGGGCGCAGTTCAGGGGACTGCATCCCTGCTTTCTGTCAGGTGAGGAGCTTTCCAGGGCAGGGAAGGCAGCCAGCTGCTTCCTTGGCCTCTTCAGTACTGTGGTCTGCTCCACCACGAGGACCAGGCATGGTCCCCCCTTGCCTGGGAAGGGCAGAGGAGTGTCCTGGCCTGGGGAGTGGTGGCTGGAAGGGACCCTGCAGTCTGGGCAGATGCTGTGGTGGGTTCTGCTCCCATCAGGAGGGAGGGCAGGAAGCCTGGGGCACATGAGGTGACTTCCCTTGGTGCCTGGCCCATCCATCACTGATGCTGCTTGGCTCTAGGTGGCAGAAGACAATCACGGAGACAGCTGAAGACTGACAGAGACAAACCTCTCCCTCCTTTGCTGGCAAGAGTTGGGGGGAACATCGAGGTGAGCCTCATCCGGAGCATGGCCAGTGCTGTTGTGCCCGGGCTGCCTGAGGGCTGGATCCCTCTGTGCTGACCCACTGGGACACCATTCCTGGTCCAGCAATGCCTGTCACAGCTGTGAGGCTCCAGGAAGCCCCGTGCTGCTGAGGCCACTCTGTGATCCCAGCGATGCCTTCGCTTCCTGCAGGTTCTGGGCTTCAACGCCCGGCAGCGCAAGGCATTCCTGAACGCCATCATGCGCTGGGGAATGCCACCCCAGGATGCCTTCAACTCCCACTGGCTGGTCCGGGACCTGCGAGGGAAGAGCGAGAAGGAGTTCAGGTACTGAGGTCCTGGCAGGCAGGCAGGGCTGGGAGCTGCACCCCTTCACTGGGGGCTCTTTTTGGGGAGGCAGTTTCTGTTTCATTGAGACGTTGTCTCTTGTTCCCTTCCTGGGGGTGAGACTTTCCTCATCCAGGGGATCATGTGCGTGCTGGGTTGAGCAGGGAGGACATGGGCCAGGACTGAAGTCTGGATTCCCTGCAGGGCATACGTGTCTCTGTTCATGAGACACTTGTGTGAGCCTGGGGCCGATGGTGCTGAAACCTTTGCTGATGGTGTTCCCCGGGAGGGGCTGTCTCGCCAGCACGTGCTGACTCGCATTGGGGTCATGTCACTAGTAAGGAAGAAGGTGGGTGAGTAAAGTTATGAATGGACTTTTTAAGAATGTTCTGGACACTTTTCTCAATGGGGTGGCCGCAGTAATCCTGCCACTTGGTCACTCTGTGGGTGAGCAGCCTGGACATGCTGACTCTGTGGCACCAGCTGGGAGTGTCCCTGCCCTGTTTGACCTGACCATGTGTGTCTGTGCCAGGTCCAGGAGTTCGAGCATGTCAATGGGAAGTACAGCACCCCAGACCTGCTTCTTGAGGGCCCAGAGAGCAAGAGATCCAGCGAGGTTGTGTCTTCAGATCCCAACACGCCTGTCCCGGCCAGTCCAGCACACACACACACGGGACCAGGAGCCCTTGCAGGTATCCAGGGGGTTGTGGCTGGGGTCTGGCTTGGGAGGGAGGTGGCCCAAGACACCAGGAGGTTTTGCAGGTGCTTTACCCACTGGGCCCTGCTCAACAGCTTCTGAGCTTTGCTTTTCCTATAGACAAAACAGAAGCACAACTGGGGTTCCATGAGGAAAAGGACTTGATGGAACAGAAGCCCAGAAAGGTGTCTGACAGCCAGGTGAGTGGCTTTGTTCAGCATCTCCTCCAGGAAATTTTCCCTGCTCTGCCTGGGAACTTGGGGTACTCCCTAGGGAAGGGAGGGCCAGGCTGATCTGGGGTGGGTGCTTGGCCTTTAGGTATCTGCAAGTGCCGAGGCAGAGAGTGAAGAGCACCTGGAAAGCTGTGACAACAAGGAGAGGCCAAGGAAAGAGAAGCAAGAGGATTGTGAAAAGGCTGAGCCTTCTTCTGAGCCCCTGGCAAAAGGTGAGGCTGTGCATCTTCTCTGGGTTGCTATGGGAAACCTGAACAAACTCCTGCAGAAATTCCTGAAAAAACAAGTTGTAAATTGCATGAAATGGTCATTTTGGGGGGCATTTGTTCCTTCAGATGTCTCAAGGAAGAGGGAAAACTAAACACATTTATTTGATATAAAGCAGAAGAATGTTCTCTTTGAAGTTCTTTGAGCCTCTTGAACGTACAAACAATAAACGTAGTTACTTTACCCTAAAAGGGAAAGTGTGTCTGGATAAGTAGGTTGTTCCCTACAGAGCTTTTTCCATGTCAAGCATTTCTTGTAGGCCTGTTCCCTCCTGCAGACGAGGGGATTCAAGAGCAAGAGAAGCCTTTGGAGAAGGCGGAGTTGAGCAGCAGCCCAGGGAAGGGGGAGGATAAAGAAGTCAAACCAGGTGAGGCATGAGGCTTTGGAGAGAGAAGAGTGGGAAGAATTCCCAGAGTGAGGCCAGTGCCTGGCACAGTGACAGAGCGTGCCCACAGGGTGGTGGCAAAGATGCCATCAGCACCACTGGGGCTCAGGAGACACGAGTGGGAACAAGACCCTGTTGGCATGGCCTGTGTTAACAATGGGACCTGCTGGGAGGGGTTGGTGGCTTCTGCAGCAGTGACTGGTGTTGATGGGGCAGGGGTGGCACCAGTGGGAGTAGTGGTGGAGCACAATTAGGCCAATTCCTTGTGTTTGCCAAGCAGAGGATGGCAAGGAGGAGGAGAAGGAACCAAGTGATGCCCAGCAAAACGGTGACAAAGAGGAAGAGGAGGAGGGAAAAAAGGATGACAGAAACATGAACTTCAGATTCATGTTCAACATTGCTGATGGTGGCTTCACAGGTAAGGGTGAGAGATGAGGTCTTGGCCTGTTCTGCAAAGCTGCTGCAGAGGCTCTGAATCTGTTCAAGGAATGTGACCCTGGTGATGGGCCATGGATGGGCTGGTGCTTTGCTGGCAGCAGCAGACCTGGGTCTGCTCTGTGCCTGTGGTCCTGGGAGGTTCCATCACTCGCCCTGCCTGCATGCTGAGCATTGACCTCCACTCCAGCTGCCTGACCAGGCTGTCTCCCTTCTGCTTCTGCTTCCACAGAGCTGCACACGCTGTGGCAGAATGAGGAGAGGGCTGCCATGTCCTCTGGCAAGATCTACGACATCTGGCACCGCCGACATGACTACTGGCTGTTGGCAGGAATTGTCACGTACCCTTTGACCTGGCAGAGCAGGAGGCAGCGAGGCGAGAGGGGCCTCTCTGGGGGTGTGGAAGCTGGGCTGGAGCTGCACTGATGAGAGGGAGAGGGTTTAGGGCCACGGTGTGGCTGTGGGGTGGTGGGCAGGCTGTTGGCTGGCTCGTTCTGCCCTTGACACTTGTCCCACACCAGTCATGGCTATGCCCGCTGGCAGGACATCCAGAATGACCCACGCTACGTGATCCTGAACGAGCCCTTCAAGTCAGAGATACACAAGGGGAACTACCTCGAGATGAAGAACAAGTTCCTTGCCCGGCGTTTTAAGGCGAGTGGCAGGTCCAGGGCTGGTGAGTCCTTGTTGGTGGGAGGACCAGAGCAGCATCTTGAAACCAGGGGGGAATTTGCCAGGATCTTCTGTGAGCAAAATGGGGAGTGGATTTTGCGAGGAGCTCCGTGGTTTATTGGTTTATAGTGGGGGGGTCTGGTCCTGAATCCTTGCTCTCCCACACCTCCCAGTTGCTGGAGCAGGCCCTGGTGATTGAGGAGCAGCTGCGGAGGGCGGCGTACCTCAACATGACCCAAGACCCCAGTCATCCGGCCATGGCACTGAACGCACGGCTGGCAGAAGTGGAGTGCCTTGCTGAGAGCCACCAGCACCTCTCCAAAGAGTCCCTGGCTGGGAACAAGCCTGCCAACGCTGTCCTGCACAAGGGTATGTGCCTGCAGGGCTGGGGGAGTCTGCTCTGAGGCTGGGAAGGGTTCCCCACCCTCACCTGGGGAGCCAAGCCAGGAGGTGTCCCCATCTTGTGTTCTCTCAGCTTGCTGGGTGTGACAGGCATCCCCCCAAGTACCTCCTGCTTTACTTGCAGTACTGAACCAGCTTGAGGAGCTGCTGAGTGACATGAAGGCTGATGTGACACGCTTGCCCTCCATGCTGTCCCGCATCCCGCCCGTGGCTGCCCGGCTGCAGATGTCAGAGCGGAGCATCCTCAGCCGCCTGGCCACCCGTGGAGGGGATCCAGCTGCCCAGGTCTGTGGGGACAGGCACAGAGCCCTCACTGTGAGGGTCATGGGCTGCAGGGCCATGTCTTTTCTCCCTCCTTGCCTCCCCAGGGCTCCTTTGGCTCTGCCCCGATCTTCAACAACAGCTTTGGGCCGAATTTCCGTGGTCCTGGGCCAGGTGGGATTGTCAACTACAGCCAGATGCCTCTGGGACCCTATGTGACTGGTAGGCTGGGGTTTTGCTCTTGGGCAGAGAAATTCAGAGGGTGGATTTGGGTGGTCCAGGAGTGCTGCCACAGGACAGTAGTGAGCAAGGTGTTTCCTCTGTCACCACAGATATTTAGCAGTTCCCATGATTTTCCCCTGCAGCTCCCACTCCTAGCCGAGGTAAGGCTGTACTTCCTGCTCTCTTTGTTGGGGAACATGAAGGGATGGGGGGCTAAATGGAGGCTCCATTTGGGCTCCCCAGTGCCAGTATCTGACTGTGGCCTCTGCCTCAAGCAGCCGCAGTGGAGATGGGAGCAGATCCTTCCTGCAGTCCTCCCAGGTGGGGTTGGCATGTGGGGAAGGTCCACATTTGCCTTATGGACAGCCCTTCTCTCTTCTCACAGCAGCTCTGGGGGACAGTCCCTTGTCCCTGGCCACGAGCCGCTGTTGCCAGAGGTCGGCAGGGAAATTGTGCCAGCGTTGCCTGCGTGGAAGACAAGCTGCTGCCGGCGCTGCTGCGCTGTCCCGCTCCCGCTTCAAGTGTGCTTTGCCTGCTGCGGCCCCGTGGGAGCGGCGGGGCTGGGGGTTTGTGTCCGTGTACATTTTTTGCACTTTCTTATTGAAGACTTGAAGAGTTTGTCTGGGCAAGGTGGGCTGAGGGGAGGGAGGGAGGGCTGGAGTTGCGGTGTTTGTCTGGTTGTGTTGGCAGGTGTAGGGGTGAGTGGAGGCCAGTGGTGCCATGTCCCAGCCGGCTGTGCTCCCCAGCTTCCCCCCAAGGGGCGTCTCTTCATCCTGGTGGTGTTTGAGCAAGCCCACGCCTGTTGCTGCCCTGCTGGAATCCCTGGCACTGCTGTGGTGTGGCTGGGGGTCCGCATGTGCCGGGCTTGGGGCAGGCAGATGGAGGGGATGTGGGTGGGACAGAGGGGACAGCTGGAACTGGGATGGGGATGCCTCGAGCGTGGTGACACCGGCAGCCGTGAGCAACGCCCCTGCATCCGCTTCGTGCTCTGTGTGTCCCGGTTTCTGTTCTGTGTTTTAATAAATCCTTTGGGAAGGACGCAGTGGAGTCTGGCAGGGGAAGGGATGGTGGGGTGGGCGGCCTTGGGGCGGCCTGGCCATGGTCTTGGTACCCCTGCTGTCCTGCACTTGGTACCCCTGGTGTTCTGCACGTGTCCACACACACACACACACATTTCCACAGAAACCGACACAGATGTCTACACACACACACATGTGGTGCACATGGAGACACAGGGACATGCACACATGGACACAGACAAGAGAATGTCATGTATCTACACTTACTGTTATCTCTGCACGGTGCACATATATGTACACATGTCTACATCACCCCCACACATGTACCTTTTCATATATAGCATGTGTAGATCTATGTACATGTGTAGATATACACAGAACTGTAAGTTTTAGATCTATATGTGTGCATATATCTTTATGTGAGCATACACAGCTATAAATACTGATCTATTTAGGTACTGCTATGTGGGTGTGTACCTGTACATACATACCTGTATATTATACAGGTCTGTGTAATATATTTGTGGTTTTAGTAGATGTGTATTTGTGTACATAAATACTTCTGAGTGCGTGTGTAGACACAGGTATGGGTAGATAATGGATATATGTACATAGGATAGATCTATATGTGGTATGGATGTATAGATCTATATTTACAGAGGTGCATATACACATACATGCGTAGATGTTTCTACATATCTACACATCTCTATATCTCCATATCTCTGTATGGCTATATAGGTGTATTGATCTTCATGTATGTGTTCACAGACACACATGTATTTGTAATTTCCATATATTTATACATAAGTGTAGATACAGGTAAAGGTAGTATAGCTGTCCTAGACAGAGATAGTGTATGTGTGTGTATATTCACAGACACGTATGTGTCTGTTATTTCACAAATATATATGAATGTGTATGTTTCTGTTTGCACACAAACATTGATGTAGCTCTGTAGACAGAGGTACATGTACAGGTAAAGCTGTAGAGGTTTAGCTGCAGGTACATCCATGTACCTGAAGGTGTAGGGGTGTGGATGTGGGAGTTGTGCACACTGACTCTCACCCAAATACAGGGGAGAGCTCTGGTGTCATGAGTGGGTCAGAGGAGACCCCTCCACCCCATGTTTGTACACATGCACATTTATAGTGGGGCTGTAGGCGCAGCCATGGCCACAGCAGATAATCACACACACATTGTGCACAGAGCTCACACACAGTGTGGAGTTCTCACAGTGTGCAGAGCTCACACACACTCCAGAGAGCTCACACACAGAGTGTGGAATTTTCACAGTGCAGAGTTCTTACAGTGTGCAGAGCTCAGTGCACAGAGCTCTCACACACTCCAGAGAGCTCACACACAGTGCACAGAGCTCACACTTCAGAGTTCACACAGTGCAGAGCTCTCACAGCTCACACACAGAGTACAAAACTGAGGGTTTGCACATACATTTACAGTTTTTATATTTATGTGTGCACAGATAGAGGAAACTGCATGTAAATATATGTGGATATGGATACATATATATAGATATAGGCAAAATGTTTGTTTTGCACAGAGTACACAGAGAGCTAAAAAGAGATAGATACATGTAGCTATATTGTTCTCCTTAAATGTATCATCTCCTTTATGTATCATCTGTCTCTATCTATCATACATGTATCCACATATATAGCTATAGCTAGACACGCAGCTATATATATGTAGCTATAGCTGTATCTAAATTACAAATATCTGTGTCCATGTGTATATATGGCATTTGTTTATAGATGTATAGACATGAGTATATACTCAAAAAGCTGGGTATGGATATAGAGTCATCTACACATATATCTGTATGTACACATCTATCTGCATATACACACATTTAAGTACATATCAGTAATTTTCATGTGTGCATATATCCATACAAACATGGATGCTGCTGTAGCACTATATTTACATGGATATGTACACATCTGTATATTACATATATGGATCAATACACAGAACCATGTATGTCTGTATATACACAAGCACACACATGTCTACGTGTGTGTATATACGTTATACATGTATTTTTCAGAGGTGTGTCATACAGGTATCTATAGATGTAAATAGGTATTGATCTCTCAGAGACTGATGCCAGGGATAGAGGTGGAGGTAGAGCTGCATCTGTATCTACATTTGGCCGTGTGTGACTGTGTGTGTGTCTGCAGACACCCCTGTAACAGGTGTACGTGGGTGCATGTGTAGAGGCTTTCAGTAGCTTTGTGCAGATACAACTGAAGATGCTTGTGGGCTGTGTTCACCTCCACAGCTGCTGTCTGCAAATCCATACGTCCCCGTGTGTCTGCACATCCCTGCATCTCCGCGTGTGTCCATGCACACAGACACTTGCACACTTGCCCACACACACACACTCCCCCATCCCGGTCCCTCCCCGCAGCACAGCTCGGCCAGAGCATCCCAAACTCCCTCCCTGTCCCCATCCCACCCACCCCTTTCCCCGGGAGCTCTCCGGGAACCGCCGCGGTGCCGTGGGAGAGGGCAGAGGCGAGGGCCGGGGAACAGCTTCGTGTTGTCGGCCTCGTGGGCGTACAGCACCCGCGTGCACCCCGCGCCCGCCGCCAACGTGGAGGCAGGAGCCACGCATGCAACGGGTCCCGGCGGCGGGCAGGGCGGCCGGGCAGCTCGGGGCTCGCCTCCCTGCGGCCGTCCCTGCGCCGCAGAGCCAGGCCGGGCGGCCGCGGCGCCACGTCCGGGGCGGCGCGGGTGGAGCGCTGGCTCTCGGCGCTCGCGGTGCGAGCCACACTCTCCACTTTGCTCCAACAAAGCGTAAGCAAGCGAACGGGCGGCGAGGGCTGCGCGGCGTGCTCGGGCGCGCTTAGGATCTGTAGTCCTTCTTGCTGTATGGTTTGTTGCCCAGGATGCTATCGATCTCGTGGACGATGGAAGACGACAGCTTTGGAAGGACCTGCGGGGGATGGGGGCAACGCTGGGAGTTGGGATTGTGACCCTGCTGTGTGCTTGAGGATGCTCACCGCCTCCACCCCACCGCGTTCGTGCCGCAAGCCCCAGCTTGCCGGCAGGGTGACCCAGTTAGGGAGAGCCTGAGTCAGGCCCAGCCCTGCCCCCTCCGCCCAGCAAAGCCTCGTCTTTGCTTCTCGCCTTCACGACAAGCAAAACCTGTCATGGAGCCGGGTTTGTAACCCTCTTTTCCCGCACAGTGCAGCACTGCAATGAGTGCTGTGGGCAAATGTTGCTCCTGCTGGGAGCACTGACCTGTATTGCTCCAATATTCTCCATCAGCTGGTCAGCATTGGAGGCCCCCAGTAAGACGGAGCTGACACCCTCGTTGCGCAGGCACCAGGCTGGGAGAGGAGGGAGAGCAGAGCTTCAGCACGGCCCAGATATCCCTGGTGTCACCCCAGCTGTCCCCTGCTGTCCCCCATCTTACCGATGGCGAGCTGGGGCAGGGTGCAGCCCAGGCGCTCAGCAATGGCCTGCAGCTCCTTCAGCTTTGCCTGCTGCCGCCGGCCCTCTTCACTCAGGATCTTGTCCTTCAGCCACTGGTATCCCTGGGGAGTGGGAAGGGGTGTTGTGGTGGGATCAGGGTGCACCAGCACCTTGCACAGGCAGGGCATCCCCAAACTCCCTGGGTTGTGGCTCCTGGAGTTCCTGTTCCCATAGGGACTTTGCAAGGCCCCTGGCCCTGCTCCCCCAGCTCTGTCCATCCCCGTGTGCCCTCCCAGCCCTGGTGCAGCTCACCTTCAGCGAGGCACGGGAGTAGGGGGGGATGCCCCCATCATACTTCCCCGAGACGATGCCGCAGGCCAGTGGGGACCAGGTCATGGCTCCAACGCCTGGGGACAGAGCAGAACAGGGGGGTGACACTGCTGCTCCCAGCTCCCTCAGGGGCCGTGGCACCTGGTCTCAGCAGCACTGTGCTCTGGGGAGCTGGGGAGGAATCCCCCCTGTCATACCTATCTTGTGGAAGAGCTCAGGGAGCTGCACCTCCACCTTTTCCCGCTGGAACATGTGGTACTCAGCCTGCTCACAGATGGGCGGAATCAGGTTGAACTGCCGGGCCACCGAGTACGCCTCCTGCAGAAGAGCCAGGACCCTCAGCGCCCTGCCGCTCCCCCCGAGCCCCCTGCCCAACCCCCCTGCCAAGTCCTGAGCAGCCACCCCGAAAAATAATTAAGGCTTAAGTGCATCTGCACACGCTTGGCTCCCAACAGCTGCTGTCTAATTAAATCAACGTCAGCAGCATCGCTGGGGCTGCTCCGCTGCACCCGCCCCGTCCCCTGGGCCCCTACCATGATCTCCATGGAGCTCCAGCGCGAGGTCCCCCAGTACATGGCCATCCCCTGGTTGATGACATGGGTCATGGCTCGCACTGTCTCTGCCGGGAGGGAAGGAGAGAGTGGCAGGTGGGGTTTAGCAGGGCTGCACTGGCAGAAGGGGGCTCCCACTGCCCAGTGCTGCGGTGGGAGCTGGGTGCTGTCCAGGGAATGCTTTCAGAAGAGCAGGATGGGGAGAGAGGGAGCAGCCACTCAGGATGTGCCAGGGACCACAGCCGACCTGACATGCTCGCACGGTGCCAGGCTCTCCCTGCATGGACAGCAGCCTGAGGCTTCTGCCAGTGTCCCCATGCCCTGTGGGGTTACCAGCACTGGCACTGCTGCAGGGGTAGGGACTGATGCATTGTCCACACACAGAGACCCACAGAGGGAAGCCTGAACCCTGTGTGAGCCACTCAGGCGTCTTGGGGGGAGCCAGCCCTGAGCCATGCAGGCTGGGGCCAAGCCAAGGCGTGCTCCTGCAGCCAAAGGCGAGCAGTGGGGAGGGCAAGGGGCACGAGGCTCGCCCGGCCGGCACCGGGGCACACACCCCAGCATGCTCACAGCTGCCCCGGTGGGGAGGGACCCTGCTGCAGACCCTGGCATGTGCCAAGGGCACCCCATGGCAGGACCCTGGGGGGCGGGAGCCTCTCTGCTTTTTGTCCTTTAAACTGCAGTACAGTCTGAAGGGCCAGGGGGGTGTCTGTGTTGTGCTGCTGCTGCCTCTGCATCTCATGGCAGGGTTTGCTTGAGAGGGGGAACAAGGATGGGGGATCACAGAGGAGTGGGGGCTCTGCCCCGGGAAACACCGCTGGGACAGGCAGCGGCTGGCGGGCAGAGTGCGGGCAGGGAGTACCTTCTACGATGAAAGTCCTGGACTTGGAGGAACTAAATGGGTCCCCTGGTGATAAAAGAGAGATTTAGAGAAAGTGGAGTCACCGCTGCTGGGATGGGGGCAGTGACCTGCCACCACACTGCCAACCCGCCCCGCCGCGGCCCGAGAGGGTCCTGGCGCCAGGCAGGAGGCGGCAGAAGTGTGACTGTGGCACGGGCCAACCGTGGTGGCAGAGGAGCGGATTCTGCTTGGGAGGGAAAATGGCCTTGAAAGACAAGCCTGGCGCAAACCAACCGCGACGGCGATGAAAGGCAGCGGGGAGCAGCGTGGCACCGTGGCGCGCACCCACCTTCCATCGGCGTGTTGGGGTCGGGCCGGTTGGCAAACACCACGTCCACGTACTCTAGCTGCAGCCGCTCCAGAGACGCCTTCAGACCTGCAGCACGGATGGGCAATCAGGTGTGCTGAGCCCCGTGCTGCCAGCACCGAGGCAGACGGTGAGGCACAGCCTGGCAGTGCCTGACGAGTGCCCTCACACATGCCCCTACCTTCTATGATGTGTTTTCGGGACAGGCCCCTCTCTGTCTCGGCCCTGCAAAAGGAAAGGTGGGTGAGAGCCTGGGGTGAGAGCCTGACCCGTGCCAGCTGCTCTGCTAGGGGGCAGTTGTTACCTACTTTCCTCCCCAGAAGATTTTGGTGGTGATGACCAGGCTGGACCGTCTGTGGGGAGAAAGAGAGAATCACTGCAAAGCCCTGTGCACCCTGCCCTGCATGGCACATTCCTGCCCAAGGCTGCTCTACCAGCTTTCCCCACCCAGCCCATCGGGTTTTGCCAAATAGGGATGGTGTCTAGCTTACCTCCACCCCTTCTTCTTGATGATATTTCCCAGCACCACCTCGGCCCTGCAAGGGAAGGGAACATCAGCCATTGGCACCTGGCAGGTGCAGCCATGGGGACACTTGTTTGCCCCTTGGCTGCAGCACCCAGAGCCGAGTTGTCCCCAGTGCATGAGCTTGCTAATTTTAAGTGAAAGCATGGACACATGCCAATGCCCTGGGCCCGTGTGCCCTGGCTACAGCTGTGCTGGGAGGGTGCACAGCTGCACCTGCATGATACAGGCCACCATGGGAAGCATGGGACTGCCAGAACCATGACTCCCTCCATGGGCAAGCGCTCAGAACTCCATCCTAGAAGCTGCTTTGCAGCTGGCAAACCTGGGATATTCCCATTGCCACCGTGATTTGGTGGGAGGCGGGGCGTAGGGTGAGACCCCTGTGGCACTGCCAAAGCAGGGTACCTACTTGCCAGCAGCGTAGACTTCTGCCGTGTCGAAGAGATTAATGCCGTTGTCATAAGCTAAAGTCATCAGCTGCTCTGCCATCTGCGAGGAGAGAGCGGGGTCGGTGAAGGGGGTGGCCGAGAGCACGGGCGCGTGCGCAGAGCGCTGGAGCTCCGGCAAGCTGCATGCACCCAGGCCACAGCCACGGCTGGGCTGGCCCCATCCCCTCCCCACTCACCAGCGGAGAGACAAGGTGAAGGGGTGCAGCCTTACCTCATCTGTGATCTGCCCTCCGAAAGTCACCCATGTTCCTGCAGGGGAGAGAGAGGTGTGCGCATGGTGAATGTGGTGAGCAACGAGCGCTGCCACGTCAAGCCCCCGGCCACCCACCCTGGCTGCCTCAGCACAGCCCTGGCACGTGGTGGCCACAGCTGGCCCTGCCGCGTGCACTGTGGTGCTCCCAGCACGGCCCAGTCGCTTCCTATCGTGTCAGAAAAAGAGAAAATAATTTGACAATTTCTGGGCCGTGACTCAAAACAGCCGCAGGGCTGAGGAAAACCCTTTCCTTCCCTTTGCAAACATCACCGGGGCAAGCGAGGGCTGCCCTGGCCGGGGAGTGCCGGCAGCTGCTGCGGAACTGAGGGGATGCCGAGGGGCTGTGGCAAACCCTGGCACTTACCCAGACCCAGGCAGGACACACGCAGCCCAGACTTCCCGAGGTTCCTGGAAGACAGAGACCATTACCAAAGGTGCCAGAAAGCCCCAAAACGCTGTCTCATGCACCCTGCATGCCACCAACACACCGGGCGCGAGGACTGGGAAGTGTGGTGGTGTCCCCTGGTCCCCATCCCCACCTGGGATGGTTCCAAAATGAGAGTCCCATCCGAACTGATTAATGAGCCATCCCAGGCTGGGCATCCTGAAGCTTGGTAGTGCCACTGCCTGCACCTGCGCAGTGATGCTGTGCCCGGCAGGGCTATTGGGAGAGCAGTGACCTCGTTAAAGCAGCTCCCCCTGATGAGGCTGGGGTGTCCAGCTGCCCTGAGAATGCCACTGGCACTGAGAAATGAGAGTGGAGAAAGAGGAGCTGGCATGCCGATAGTCAGGACTGAAGCATCCCATACATGGTATGAGTTGTGCCCGTTCTCTGCATTGCACAGGGAAGCACGGGGCTTGCACCAGGCGAGGGTGCTCGGGAGTGGAGCAACATCCTGGAGAAATGGAGCACCCCAGAAAATTTGACCGGCACAAGGAACTGGAGAACAGCTTTCAGGAAGGGGGCCAGGCTGGCAGACGCCTTCGCTGTGGTGATGGAGAGCCAGTTACTTGTTAAAAATGACAAAGGCTCAAGAAATGAGCGTTAAAATAAATAAAGTGTAGGTGAGCCGCGGCAGCTCGCCCGCGCGGGTGTCGCATAGCAACCGGAGGCACCGCCACCGCCGGCACCGCCGACACGGGCACCGGCAGCCGGGCAGGGAGCGGCTGCGGCCCAGCCACGGGCGCCCGTGGGCTGCTCTGAGTCAGGGCAGCATCCCTCTGCACTGCCATGCTATCGCCCAGCATCTGGAGGCACCGGTGCTCCCCCCGTCCCGTGGTGTTTTTAGAGCATTTTGTGATGGGGAGAGGTCATGGCCGTGGGCCAGCGGTGGCTCAAGCCCCCGTGATTGGGGTTGCCGTCAGGGAGGAGAGCACCTGCCTCATCCTGGACGTTCCAAGAGCATTGCTGAGGTTCCCCTGGGCAGGTGACCATCGCTGCTCTTGGCTTCCCAGCCCAAAGGTGTGTTGACAGGCTGCCCAACAGAGATACTGGCAGACCTTGGGAAGGCCAAGCATTCTCCTACACTTCTTATCCCATCCCATCCTCCTGCACCACTGTCCCTCCAGCAGCCAGCAGTGGGGATGCCCAAGCTGATCACCCACTGCCTGGGAGAGGGTGTTGTTGGTAAACTCCTCCTCTGGATGAGAACATGACTGTGGGGCAGGAGCACTTGAGCCCTAAGGATGCCACTGTGCATTGTCCCAATATTGTTATCACCGCAAGGGTTTGGTGTTCGAGAGCTGGACAGAACTGGGCCAGCCCCCTCCCCAGTGTCCAGGTAAGGGGACTCAGCTGATTTGGACGACACTGGTGGGTGACAGCCAGGCTCACCCCAGTGGTCTGCTGGCCTCACACACTTTGTTGCCTAATGCTGGCACATCTGGGCTGCAGCGGAGGCACGCAGCTGCTGGCAGCTGGACCATGGCGTGCAGGCTTATCTGGGGGGGGCCCTACCCTGTCCTAGGGTCCATGCTCATCTGGGGAGAGCCCCAGCCCCATGCCCAGGTGCACACTCAGCCTTCATGGGAGAAGCCCTCAGTGCTCTGCCCCAGAGCCAGGACATGGGGTGTGTGAGCCCTGTGGGTGCTGGCCGGGGGGGCCCCACATGCACACACCACCCCGTTTCCAGAACCACCATGGGCAGCCAAAGCTGCTTATGGCTCTGCACTCACTTTGCAGGGCACTGAGTCTCCAGCAGCACCGAAAGGATGCCATGGCAGACCGGATTAATGCTACCGTGACTCCCAGACCCCCCCGGCTCGGCAGCCAGCCAGGCTTGGCAGACACTGAGGATGCTACTAATCCTACTCGGAATTTTAGGGTCCCTTCTCTCCCCCATCCTGAAGATTTTACGCGCGGCTGGATCAAAGCTGCCCTGAGGGGACAGGAGCAAACAGCGAGGAAGCGCACGGAGGCGCACGGTCAGCACTTTTAGCGACGAGAAACCGCCAGAGCCGGACGCGAACCGGAGACAAGGGGAGTGCGGCGCCCCCGACCCCCAGCCCCCCCTCGCCGCCCCGATCGCAGTGAGGACAGGGAAAGCCCCATGAGCCTACCGGTATTTCATCCCCGGCTGCTTGACGCTGGAGTCGCTGGAGGAAGGGGCGTTCTGCACCGAGAGCTGCCCCAGGCTGCGGGCCACCATGGCCACCGCGCGGAACTTGCCGCGGGTGCCGAGGCTGGGGCTGCCGGCATTCTGTCGGTTCAGCCGGTCCTCCGCGCTCCGGCTCTTGATGCTGTGCTCGGAGCACACAAAGGAGACCTGCATGCTGCTCCGGCGGGCAGCAGCGCCAGCTGCCTAAATTTAGCCGGCGCCCCGGGCGAGGCGGGGAGCTCCTCCCGCGCGCCGCCAACGTGACGGCGGGGGGCTGCGGGGCGGCGGGCGAGGAGCGCTCCCGTCAGCCCTCCTGCCCTCAATATTTGATGAGCTCAGGAAGCGAGCGAGCGGCACGCTCGGGCAGGTGGGGGCAGAGAGGCAGAGCCGCTGCCGGTACCCTCCAGAGTGGCCGTGGCGGGGCAGGAATCCCCCGCTCCCCGCTGGGCATCCCCCCGCGGGTACGGCTGCCGGCCCAGCTCCGCTCTGGGGCACAGCGAGGGCTGAGGTGCGGAGTGAAGAGGCAAATTCCCCTGCACGGGTCCGAAACGAAACCCCCTGGCAGCAACGCGTGTGCATCGCCAAGCCCGGGGCTGGGCGGCAGCCAGGTGGCGACGATGCTGATGGCTCTCCCGCGGCAGAGCCCACCTGCCTGCCGGAGTTGTCGCCCTCGGGGCCACAGCCCCAGCAGCACATTCCCCTTTTTTTTTCCCAGTGCAAACGAAGTCGAGTGAGACGGATTCCAGCCTAGCACCTCCCGCCGAAGCAAGGACACGAGTCAGCCCACTACGGCTGCCAGCACCTGCCGTGCCCCTCAGGATGGAGCAAAATGCAGCGACGGGGCTTGCAGGAAATTATGCACATTTGCCCCAAACCTAATGAAAAATCTTGTAATCTCCTCCGCTTCCCTCTCTCACAAAGCTCCTTAGCTGGTAATCCTGCCAGCACCAGTGCCAGCGCCGGCTCCAGTGCGGGGGGGACCTGGCAGCAGTTGTCAGTCCTCAGAGGATGAGAAACCCCAAAAATTTTGGTGGCAGCAGGGACATGCCCAAAGAAGGAGCACCTTTGGGGTGCCTGTGCCAGCTGCTCCCATCAATAAATAATGTCCCCATGAATATTAGATGGGCTCTTGCCACTGTGTAAATGTTACCGCGGTCATTGTGAGCAGAGGGGAACCTGACCCGCGGCGCGGCACGGCACAGTGCAGCATGGCAGGAGCCGGCAGAGCTGCCAGCTCCCCGGGGCTTCACTGCAGTGGGGGACAAGGGGCACCTCGGTATTGTCACTGGAGAACAGCCGCTGTCCTCAGCCCTGGTGCCCCTCAAAGCCTGACCTGGGCTCTGCACCCCATTGCTCCACCCGCAATGCCAGGGGAGAGGTGCACTGGGCAGAGCAGCCCCATCCCTGTCAGGGGCTATGACCACCTCTCCAGCTGCCTGGAGTGTCCTCCTGACAAGGACATTGGCTGAAATCCTGATACACCTTGCACCAGGACCCACATGCAAAATTAATGATGCACCCGCTCTGTGATGCACACCCATCACTAAGGAGGAGATGCAAACCCATCAGGCAGGGATGTATGCCCGTCAGATGGAGATTTACACCCCTCAGGTGGAGAAGAACCCCGGTCAAGTGAAGATGTACCCCTCCAGTCAGGCAGAGATCTACCTGCACCAGATAGAGATTTACACTTCTGAGGCAGAAACAGCTCTTCGGCGGCTGTTTGCTCCAGGTGCCTAATCTTTAAAGTTCAGAGGGTGTTTGCATCTGCAAATGCCCAGACAGCACACAGGAATGTCAAGCGAGAAGCTCAAAGATCACCAAGGAGGAAAGTGCTAACGGCGCTGATCGGCTGCCGCCTCTCCGGCGCTCGCCGTGCCAAGGGCATCGGCTCCTCCCAGCCTCGGCACAAGGGAGCCGAGGTGAGCTTAGGTGAGAGCCGTTCTCCTGACGAGGTGTCAAACCAGCACCAAGCAGCGTCCCCAGTGTCATCCCCTCACCTCGGCGCTGCCTTACCTGTACTTCATGCCGGTGGCGCGGGCGGTGCTGTCGGCCAGGGAGAGCCCGTGCATCCGCAGGAACTCCTCCAGAGTCTTCGCCCGCGCCGCCGCCCGCACATCCCGCAGCCGCCGCAGCTCCAGCCCGTCGGCCGCCCGGGGGGCTGGGGGCAGCCCCCACTCGGGGCTGGGCCGGCTGGCCACGCTGCGCAGGCTCTCACTGTAGGTCATGGAGAGCATCCTGCCACCCGAGCGTGGGCTCTGCCGGCCAGCCACGCCGCCAAACACTCTGTGGTGCTACGGAGAGAGCTGGGAAAGCACAACATGGGCTCCCTCGCCACTCAGGGCACAGCCCTGCCCGCACTGCCATGACAGAGTGGTGGCACCCACTCTTGTCAGGACATGAAGCAAAGCCACTCTCGTCAGCGGAGCAAAGCCTTGGCGTGAGAGCTGAAGCACAACAGGAGAAGCAGCAGGACAGGGATGCGGCACAGTCCGTGTCTGAGGCTGCAGTGGTGCCTGTCACAGCCGCCCCAAGCCACGATGCAGCAGTGTGGCCCGTGGCTCCCAGTTTGTGCGGGGCTGCACTGGTTTGCATCCCAATGAGGGACGCAGCAGGTCCCAGGAGCTGGCCAAGGCATGGTGAGCAGCGGCACAAGTACTGCTGGTGAGAATCTGGCACTGTGTGCCAGTGGGCAAGGGAAATCGGGATGGGAAAGGGGTCCCTGTGGGGCTCCCTGGAAAGGATGGACATCGGCAGAGGGTCTGTGGGCACTGGGTGCTCACTGTGCCTGCGTCACGCTGCCGCAATGTGCGCCACCAGCCAACACCTTCCCCACCACCGCGGCACCGACCTCCCAGCCGGTGCGGCTGCCAAAAATAGCCTGCCGCAGGGTGGGCTCCTCACACAGCCCAGCCCTGGCTGTCTCTGTGCCTGGGACCTCACTGGTGGTGGCACCTGCTTGATTTCTGCGCCTCTCTCCATAACTTCCCTTGTTTCAGTGTCTGCAGGGAGCAGGGATTGGGGCCAAAGCTGTGGTGCTGGTGCCAGAGTGGCCACTGGGGATGCACTGTGGCACATCTACACCGGCATCAGGCTCCAGCCAGGCTCCCACTGGTGGTTTTTTCTTTCCCCGTGAAGCTCAAATTGACAGCTGCAGGAGCCAAAAGTGAAGGGCTGTCTGCCATTGAGGTGTGACCTCCAGAGCAAAGGAGAGGGAAGCCCAGAGGATATGGAGTAGCAGCTGGTCAGGTATGATCAAAACCCTGGGTGTGTTCTCTGACATCGAGTGCTGTCAGAGACCACTCGGTGCTCCTCATGCTCTGTAGCAAGGCCTTGGAAAAGCTGGGAGACATGGAAAGGAAACCTTTCCCTCTGTTGTGGCAAAGTCGAACTGAATCCCTGGTCATCAGCCTCTTCCTGCCACACCTCAAAGCTGGAGGCTGGACCCAGCAACTCTAGCGCCAGCCCTTCTCTGTGGCTGGTAGCTTTAATTAGGGCAATGCCAGTGGCTCGTGCTGGGTACGGGCACCTGGTGGAATCTCCTTGTTCCCAGTGGGATCTCCTTGCCCTGCTAGGATCCCCTCACCTGACAGCAGCAAGGAGAAACCTGAGCTGGCTGCACCACTGCTCTACAGCAGCCAAACGGCTGCAGCAAGCAGAGCCGGGGGTTTGATCTGGGCTGCTCTGAGCAATGGGGTGGGAATCCACCAGCTGCCCTATCTTGACACTTTACTGATTTTCAGCAGAACAGAACAGGATGGTGAAGAGAGCATGGAGGAGGTGGGTGCATTCATGGCCTTTTGATAGCAGAAATCCCAGCGCTCCTGGGATGAGTGGCAGCAGGGCTGCAGGATCTGCCAAGGATGAGCTGCGCCGTGCCCAAGCAGGAGAGGCTGTTTTGCAAGGAAGGAGCAGGGATGGGGAACAGAGCACAGGCTCTGTGGGATAACAGCACTGTTAGCAGCATCAGGGGCACAACAAGTGGGTAACAGGCAGGACAGCTGCCCGGAGAGACATCTGGCCAGCCTGGCCAAGCTGGGAAACTAGCAGCCACCATCCTGCCTAAAGCCAGGAAGACCCCAAACTCCAAAAGAAAACCACCCTAAGCCATCAAATCCCAAGTCACCCTGCACGGAAAATCTTCCCTGGTGCCCGCAGCGGCTGCCCCGTGGCAGTGCCCGTCCCCGCTCATCGCCCACCATGCCCAGCCCCGCTGGCCGCCCGCGCTGCCGGCCCCGACTCACCGCGCCGGGGAAGCTGCTCAGCAGCAGCGCAGCTCTGCGCGGCCGGGCTGCCCCAGGGCAGATATAAGAGCCGCGGTGTTTTGCATTAGGGGAGTGTCGGAGCTTGGCGTCCAAAGCACTTGGCGGCTGCGCCGGGCCCCCAGCGTCCGGCTTCTCGCCGCGCTCCATTAGCCCTATTAGGGGATTTTCTTCCTTGCGAAGGGGAGTTAAATTATTCATGGCGCCTCACTAAAAGCCCGGGGATGTGCCGCTGCTTTATCAACGCTGGCACCGCCCGCCCCTCGCCCTGCGGTGACAGGTCTCCTGTCACCAGCACACAGGGCGGTGGGGACGGCTGGACACTGGAGCCATCAGGGAGCAGAGACGGTGCCCTGAGGCAGACACAGCCCTCCTGTGTCCCCGCGGCAGTGGAGTCAGAGCTGGGCTGCGGCAGGACTGAAAGGCAGCCTCCACCAGGAGGGAGCCCCGAAACGGAACCGGGTGATGAACACAGGTGGCTGCTGCCTGAAGGCAGCCTACAGACACGGTCCTGCCTGTTGGCCTTGGGAGCCTTTGCACCAGATTTGTCCAGCGGTTCAGACCAGTTTGGCAGCCAAAAGTTGCAGTGCTCGGCAGTGCTGGTGGCAGCACTGGGATGGACACTGTCAGTGCCACTGAGCCATCCCATTTCCAGCCCTCTTCACCTCCTCCCATCATGTGTGGGGTGGAGTGGGGAGGCCACGGTTCTGTCTAGGGACAGCCCGCAGTCCCCACCCCACAGCAGCCAGGCCAGACCCAGTCCCACACCACTGGGCTGCTGTGGCCCTGGGAGCGCTGGAGCACTGCTGGCAGAGTGTGTGGGGAAGTGCTGCCCTTGCTTCAGACAGTAAAAGGGTGATGGGGGTGAATGTTGCCTCCTGAACCACTTAATGAGACTGCTCCTAATAGCAGGAGCCACGGACCAGCTGGCTGGTTTCCCAGAGCTGCTCTTGGGAAAAGCTAAGGGCTTCTCCAGGCACAGCATTGGCATGGGACGCTCCCTCCAAGCTGAGCTGAGTCCCACATCCCACAGTGGCTGTCCCCCACAGCCATGTGGCCACACTCTGCTGCCTGGACAGCCCGTGAGAACGGTCCCCCCACCCAGCCACACCCCAGGGTCCCCACACTGCACTTCTGAACCCACGAGCAGGTGAGGAGGCGATGCCACACATGTGATACCCATCCCACAGAGGAACCCTGGCACACTGGGCAGGGCAGCGCCGTGCCAGCATTATCTGGGCATGGGCAGGAGCCGTAGCCACTTGCTGGGGGGATTTTGGGGAGGGGGAAGGGCCTGGTTACCTGTAGAACTGGAGCTGGCGCTTGGGGCTCCCGTATCTCGCGCTTCCGACAGCAAAGGGGAGAGAGAAGAAAGATGCCACAAACCCCGTTAGAAAAGGAGGAGCAGGAGTGAGTGGCAGAGTCAGTGGCTGTGAGAAGGGTCAGCGGCACCCACCCATGTCACAGCACAGTGGACACTGCAGCAGGCACTAGCACAACCCTGAAAGTGCCCCAAAACGCTGCCGTGCTGCTGCTGCTGTGTGGTGATTTTGTGCTGGAAGCCTTTGCACAAAGCATGCCAGGGCAGTTTAGGAGTATCAGGGCAGTTTCAGGGAGCGTGGTGGTTCTGGGCTGCCACAGGCTTGGGTTTGAAGCCCCACAGAGTCCCCCCAGCACTGCCCTGCAGCCTTACCTGTAAATCATCCCTGGGGAGCCCGTCTGCCGCAGCGAGAGTCGCGCTGGGGAGTCAGTGGTGGATTCGGGATACATGGAGCCAGCCTGGGCTCCCCGGAGCCACTCGCCGCCTCACCCCTGCCACAGGGGAAGAGGAAAAGAGGAAGAAATGAGTTTTTTGGGGCACGCGCATGACGGCACTTCCTGTTGCAGGAGATCTGAGCCAGATGGGCATGTGGCATTGGCAGCAGTGGGGGCAAGGCCGCTCTGCTGGCCTCAGACCCTGGGGCTCACACCTTGACCCACTGATCCCAAAAACATCTCTCCCCAGCCCTGTTTCTCTCACTTCCCAGCTTGGCTGCTTTCTCCAAACTTCTGGGGGTCCTGAGATTTCAGGAAATGGTGAGGAAACATGGGCCTGAAAAATGAAACATTCTGAAAAGCCTGAAGCTCTCCCTGAGGGTCCCTCTGAAAGGGGCAAGCTAAGGGGAGGAAAACAGTCTGGCTTTTCCTGCAGCTCACACGTGACTGACTGTGAGCACAGGGGTAAGAGAGCTCTGAGGGAAAGGAGAGCTCACCCCCAGACACCCCTGACCCTCCTTGTCCCTGTCCCCATGGCAGGGGCATCCAGCATGACTCCCTGGGAGCTGTGCTCCTGCTCCTGCAACACTGTCAGCAGTTTCCAGTATCACAGAAAACAATGACACTTCCCTACAGAACTGGGGCTGGGATTTAAATTTATCCCTGCTTTCTTTAGGCCGGTGAGATGCCATCTTTACACTGCAGATCACAAGCTGCTCTGTTTCCCAGATGGGGACTGAGAGCTCTCTGGGCTCCCTCCTGGCTGCCCTGGGCTCAGGGGGAGCATGGCCTTACACAGTGTGCTCATGTCCTGGCATGCATCCCGCCTGCATCCTGGCACAGCATGCCTGCATCCTGCATCCCTCCCGCATTCTGGCACAGAACCCCTGCATCCTGCATCCCGCCACGGTGAGCCTGCATATCACATCCTGCCTGCATCCCAGCAGGGCATGCTCGCATCCTGCATCCACATCCTGCATCCCAACACAGTGTGCCAGCATCCTGCATCCCTCCCGCATCCTGCATCCCTCCGGCATCCCGGCCCGGCGTGCCTGCATCCCGGCGCAGCCCCTGCAGCCCACGCAGCCCAATGGCAGCAGCTGCGGCAGCCGAGCCCATCCCCGCGGAGCCGCCCACCGCAGCTCCCGGCCGGGCTGCAGCCCCCGGCAGAGATCCCCATCGCCCTCCTCCTGAGCGCTGCAGGAGTGCGTCTCCTTTGGCCACAGCCGCAGCTCAGGGAGCCTCAATAAAGCCGGGTTTATTTTCCAGGAGGGAGCCGCTCTCTCCCGAACCTGCAGCACTGACCTGAGCCCGGAGCAGGACCCTGCCGAGCCCTACAACCGGGGCTGAGCCTCCCAAGCCCTCGTGACCCCCCAGCTTCTCCCGGGTGCTGCGAGTGTTGGTTCCAGAGCTCCCACAGCCTCGCCTGGCGGTGGGCAGCTGCCTGCAGCACCGCCGGGTCAGCAGCAGCCACGGGCTGGCCAGGCACTGTCCTGCCCGCTCATGCCAGCTAAACATGTTAGGGCAGCAAAACAAAGCTGAGGGAAGCTGGGGGACGCCTGCAGGGGGGACAGCTGGACCCCCATGTCCCAGTGCAGCCATGCAGCTCCTTGCTTGCACTGCCACAATCCTGGACTCCTGAGTGGCTCAGGACTGGCCGATTCTGTATCCCAGGGGGCTGCGGTGCCAGGAGCACAGATCTCTGCCATTTTCAGCAGAATCTGATGCCCCTTTCCTGTAGCCTCTCAGCAAAGCTGCAGGGACCAAGTGCAGTGGCTGGCAAGTCTCTGGCAGTGCTAGAGGGACTTTGCTGGCAAGCACACAGGACCACGGGTACACGGGTCAGGGCTCTGCACCCTGAGGAGCCAAAGTGTCCCAGCGTTTGGGGCCAGTTCATCCCTCTGAGCTCTCTGAGCCAAAGGCATCACCAAAAGCCCAATCCCCTCTGTATCAGCAGCTTGGTGCTTCCCTGAGACTGCTCCTGCACCTCCAGCTCCCTCATGGCACAACTCAGCTGTGAGTCTGCAACTGCAGGAGTTTCGGCAGTGGCCTGAGAGGGAAGAGAAGTGTTCTGCATTCTGCAGGATGTACCCAAGAGTCAGGTGAAGGACACCCTCACGATTTGTGTCCCACCAAGGTCCATTGCCATCCCTGGCAGCACAATGGGTACAGGACTGTGGGTGCTGTGACATGGATGTTTTATGGCTGGGAAGCCCCCGGGAGCTGGGCCAGCATGGGGGGGACTACATACTGCAGCCTGCCAGACATGCTGCCATCAGAGTGGGAGTGGGTGAAACTGGACATGGAATTAATGTGAATGTAGAGATGAAACTGCTGCTTCTGGCGAGCCTGATCCTCCAAGGGTGAGGCTCTGGGGCAGGGAGAGCTGGGGGACCCTTGCCATGGGTACCCCAGCATCCTGCCCAAGTCAGGTGAGGGATGCAGGTAATGTCGCATCTCCCCATGCCAGGTGATGTCCCCCATATTTCTCCCCCTTTTCCACTGTGTTTGCAGCACAGTGAAATGCCCCGCTGCACACCACGGGGAAGGTGACTTTAGCTCAATGACTCACGCTGCCCTGCCCTGTCGCCTCGGCACCTCCTGTCACCTCCTGCCGTCACCTCTGCGCTCATGCCCCGTGCTGGTCCCGTGCCCCCCCTCCCCCGGCTGCACCGGCGCCGCAGGGATCCGCAGAGCAGCAGCCCTGCCCCTTCCTTTGGCCCGGGAGCCTCTTTTGCGGCGCAGCATCTCCCAGCCCACCGGGGGCCTCGGACCGCCCGGGTGGGCTCCCGCGCCTTCCCCAGCCCATCACCACGACAAGGCGGCAGGCGGGCGCTGGGGACTCAGCTGCGACACGTGAGGTCGCCCGTGACCGCCGGAGCTCCGGCACCGGCGCTGCTCAGCTGCCCGAGTCAATGACACAGCCCAAAAGCACAAACCGGCCGCGGTTATCCCGGCTTTGCCGTCACGTACACCCGAGCCGAAGTAACGGGGTCCACCGGGCTGCCCGCGGGTCCCTGCTGTGTGACACTGCCGGTCCCCCGGTGTGTGGCACTGCCAGCTCCCCGCTGCGCCGTGGCTGCCGGCCAGGCAGGGCTGAGCCACGGCCGCGGCACCTACCTGTCTCCGGTGCTCGGACGGAGGGCGATGCGCGGCCGGGAGGCTCAAGGCAGCGAGTCAAAGCCGGCTGCCGGCTCGGGCTGCGGGCTCCGCGGGTCTCGGGAAGCGGCGCCGGTGCCGAGCAGCTGCTGCAGCCGGCGGCAAACGCAGCGGATGGCGGTTCCTACCCCATTCCCGCTCCGTCCCCGGGAAAAGGCGCCTGGCGGAGGGGGAAGCCGAGCCCTCCGCGCCCCGGGATGCGACAGCACCCAAAGATGCTGCAGAGCCGTCCCTGCCGCTCTCACATCCTGACTCGGCAAGTTTGGCTCCGCCGGTGGCTGCAGCCGGCTCCCGATCCCGCCGGTGCCTTAACCGTGTCGGCGCCGCAGCCCGGCACCGGCAGCGCGTGGGCGAGCGAGCGGCTGCCACCAGCCGCCCCTGCGCAGCTCAGGCGGGGGAAGGCTCGTCCGGGGCCACGGGGAGCCTGGGCAGGAGCTGCATCATCACTGCCTCACATCGCGCCGGGTGTGTTTCTCTTGAAATAATCAAATACAGCGTCGGCAGTGATGCTGCAGGGCTGCCTCCAGCACCAGGGTCACCCGGCTGCCGCGTTCTGCCACTGGCCACCCATCCTCCTTGTGCTCATCACGCCTTCGCAGTGCCTTTGGCTTTTTGGCTATCTTGGGCAAAAAAACCAGCCCGGAGCGTGCCACCTCAGTAACTGGAGCAGGCTGGTCCCTGTGGCAGTGCGACTCAGTGATCCTGCAGTGATAACAACACCAATGCAGCTGGATCTAACAGGAAAACTAGAGGCCAAGCCAGCAAAAAGGGGCCAGGGTTTGGGACAGGCTGCTCACGCAGTGGTGCTCTGGCAGCTATAAATTAGGAAAACCTGGTTCCTCTCCCTCAGCCGAGTCCTGTTCAGCTTCACGACAGCATCTTGGCACTTCCTTTCCCATTTCAGCACAGTCCTGGCAGCGACGGGGCCAATGATCACACTGCCTGCTCCAAACCATGCTGACACTGACAGGGCCCACTCAGCACTGCCAGGGTGGGTGATCCCAGCAGGCTGCCCACTTTCCACGCCACAAGCACTTCCAGGAACAGCCAGTAACAGGCAGGGAAGGTCATAAACCCCGTCCCATTTGGGGATGCTCCCAGCACCAGCCCATCAGTGGCTTTGCTACCCCCACAGATGGTGGGAGCCATGTGCCAGGTTGATCAGCTCCTGCTCCGTGATGCATCTGACCCACAGACCCGCAGGCCATGAGCAGGAGGTGACAGCTGGCCCTGCCACCCTACTCATCAAAACAATAATAGTAATAATGAATAAAACCAGCAGCTCTCTTGAATCTGCCGTTGGCAGCTCCCTGTAAAGGCATTTTCTGCTCACCAGCTGGAAAATCACTGCATATATGCAACAGGCCCGTACAGGGGATGTGACAGAGACTGGATACATCTCGCCCAGCCCGCTCTGGCACTCACCCACTGCTGCGCCGTGGCTCCCAGCAACGCTTGGGGAAGAAACCTGTGGTTTTGGGAAGCAGGCTGGGTGCCCTGCCCACACCTGCCAGCACCACAGACCACGTCTCACCTCTCCCGTGCTGGCCGCAGGCTGAACAGGCATGGGCCTATGGGGATCCCCATCATGAGGAAAACAGCCCCAAAAAAATACAGGCTGGTGAGACAGAGGCTCAGAGCTTCAGGCCTGGCAGAAGAAATGGTGAGGGAGCAGCATTTTGTGAGGGGACCGGGGACCCTTCACAGGGCTCGGGGCTCCTGCCATCCGCGGCACAGCGAGGCGAGGAACGGACTAAGAGACGGCAGCAAACTGAAGGAAGCCGAAGGAACCGCGGCGTTTGACTCACTGCGCGCAAATGGGCTCGGGGGAAAATCTAATGTTCCCACCCCCGTGTCACCGGGGCTCTGCCGGCGGCTCGCACCGTGTCACCGGGGCTCCCGGCGCACGGGGACAGGCCGCAGGCTGCCGGAGCATCACCCACAGAGCCCGCCTCGCCTCGCTGTGGGAACGAAGGGACAGCCAGCCTCTCTCTCCGCGTCCCCTCACAGCCCAGGGTCCCACCGGGCCGACAGCAGGCGGCGGGGTGAGGGCCCCTCTCTCCGCACCAGCGAGCGCCGGGAGGGGCATGCAGCGGGGTGGCCTCGCCCGTAGCCCTGCCCGCGGCCCTGCCCGGCCCCACAGCCCCGCCATCGCCCGAGCCCGGCCGCAGCCCTAGCCCCGGGCCCGGCCCCGCTCCNNNNGTGGGGGGCGGCCCCGCCCCGCCGCGCCTGGCCCCGCCCCTCCCGCCGCCCATTGGCCGCGCCGCCCGCCTCTCGCGCCGCATGCAAATGACGAGGGCGCTGCGCCGTCCCCATTGGCTGCAGGGCAGGCCGGGCCCAGCGCGCGGACCCGCCCCGCGCGGTGCGGCACCATCGCCCTAGTAACCCGATGCTGAGCCGGGCGCGACCACCCGCTCTGAAAGGGGGAGGCCGCCGCTGCCGCCGTCTGTTTCGTCCTGCCGCCACGTCCCGCGCCGGTGCAGAATCGCTCCAAGATCGTCTCTCCGCTGACTGTCTCCGCTTTCCGCCGGCGATGGGGCGCGAGAGGTGGGCGGCGGGGCGGCGAGCGGCGGCAGCGCGTCCATCCCTCCCCTCGGGCCGGCGCGCGGTTGGTTGGGCCCAGAAGATGGCGTCGGGGCGCGGTGAGTGAGCGGGGGGGCGCGGGCGCTGAGGGACCGGGCTGGGTCCAGTCCCGCTCCCACACACCGGGAGCCCGGCGGTGCGTGGGCGGCCCTGCCCTGCCTGTACCCGTGTGCATCCCCAGGCGGATGCGGGCCGGGCATGGGCAGCGGCCGTCCCCACCCACGTGTGGCTGTGCGCTGACTGTGCGCGGTCCGTGTGTGCTGTGTTCCCTCAGGGTGCGTGTCCCCCGGTGTCCCAGCCCCGCGCCCGCCCTAGCTGGCGCCGGGAGGCAGCGGCGACCCCCGGGAGGCGATGGGCGAGTGGGACCGGGTGTTCCGGCAGCACCTGCCGCTGCCGCCGCACCCGCAGCGGGGCCGGGCCCGGCCCCCGCCCCGCTCCGCCGCCCTCCGCTGCGCCCTCAAGTACCTGCACGGCGCTGCCCTCTCCCAGGTAGGGGCGATCGGCCCCGCGAGGGGACCCCCGCAATGTCTTGCTGCGCCCGTTGTTTCTGCCGAGTGGCACTTTCATGGGGTCATGGAATAGTTTGGGTTGGAAGGGACCTTACAGGTCATCTCCTTCCACCCTCCTGTCCTGGGCAGGGCCACCTTCCACTAAACCAGGTTGCTCTTTCCAACCTACTGGCTTGGAACACTTCCAGGGATGGAGCAGCCGCAGCTTCTCTGGATGACCTGTGCCAGTGCCTCACCATCCTAACAAGAAGAATTTCCTCCTAAGATCAAACCTAAATTGCTCCTTTTTTAGTTTAGCCCCCCCCCCCCCCCCCCCCTTATTCTGTCACTTTCTGTGTATGTACAAAGTCACTCCCCATCTTTTTTCTAAGTCCCTTTTGGCATTCCTGTCCGTGTGTATGGGCCTGAACTCCCCATAATGGCTTTTAAAGCAAGGTGGTTTTTCGGGGGAACTAACTGGAGATCTCCCAGAAGGACTAAGTTGTTTCAATATTATCTGTAAATCTGAGTTAGCATTTAATTAATTTTTCATTTAGTTTTTTGTTAGTTTAAGTAAGTATATATAAATTAAATTTTCTGGATAGCAACTTAACATCAATTGCCTCTTTATTCTATGCTTAATGCTCAAATTTCCCACTTTTTCTTTGCTCTGGCTTGGAGGCAGGTTCTGCAGCAATGCATGAAGCTGTGACCACGTGCCTGATTTGGGCGTCCCTTAGAAAACGGGAACTATATCTCTTACCAAAGTGTGTTTGAGCCTTAGGGACACAGAGCTGGCCTGTCCCCGAAGCTGGTGCGTTGTGCCTTGCAGGGAGCCGAGTACCAGCTGCGCCTGTCCCTTTTTGATGCCACCTACCACCACTTCTTTGGGAGGACGTGGAGGAGCAGCTGGCGAGCGGCCAGCGCTGCCCCGCCGCGCTCGGCCAGGGCGACGTTCAACGAGGTGGGGGCTGCCGAGGGTCGGGGAAAACACACAACCAAACCCTTTTCCATCCCTTTTGGCCAGGGTGCGTCCCAGACGCTGCCCGTTTGTTGAGCTTTGTGTATGGTTTATTGGGGAAAGTGGCGTGCTGGGTTTCCTCTGGGGCTGGTGCCACCGTGGGAGCAGCGATGTGCCACTGAGTGCCACCTGCCGTGTTCGGAGCTGGCAGCAGAGAGCAGTGTTTCCTCACAAGTGGGAAGGAAGGGAAGGAGCAGCTGCTCACCCTCCTGCACAGGGCTTCTCTCTCCTTATCTGGGAGCTAAACTCTCCCAAAGCCGTGCTTCCACCCACTGCTGATACCAGCAGGGTGTCCCTTAATGGGGAGATCCCACTGCCCCGTAGCATGAGCCATGTTTTCCAATTCATAGCTCTATTTCCACCTTCTCAGTGCTGCAGGTGAAGTGAAGCACAGCTGGGCCCTGTGCTCGTCCTTCCTTTACATCAACAGCAACATTGAGCAGCGTTGATGTGTGCGTTTCTCTCCCAAGTGTTTCAGTACCGTCCCACCCCAGCCTGTTTTGAAGAGGGATGGATTAAAACTAGGGCAGAGAGTACTGCAGAGAGAGCTGAATGCTGGGAGGAGCTGCCTTTCCAAATACATTCCCAGCGTCTGCAGGCTTCCTGGGTGTTTGCCATGCATGTTGGGAGCAGTTGGAAGGAATTTTGGGGTGTTGGGGGACTGTGTTGCAGCCTCACTGTGGTGGCTGAATTGTGTTGCCTGCAGGGTCTGACAGGGGAGGGCTGATCTGCATGTGGGGTAGGATCTTTCAGCTGTGGGAAAGTCAGCAGCTTGTTGTTAGGAACAGTTCAGGTGGAGCTGGAACTGATTTGTGACAGGTGAGGTAAGGAGGAAAGTCTCTGCTCCTCTGCCTGCGTGTGCTGTGTTCATGCTCTCCAGCCTCACCAGAGCAGGGAGGTGTGAGGACAGGGATCAGAGTCTGCTTGCATGGTGGGTTTTGTCCTCAGGGTCTGGGGGAGAGGAATGCAGTGACAGAAACTGCTGTGTGCAATCAGGAGGGGCCCTCAGTGGTACAGGGCATTGCCTGTCAGGCTCCCTGTGCCTTTGCAGGGTGAGCCTTGCTCTGCAGACACAGTGGTCAGGTCGTTAATCCAGCACCTCGCAATAAAGGCTAATGGAATAACGATTTATGTCCCAGGGTTGATGTGGAAATGTCTCTCTCTGTTATTCCTTCCTGACAGCCTATATTGCAGTAAACATTTTCCCTGAAACACTGAGGTAATGAGTTTTTAATAGAAAGATGAACCTAGCGTTAAATTCTGTCCTGGGGAGGTGACCTGTGTCTTGTCCCCTCCTGCCCTTAGGTCCAGGCTACTCCCATGTCCCTCCCCATTTCAGGAAGGTTTCCAGCTCCTCTTTCCTGCTCTAATGCTGTAGGTCTGGGATGCATTGAAGCACCCCGTTCATTTGGGGTCTGCAGCCTGGGAGTTGCTCTGGAAAACAGGTGTTGGCAACAAAAAAAAAAGTTTAAAAAGAAAAAGATGATGCTTGAGACTTAAGGGCTGAGATTTTGTAGCTGTGTCAGAAGTGATTTGCCATTAGCTCTGTCTGGAAGTTTAAAGGATGTTCTGGTTGTGCCACTGAGTGTCCCAGCACAACAGGCACTGTTCTGCCTGCATCTGCCACTGCCAGCTCTGAAACAGCCCATCTCTCTCCTTTCCTGTCCCAGGTCGTTTACTTTCACACCTCCTTGAACCACCCTGGCATCGCTGCTGTCGTGGAAGTGGTAAAGAGAGCTGGGAAAGGGGATGGGGGCTCTCAGCACCTTTCCTGTGGCTTTGGAATCATCCCCCTCTTCCACGGTGGATCAGAGGTGACAGACCTGGCCACTGAGGACAGAGCGTAGGTTCCCCTGCTGCCGTGGGACAGGTCACACTAAGAATTGAGGTGGCAATGTGCATGGCTGCTTTGGTGGGGGGAGAAGAGTGGTCCTGGGGTTGCAGAAACAGAGCCAGCATTTAGAAACATGGAATTCTTCACTCTGGGGAAGCAGTGATGGGTTTGGAAGGAATGCCTGTCCCTTCCCTAAAAGGCTTTTCTAGAGTGGGTTGGGTGGGTTTTGCTGCTGAGCAGGGGCTTTGTGGAAGATGGAGATGTAATGGAAGAAGGAGATGTGCTTCAGGGTGGATTTACCGACTGCTGCACGTGTGCTCTTTGCTTTCAGGCTGAAGCTGTACCATGGGACACCACGTGCCCTACTGCACCCACGCTTCCAGGACCCTGTGGAAAGTAAGCAGCAACCAGAGGTGGCATCTCAGTCTCTTCTTGGTGGCTTTTCTTACCCAAATGTGTGTTGTATGTATCTGCTTCATGTGAGGCATGGTCTGTGACCTGGTACTGCTCAGTGGATGTGCCTTACTGCCAGCTGGGAATGGCCTGGCTGGACAAACACAGGTTTTCCTTTACTTCTGGCATGTGTACTCACAGATTCATTCAACATTGGGGCTGTGAAGCTGTTTTCCCAGTTTTGGTCATTTTGGGATGTTTTCTTCAGAGAACAAATACATGACAGTGATGGAGAAGAGCCACCTGCAGTATGGCCTGAAGTCCCACCAGCCCCTGGAGGCAATATTTCACCTACTTCCTGAAAACCTGCTGATATCTGGGCTGCAGACTGTTCCTGGCTTGCTGCCGGCACGTGGAGACACAGGTAAGGGCTCTTTCCCTCTGCTTGTGCTGCTCCTGCTTTAAGGCAGTGGGTCCCTGTGGGGCTGTGGGCAGGGCAGGAGGGCACTGGGAGGGGATTTGTGGCAGCACAGTGGTTTCTCTGTAGTGTCTCCCCTTGTCAAGAGCATCCCCCCTGCGTGGGGCCACAGCCCTCATGCTCAGAGCTCAGTCTGGAATCTGTCAAAATGGCTCAGTCAGTTCCCTGTCCATTAATTGCTTTGCTCCTGGGAAGCTGCTAGGGATAAGTGACGGTTGGTTTAATTACAGTCGTTCAGCAGAATCTTAAAAAGAGCTTTTGCAGCTTGTTTAAACTCCTCGGAGGTGGGTTCAGCATCGCTGGGGCCTGGCAGGTTTGGGGGGATGAGCTCTTGCCCACATGGCTTTTGTTAATCTCTCCTTATGGCACATTGCCCTTCGAGCTTATGCAATTAAAGTACGTGAGCTGAAGATTCAGAGGGTAAAAAATTCCTCAGAGTTCTTCAGCTGAATTGTTCTTCAGCTTCCTGCCTGGAAAACCTATTGCTGATAGCTTTGGGGTATTAACTGTTGGTACTGAAGCTGTGCAAGGTCTTGAAAGCAGCTGAGTCCCTGCACGTGTTCAGGCCCATACTCAGAAGCTGAGTGGGCAGAGCCACTGCTGGCACTGCAGATCACCCCAGTACAGCAGTGGTGGCTTTCTGTTTGCTTGGGAAACCTGTGGCCACCACCTTGTCTTTCAGGCGACTGCTTGCAGAAGCCCCGGCTCATGAAGACGGTCACCTGCTACCTGGAGCGGCTTTCCATCCAGTTGTACCCTTCCCTGGAGGAGTTTGAGGAGGAACTGCTGGATTTGCTGAACAGCGATCGCTTACTTCAGGTAAGTAGAGTGCTGTGAGGGTGGTGAAACCCTGGCACAGGTTGCCCAGAGAAACTGGCTGCCCCATCCCTGGAAGTGTCTAAGGCCAGGTTGGACGGGGCTTGGAGCAACCTGCTCTTGTAGAAGGGTCCCACAGTTGGGGGTGGAACAAGATAATGCTTCAGGTCCCTTCCAATCCCAACCATTCTGTGATTCCATCATTCTAGGTACTGCCAATGTTGTTGGGGCAGGGGAAGGCACAGTGTAGAGCAGTAATTCTAGTGTCTGGAATTATGGGTGGGGTGAAGGTAAGTGATATTCATGCATTTGTTTCTCTTAGAGTCTCCAATGTTTTTTTTTGCTGTGGAAGCCCTTTAGCTTGTTTCGCTACTGGATTAGTATGTGTGTGCTCTGTGTGGGCTTTGTTTTGAACATCCAGACACTCATAAACAGAATTTGGGTTTGCTTTGCTGTGGATGAAATGCAGAGATGAGATGCAGTGTGTATCGAGTCCTTCCCTTTGGAGTGGCAGCCACCAGCCAGGTCCTTTCTTGCCAGATTTACACCAACTCTGCCATAAAGACAAAAGATTTTAATATCCATCATCTGCTGGGGGAATAGGCCCTGTTTTTTGAGTTTCTGAAGGGTTGCCTGAGTGCTGCCCAAGGTGTCAAACATTCCTGTCACAGGCTAACAGTGCCCCAGATGGTGAGGAGGTGGTGGTTCGGGAGCGGCGGCTGCACGTCGGCGTCCACAACGGCCTGCGCTTCGTCCGGGCACCGCAGGTGGCTGTGCTGGTGCCAGCAGCAGAATTGTCACCAGGTCGCTGCCAGGGGGTGCCCAGCTCTGGAGCCAGGTAAGGGGGACCTCCTCTGCTGCTGCTTCTCTCCTGCCTCGGGTATCTCTCACAGCCACCCCTCTATCCCGCACAGGGATGGTCAAGCCCTAGTGCTGAGGAGCCGCATCCAGCTGAGTGAAATGGTGCCTCACCCGGCATTCAGGGTCTGCTTCCAGCTGGAGTATGTCTTCTGCAGCACGGGGAGAGCTGGTGGCAAGGTAGGGCTGAGCGTGTGTGTCTGTGCCTGTGAAAGAGCAGGGATCCATTCTGGAGGAGTGAGCCCTGCTGAGGAACTCCTTCCTCTGACCATTTCACCATTGTGCTTCTCCAAATCACAGTAGCTCCTTGTTGGGTGGCTGTGCTGTGTAATGCTGGGCCCTGCAAAGTGTGTGGATGCCTTCCTCAGCACTGCACAAAACAACCTGCATGGCTTGGTGAATTATTTTAATAACGTGGTTGCATTTCTCCACTGTTTATACGTAGATGCAGGAATGTAGCCTGCAGTATTCCCATAGGGTTCTGGCAAGCTAATTTGGAAAATTTCAGCTTTTTTGTAATATCAAAAAGGCTTTTCTTTAGAATTTGGCATTTATGCTGAAAAGAGGTTAACCCATCCTGCTCCTTTTTTTTGTTTTTGTCCTGAATTATGAGGTTTTTTGGGTGCTTCAGCCTGATGTTCTCAAACTGTAAAGGCAGGAGAAATCTCTGAGGGTGGTCTCTTCAGTCAATGTACTCTCACCTACTTACTGATCGTTTACTCATATCTTAGTTTAACCTTTCTGCATGTTAAACCCAGCTCAGTGAGTTCTGTGTATCCCCTCCAGAGACCTTGTGTTGTTGGAGCCATCAGCTCCTGGCTGGCTGAATCGATTGCCAACTGTTTGTTAGGAGGTTTTAATCGTCCTGCTAAGATGTTCATTGAAAATGTGGCAAATGCCTCTTGTTAAGCTGTCCAGAGCCAAAGTAGGGGAAATGGGCATTCGTAAAGCAGGATGCCTGTGCCTGGCCAGAGGGATTTTTACTGAGAAGGGAGACACTGAGCTGTGCTGTTGGAAGTTGTTGTTGGGTTTGATTCCCTTGAAAGCTGAAGCCCAAGGTCCCGTGGAGTTCCAGAGGGGTTCCAGAGGAAGATCTGTTGGCTCTGTGGGGAGTGCTGTCTGGGGCAGCAGTGGAGCCAGTCCCTGTGGTGCAGCCCTGGGGCAGAGTGGTTAATCCCAAAGCTGCTTGCAAAGCTGATCACCTTGTCCTTGTCCTCAGTGCCATAATTAGCTGTGAGGGGGAGGGTGGGTGCTGGCAGAGCCCTCTCTTGTATCTGTTCCCCTCCTTCGGTTTGAGGGAGGCTGTGGATGTGCTGGGTAAGTGGAAACCTTTCCCCTCTGCCAGGGATGGGGGTCCAACATGTATCCCTACGTGCAGCTGCTTGAGGGAGGGGTTACAGAGGCATAAGGTCCTGGAAAGTGAAATGTCTTCAGAATGGGAGTAGATGGGATGAAGATCTGGTGCCAGAGCCAGGTGTGAGGAGGTGCGGTGGGGGATGAGAGGCACCGCCTGTCTGGCAGCACCCATTCCTGAGGCCTGGCAGTGAGGTGGGGGTGCTGGCAGTGAGATGGGGGTGCTGGCAGTGAGGTGGGGCTGCCTGGTGCTCACTGTGCTCCCCCATCCCCAGGCCCTGTCGGGCAGTGCCCGCAGCGAGGCGGCCGACATGCGCTCGGTGCGCTGGGCTGTCTGGAGCCCTGTCCCGGGCACTGGTGACACGGATGTGATTCTGCCCCTGCGTGGCGGTGCCCGCCGTGGCCCCTGCCAAACCTTGGTCTACCAGACCCCACCGAGCTCCCGGCAGGTAAGGGTGTGCTGGCCCCTGGCAGCTTTGCTCCGGTGTCAGGGCTAGGGAGCTGCTGTTGGAGGCACGAGGAAGGCTGCGTGTACCATGCTGTCTGAAAGCATTTTTGTTGCCAACTTCAGGGGAAGCACGTGGAGTCTGGGACTGTCCAATTCCATGTTTCCACTGATTCGGAAGAACATCTTGTAACTGCTGCAGAGATCCTATGTAAAGACAGGGACGAGTCGAAGAAGCCTCCTACGCCATCGCTGAGTGAGTGTTTTCCAGATCGCTGACATTTAAAATATAGAGTGTGGCACTGGTGTCTGCTCGGGAGAGAAAACAAGACTTTAGTGAATTTCAGCAAGCTAGTTATGAATTACTGGAGTGAAGCAAGATTTTGTCAAGTTGAATTCAGCTCTTACTTTTTAACTTGCAAAATTCCCATGTGATAGTATTGCTGAGCCATGTGCAAAATCCCCAGGGACTGCCAGCACTGCCCCAGCCTGCTCCCATTCTGGGTCACTGGGTGCAGTGGCAACACCAGCAGCACGTTCTCACTGCAGGTGTTGCTGCTTCTCTCTCCGGACTCAGAGTCTCTCCAGACAAGAGAGATGTCAGTCATAGGCTGGGGAAAAGTAATTTGGTTGTGCCGCCACTGAGGGAGTGTGACAGCAGCCTGGGTTGGGTTGATGTGTGCAGGATGTGTTGGTGGCTGGCTGGCGAACAGCAGGCAGCATCTGTGCATGTGCACAGGTGCATCTGTCTGTAGTTTGAGGAGCTGTGTGTCTGGGGTTCCAGCACCCTTCCTGCTGTATTGGAGATGAAAGGAAAAATGTGGGCTTGAGTTTGGGCATGAGGTTGTGTCCATGCACTGTGCTTCTAAAAATCCTCTTTGGCTTGTTTCTCTCTCATCCCCCTTTTGTGATTGGTGGGAAGCAAACTCCCCTTTCTTTGCAGTGCTGCTCCTGCTGGGGTCCCAGCTGTGTCTCGGGGTGATGCTTCAGACAGCAGGCAGTGTTTCAGTGTGTGTCATATCTCCCCAGCTCTCGGATGAGCCATTTAGTGTCAGCCCACAGGCCAGGCAGTGCCCATTACGGTGGGTTGCTGTTCCGTGCTGGTTCCAGTGCTGTGGAACCACGAGATGGCAGTGGCACCTTGGCTTTGCTGTGACAAATCCTGTGTTTCTGCTGGTGAGGAGCCAGGATTGCTGCTGGGAGGGGCTTTGGTGAGGAAAGCTTTAGTGGTAAATGAAGGGGTCTCGTGATATCAGGGGATGTGGGGTTCATCTCCCTGCAGCACAGGCTGCATCATGACTGGTACCTTCCTGGTGCTGCTTGAAAAGTTTTTCCTGGTGCCTTTCATCTGTGGGTGGCTGGGATGCTGATGGAGTTGTGGTGTGGTGAGGGGAGAGGGGAGCCAATGCTGACACTGAGCTTCCAACCTGGTAGTGGTCTGGAGTGCTCTGGCTTGGGGGAGTGTGCTGGGCTGTGGGCTGTGTCCCTGATGAGGGGAGATCCCCATCAAGGTGATTTTCAGGGACAAACTCCCTGGCATTTTCCAGCTCCAGGGGGCTTATGGCACCAGGGAGCCCTTACAAGTGCAGTGGTGGTCCCAGAGCTGTGCCTCTCTAGCCTGTGTTCCAAGGTGCTGAAGAGACTATTGGGTTAACTTTTTGTAGAGCTCTGTTGAGAAACGTGCTGCTGCCTGGCCCAGGGGAGGCCAAGAGCTTCATCTGTCAGCTCAGATGCTGGTGTTGCTGCTGTACCTGTCCATCCTCTTCTTAATGCCAGCCAAAGCCATCCTGACTGGAAGGAAACAATATTTTAGGCATGAGGGAAACGGAGTGGTTTCCTTTACACAGCAGCCAGCGTGGAATAGCTGGGATATATGTGGTGGGGGAAAGAAAATTGAAGTCTAAGCATCACGTGGGTGCAGAGATGGAACATCTGTGCCCCTGCTCTGTGCGAAGGACCCGCGGCTCAGCGAGCTCAGCTGTGCCGGCTCGAGAGAGCAGCCCAATATAAACACGATAAAGCTCCCACCGTTTCGGGGCACAAATGCTCCAGCAGTTGAAGGGAGTGACAAAAAATAACAGAGAAGTGATGAGAACCTTAAGTATCCTAAACTTTCACGTCTCATTAAGCATCCCACTTAGGCAGCACCGCGTGGCCGTGAGGCACCGTGGCGCTGTCAGGGGATGGGGGAGCTGTTGTTTGTGGCAGAGTTAGCCTGATTCACGGCAAAATAACGGATGGAGCTGGAGATGTGCTGTGTTAACCCCCAAGCAGCAGTCTTATTGGGAAATAAGTCAAAAGAAATGTTTGGGTGATGATAAACTGCTTCACTGCGCTGCCTTCGCCCCTAAAATTGAAAAGGGCTGGTGGGAGGACAGGGCAGTTTGGTGGCAGTGGGGGGTTTGGCTGCAGTTATGGGGCCTGGGGGTTTTGGCTCCTCTACAGCATCTCTCCTGTCCCTCTCCACAGGAGTGCCAGCCCCACAGCGAGTGCCAGTCTCCCCACGGGGACCTGGGGTAAGTGCCACATGCACCAGTGGATGTGGGTGGTGGGCAGCAGCATTCCCCAGGGGATGGCCCACATGTAGGATGTGCTTCTGGACCCATCCCCTGCCTGTTTTCCTGTGTGCTGCAGCCAAGAGGCCCCAAGTGTCCTCAACTCCAGGCAGCAAACCAGCTCCTGTCTGTGATATGCTGGGAGAGATTCCCCGTGCTCTTTTCATACCACAGGAGTGAGGGCAGCTCTGGTTTTTGACAGCCCAGATTTGTTGGGTGCTGTTGTCCCCAGTATGTGCTGACAGAGACACACGGCTTGTTCGTGCAGAGCTCCCAGGATTTAAGGAGAGTTGTGAATACTGAGAGCCCTCTTTATGCTGTTTTATATCTTGATGCAGGAATCAATGCACGCAAATATTTTTGATGAAATGAAATGCCTCATAAGGCTGCATTAAGCAGTTTGATCTTCCTGCTGCATGTGCTCATCCCTCTTCTTGCCGGGGAGCGAGCAGTGGGGAAATGGCAGTGGAGGTGCAAACCCTTGTGTGGCCAAGTTGTAAGACTTCTTGGTGGAATGACAACACTGGGGCACGTGGTGGCTGAGCTTTTTTAGCACAGAGGGGCTACTGGCTCAGCCTGCCACAAGGGCTGCCTCAGGGGGCTGCCTTGGGGCTGTGGCTGCTCACGCTTGCTGCTCTCTCCCCAGCTGTCAGTGTCCCAGCTCGTGGCCTCACCACGGAGCACAGGCCAGACCCTGCAGCAGGATGGGGGCATCACCCACCTGGAGGCCGACCTGGGCTCGCCGGACGCAGAGCCCTGTGCCAGCGAGCAGCTGCAGGCGCTGCCCTTCACCCCTCTGCAGCTGCCCATGGCTGCTGTGGGACTGCAGGCATGCAGGTGATGCTCAGCTGCCCTCCCCAGGCTCCTGTGGCCCCATCACCTCGGCTGCCAGGGTCTCCCATGAGTGGAGCTCACCCCTATTTCTCCATCAGTTCCCACGTGTCCCTGTCTCGTGCCGCGCTGGCGCGCCTGCACGCTGCCGGCTTTCCAGACATCCTGGACCTCAACCAGGAGCCAGTGGAAATCTCAGAGCCAGTGGAGCTGGGCAGTTTCAACCTGCGGCTGGAGGAAGCTGACCCTCTGCAAGGCAATGAAATAGTCCTGCAGTTCCTGGCTTTTGGCAGGTGGGATGGCAGCTCATGGTCTTGTGTGGGCAGATCCCAACTGGGGATGCCTTCTGGACAGAGTCCTTTCCAAATTCCCCTAACCCACTTCCCTGCTTGGGCAGGAGACATCCTTGCAGAGGTACCTCTTCTTTTAGCACCTACTTTTCTCTTCCCTGGGCACTTTTAAGTCATAATCCAGTTTTTTAAAATTGGATCCATGAGCCACAATGTGATGTCAGAGCTCATTAATGCAGGGTTTCTCCAGAAATGCAAATGGAGGTGGAAAAATTGGCACCCAAGGGTTGGCTTTGGCTGGATAAGGCCCCACTTCTGTTTTTTCCATGGCTGGCAGTGTGCTGTGGGAAGGTAACACGCTGTCTTTGCTGGGCGCCTCCATCACAGCATATGGCAGGAGACAGCTGGAATTACAAAGCTTTTTGGGAAGTTAAGGCAAACCGTATGGCTGCTGTCTTCAGAGAAGTCCAAATACTTGTGGTGCTGCCAATCTTCTCCTGTTCTTCTGCCTCTTGGCATGTGCCAAATGCATGAGTAGCTCATGACAGAGTGGCAGCGCTGTGCCACAAGTAAACCAAACCTCTCTCTCTCATCTAGAGATGCCCAGGACAGCGTGGAGGGGCTGTGGCCAAGGACTGTCTTCCTCACCTTCCAGTTCTACCGTTTCCCACCGGTCACCACGCCGCGGCTGCAGCTGGTCAGCATGGATGGGGGACTGGCAGCTGGGCTGGCTGTGCCTGCACAGCTCCTTGTGCGTGTCAACGAGGATGGGACCCTGACCAGTAAGCTGGTTTTAGCATCCATGTCTGACTGCTTTTCTTCTGTTGGGTGGATGAGGGCTTGCCTCTGGCCCAAGGGATGGGCTGCTGTTAATAGCAAACCTCTGCTGGTTTACACATCATGAAAATCATTCAAAACATCCAGTGTTTGAAGGAGGACACAGTGTCAGCTGTGTGAGGTGCACATGGAGGCTTCCCTAACCAAACCTCTCTCTCTCATCTAGAGATGCCCAGGACAGCGTGGAGGGGCTGTGGCCAAGGACTGTCTTCCTCACCTTCCAGTTCTACCGTTTCCCACCGGTCACCACGCCGCGGCTGCAGCTGGTCAGCATGGATGGGGGACTGGCAGCTGGGCTGGCTGTGCCTGCACAGCTCCTTGTGCGTGTCAACGAGGATGGGACCCTGACCAGTAAGCTGTTTTTAGCATCCATGTCTGGCTGCTTTTCTTCTGTTGGGTGGATGAGGGCTTGCCTCTGGCCCAAGGGATGGGCTGCTGTTAATAGCAAACCTCTGCTGGTTTACACATCATGAAAATCATTCAAAACATCCAGTGTTTGAAGGAGTACACTGTCAGCTCTGTGAGGTGCACATTGAGGCTTCCCACCAAGCCAAGTGCCCTGTCTGTGATAGTGTGGTGTCTTGCAGGACCACCGGGCTTGCAGCTGAAGTACATGGTGGATCCAGCTTTCCTGAGGCCCGGGGAGCAGAGCTGGTTCCTGCGGTACCTGGCTGAGCACAGCCTCCAGATTGACGTCTGGGATGGAGACTCCCTGCTCCATTTTGGGTCTGCTGCCATTAAACTGGAGGTATGGGTTAGATTGGAGGTCTTTTCCTGTGGCTGGTAATGCTGAAGGGCCCCCTGCCTGTGTGGAGTGCTAGGGAAGAGCCCAGCTCACCCTTTGGTCCTGTAGTGAGGTGCTGTTGCATTGTCCTTGTGTCTTCAGTAATAGAGATGATGTCAGCCCCTCTGTGTAACCAAATCTGGTGTCAGCTTGACAAGCCCCTAATCACAGGATTTGTTATCTTTTCCTCCAAAGTGATGACAAAGCATTAACTTTCTTTGCCCTTTCCTGTAACTCTGGCAGTAAAGTGCTACCACTGAGAGAGTGTGACAGCAGCCTGGGTTGGGTTGTATTCTACCACTAAGCCCTGCAGGGGCAGGACATCCAGTGCCATTCATACCCAGATGTTGCAATGCAACATGAAATGAACGACACTCACACCCTGAGATGTCTAAGACAAAAAGGTTTAAAAATATCGAGGCCCAGAAATAGAATTCCAAAAGTGACCATGGATTGGAGGATGAAATTGCCACCTCTCCAACCACACTGGTCAAACCAACAGTCCATCAATTCTCTCCTCCTCCAGAAAGGAATGCAAACCAGTCATTATTTACATGAAAAGTGCGTGAGAAACTCCATTACAAAAATGCAAACATCAGAACGCTTAGAAGAACTTCAGAAGAACAGGGTGACACCCAGACCCCTTGACCCCTGTGGACCAGACTCCCCAGTAACTCGTTGCACTTTGTCTGTCCTTGCCTCGTGCCCAGCCCCTGCTGCGCCAGGGCCAGACGTCTGTCAGGACCTACCACGAGCTGGAGGTGGCCACGGCGGAGTACGAGGCGGACGGGACGGTGCTGGGCCGGGAGGCTCTGCGGCACGGCGCCCTGCGGCCCCTCGGGGTCCGTGTGGCTGTGAGGGGCCGCCTGCACCTCTGCCTGGCCAATATTGGTGAGAACCCACTGCTCGTGTGGCCCAAAGGCTGGGCTGGGGCACGCAGCATGTGCAGGGCTGTTCCCGAGTGAGACCCAGGGACATCATCTTTCCCAGAACATGCTGGCTGCTTTTATTTTATGTATTTAGTTCTGTGTCCTGTAAATGTGCAGTGACTCCAGGTTTTAAAATCTTATCTTCAGAGGAGAGATTAGCTCCATATAAGATATCTTAAATCATCATTTTCATACTTTGCCTGCAAAGGGCCGATAAGCTCCTGGGAAGGAGAATCTGAGATCCTCAACCCAGGGAGTGGTTTAACTCACACCCTGACAAAGAGCTGCTGCGCCAGGACAGCGGCCGCCCTTTGATTGGTGTTTTTCCCATCCTCTTTTTTTAAAAAAAAATTCAAAATACTGTTAGAAACAGAATGGCAAAGCTTGGTACCCTTTCCTGAAGGATGGGTGTGGGATGTGTAGGCTGGGCAAATACCTGGTGGGTTTAGAGCCTTATGTGGCACCACTTGGCACAGCCTTTGTGGGAGTGGGGAGATGCAGCAGCACATGGCCATGCAGGGGGAGGCAGAACTCAGAAATGAAAGCAAGAGCTGGTGAGGGCCTCAGGATGGTGTGTGCTCTCAGTGCTGCTCCATCCCTGACTGTGTGACAGAATTGGCTCTGGGGAGCATGTGGGGCTCTTAGGACATCACTGGTTTTCAGATATTCTCTCCTGCTTGTGTAAATTGGCTGAGCTGAGCCGCGGGGAGGTAAAATTTTGCAGTAGATTTTATAACAATGAAAATGGATGGTTTCCACTCACTGCTGTCTCTGCTTGTGGCAGGTCACCCATGCGAGGAGACCCCAGGGCAGCTGCCGTCCCATTCCTGCATTGCCACTGCAGCAGACAGCACTGTCACCACCCCAGGTGGCAGGGGGTACTCCCTGAACACTCCTGGTGGTGAGTCCTGCTGGAGCCTGGCCTGTCCCCCTGTGGGTTGAGGTGTGCAGGCTCTCTGCTGCTGCAGTGCCAGCTGTGGGTCAGCTGCCCCTCTGGTGCTTCCCTTTCCAGCCCTGCAGTATTGCAGGGCTCTTGCAGCTGCAGTACCTGGGGGGTCCTTCCTTGCTGCCATGGTGGTCTCTCCCCACAGGCAGGAGGACGGTGTGGGCACGGAGGCTGGTGGATGTGGACAACGAGCTGGAGGCCGCACTGCGCAGTCGCCGGCCAGAAGTGAGCCTGGCCCCTGGTCACCCTCACTGAGGCCATGTCCTCCTGGTGCTGGTGTGGCTGCACGGGGGTGCTGGTGGCAGCAGGGCATGGGACCAGACTCCTGCTGTGTCTCTGTGCTTATGGTTCCTTCCCTCTGGGCAGGGCTGGCCAAAGCAGCGTGCCTGGGACCTGCAGGTCATCGACTCCTACCGGGATCACATCAAAGGAGAGAGCATCTACCAGATGCTCAGCCAGGCCATCACAGCCACCCGCACTGTCCACGCTGTGCTGGGGACAGCTGAGTTCTTCGAGTTCGCCCTGAAGAACCCGTACAGCGTCCAGCACACCGTGACCATCGAGGTCGACCACCCCGAGCTCAGGTGGGGGCTCCCCTGTGTGCGTGGGGAGATGCCAGGGTGGTACCAGCTCCCTGCCAGTCCTCACCAGCACCTCTGCTGCTCGCTGCCCCAGTGTCATACTGGACCCGAGGGAGTGGCGCCACTTCAAGGAGCTGACCAAGAGTGTTACACCGGTGGAAGAGGACATGTTCCATCTCCGTGAGGACCTCAAGCCTCAGGTCTACCTGCGCCCCAGTGAGACTGTCCACATCCCCTTCAAATACCAGACCTTCTCTGCAGACCCTGCCGTGGTTGCAGCACAGGTGGGCACGGGCCCCTGTTTTGAGCTGTTCCTGGTCTGAAGTGTTCCCCTTGGCTGTGGTTACTATTGCAGTGCTCTGGAACAGCCATGGGGAGCAGCAGCAGCCACAGTGATGCTGCACTCTGAGGGAACTCACTCTTTCACCCCACAGGGGCCAGCTGGGCTGGGCACTGGTGCCAATGAGAATGCTCACTCCTTTGGGAAGAGTGGGGCCAAGCAGGCAAAGCTCATCCAGGTTAGGGAGCCACGTGAAACACAGCTTGTGGGGCTGCATGGGAGGAGCAGAATCAGTGGAAAACTGCAGCCCTCCTGCTGGCCCCCGGGACAGGTCTCCTTCCAGGTGAGCAGGGGGAAGCCCATTGCGCTCCTGAGGGTGAAGGTGGAGCCACAGCCCCATGTGGTGGATCAGACCTTTCGCTTCTACCACCCAGAGCTCACCTTCCTGAAGAAAACCATTCGGCTGCCTCCCTGGCACACCCTCCCTGGTGAGTCTGTGGCATGCCTTGGGCTCTTCCCTGTTAGTCATCATCCATAGTTCATGGAGCCTTTCTGGAGGCACAGCAGCATTCAGAGAGCACATTGCTGCTTCCTCACGCCTTCATGGCCCTGGGCTCCTTGCTTGCTCTTCATCCATCTTTCTCTGTTAACTTCAACCTGAATTTCCTAAAGCCTCACACCTGTGTGGTTTGCTGGTAGTCAGGCTTGAGGGGTTCTGTGTGCAGCTGCCTGGAGCACAGGCACAGGTAGAGCAAAAGCTGAAGGTGATTTCCTTGGTCCCTTGTCCACAGGCACGCCAGTGGGGGTGCCGGGCGGGCAGCCTGAGATGTTTGTTCGCTGCAGTGACCCTGACATCATTTGTGAGACCAAATCCTTGGTATGCTACACTTGGGCATCGCTTCTCCTCTCATCCTTCTCCTCAGATTGTTTGGGTTGGCAGAGAGCTGCTGATGTGGGTGCAACCGCAGAGCAGCCCTGCATGGCAGTGACACGGTGGCAGCAATGAAGCTGGAATTGCTTTTTATTCCCAATTAAAAGGAGCTGTGTTGTTTTGGCGGGGGAGGCTGAGCATTGCCCCTTATCGCATCATGCAGCAGCCTGTACTTGCTTGTTCTTTTGAGCAAGTACCAGATGATTCAGATGCTGGGGAAAAGCAGCCTTTTGTTGGGCTTTCTGCTGCTTGGGGTATCCGCAGCCATTGGCAGAGGGTGGGGGGATGGCGTGTCCTTGGGGTGCACAGCAAAGCCTGTCCCTGCTGAAGGATGCTAGAGTAGAGGGGCAGCTCCAAGCCCAGCCCTGCACCATCCCACTTCCTCCTGAAGCAGGAGGCTTTCCTGGGCTGGCTCCACAGCAGGAAAAGGTGGAAGGGAAAAATAAACTTGGGCAAGTCCATGCAAATGGCAACGAGGGATAGTTGCTAATTGCTGTTGCGGAAATGCGTTAGTATGGTAATTGGATTAGGGCTTGTTAGAAAACTTGTGGAAAATTTGCCAAAATTTGATTACAGATACAGACCTGGAATGCGATAGTCATTTGTATCCTCTTTTGTAATTAAAAATACTGGGAGAGCTGAGCCAAGCTGTATAATAACTTAATAACGTAGTTTAACGAGGCACCGAAAGCATCTGCTTTCGTAAGGGAGTTGGTGGTAGCTCCCCCATTAGTGGGAAGACACCCCTGGGGTCCTCATTAGCTGGTCAACTGCTGGGACAATGCTCTGTTTTCATGCAGGGGCCTGGCGAGCCACAGGACATCTTTCTCAAAGTAGCCGGAGGACCAAGCCCGCAGATCAAAAAATTCTTTGTTGCTATTTATACGTAAGTAGCAGTACCCCCAAAAGGGTGGGAACATTGACTCCCATGGCGTGTGGCGAGCCGTGTCCGTCTGTCCATGCACAGGGACGCCTGGCTGGCAGCACCTGTCCAGATCTGGCAGTTCTACCTGCACTCTCTGCAGCGCCTGGACGTCGCCTGCACGGCTGGGCAGCTCACACGCCTGTCCCTGCTGCTGCGCGGCACCGCGGCCCCGCGGAGGGTGCGCGCCTTCCCCTCCCACCCCCAGGAGCTGGAGGTAACCCCCGTGGTGGGCTGGGGGCTGGCTGGCTTGAGTCAGCCCAAAGAAACCCCCTCCAGAAAGCAAAAGGCAACCCACACGGAACTGTGAACAACTGAGAGCCGTAAAGCGTTTGTGATAATTATCTTTTGATTAGAGTTGTCATGTGTAGGATCATTGGCGCGAAACCCCGGAGGGCAAATTATCTGCGTTAATGAGACTGTCTGAAGACTCTCAATTTCTTTAGAATTCGTTCGTCCGTAATTGGAAATGTGAATAATAAAAGGCAGAAAAACTCCATTGCTGTCCTGTAAAGGAAAGGCAAAGGCTCCTCAGGCAAAGCCTGTGTGGTGCAACCCTTGGGCTGGGGAGGCCCTGGGTGTTCCCGAGTGGCTCTTGTCCTTCCTGACCTGAATTAGTCCCAGAGTATTCCTGGGGCTGGGAGGTATGGGATTCAATAGTGATGGAATAGGGGTACAGGTTTTTAAGAGCAGTTGGGTCTAATTGGTGCTCCAAGCTGGACTTTTCAGGACTGTTCTCAGCCGTTGTGGGTGGCTGTACCTCCAGGTGTTGTTCCACAGGTGGATCCCAACGGTGCCTTCCTCCTGCCTGCCAATGGCGTTCAGGACCTGTACATCGGTGTGAGGCCACGGCGGGCTGGCAGCAAGTTCATCTACCTCAACCTGGTGGATGTGGAGTCCCACCAGCTGGTGTCCTCCTGGCTGCTCTGCCTGTCCTGCAGGCAGCCTCTCATCTCCAAGGTACGGCAGCTCTCGCCACTGTGAAATGTGGTGATGGTGCTGCATCAGTGGTTGCAGTTCAGCCCATAACCTGGGGCTGTCTCCTGCTTTTTCCTCTCTTTCCATCTGTGGTTTTTTTGGCACTTGCCATCATAAACACACATTTAGCCCTTGGGGTACTTGAATAATCTCACTGAAGCCCCTGGTAGAATGTCTTTTAGGCTGTTTTGGAGGCAGCCCCACGCTGAGGAGCGGCAGCTCGGAAGTATTCCCAGTTGTGAAATTAGAGCTGCAGCATGCTGCTTTCGATTAGCGCTGTGCTGGCAGAGGCCTTGCCTCAAAGACAGAAAATTAGATTTCCTGGCTAATGTGTTCCTTCTAAAAATGTTTTCCTGAACCTCTTGGTATTGGGAAAGGTTCAGATTGGCATTTACACCAATGTCCCATTGTCCTGCCACATGCTGCTTGTGCTATGAGGTGTTAAGAGAATCAGCGTAGTTGGGGCTGGAAGGGGCTGTTCAGGGTCATCAAGTTCATCTAGTTGTCTGAGCACCACAGCTCTTCCTGGGAATGAGGAGGAGCTGGCTTGTCTGCTGCTCTCCCAGCCCTTTGTCCTTCACACTCATAATTAATTGTTGCTTCTTTTGATCAAAGGTGGGTTCTTTCTGCTGGCTGGCAGGGCAGATGTGAGGTGTGGGAGGGGAGGGCAGTGTGTGGGAGGCAATTCTCTGTGCTGGGTTTTGGGGAGTGCCCGTTGTTGCTGCTGCCCACCCTGCCACCTGGACCCCTGCTTGCCCCACAGGCCTTTGAGATCTCTCTGCCTGCGGGAGGTGGGAAAGGCTGCAACAAGCGCATCACCTACACCAACCCCTACCCCTCAACCCGCCTCTACTTCTTGTGCACCAACCGCCCTGACCTGCTGCAGTTCAAGGAGGACTCCTTCGAGGTACGTCCTGCTGCCAGCACTCCCCCCTTGTCAGGCCCCTCATCTGGCCAGACCAGGTGACACTGGGTGGGTGCTGGCCTTGAGGGCCGCCCTGGCTGGGGGAAGGTGGGCACATGAAGGGGTCTGGCCAGGTCCTGCTGCCTCCTCCTGCCCTCTCTCCTGCAGGTGGCTGGAGGGGAGGTGTACACCATCGGCCTGCGCTTCGCCCCGAGCCAGACTGTGGGGGAGGAGGAGATCCTGATCCACATCAATGACCACGAGGACAAGAACGAGGAGACCTTCTGTGTGAAGGTCCTGTACCAGTGAGGCCTCCTGCTTGTCACTGCAGAGCTGCTGCAGGTTCCTGTGCCAGCCCACACCACCTTGGGGGTGTCTGTATCTGTCTGAGGGTGCTCATGACCCCCATCCCCTGGCTGTCACCTTGCCAGTGGGATCCCTGGGCATTTCCATGAGTGCTGGTGGTGCCAGGCAGCTCCCTCTGCACAAATTGAGACGAGTGGATGTGTTACGGCACTTTGTGATTGCAGGATCTGTATTTTTGTTAGGCATGATGATATTTTAGGCACTTTTAATCTTTTTTTAACTTAAAAAGTTTGCAGATTTGATTCTGCGGAATATTTTTAAAATATTTTATATTAAACGGTGAGTTTTGTACACACTAAGATGTTTTTTACAGATTTTTTTGATACATTTTACTCATCCTTGATCCATAAAAATTGCTGTGCACAACTGTCACAGTGTGGCAGCATTTTCTTCCTGAGGAGGTGGAAATCCTCAGCATCCCTGTGCTGTGGAGATGAGTCCTGGAGGTCCCCCTGCATCACCCCCATCCCCTGGAGCATCCTGAGGGTCAGGGCAGGGACCATAAATGGGAATGGGAGGGTAGGGCAGCCCACCAGCTCTGGAATGCTGCCTCACTCTCCACAGGCCTGAGGCTGGTGAATTAGTGGCCCCGATAAAGTCGGGTGCCGAGTTCCTCTGCCTCCCTCGCACTGATGGGAAATGACAGCTCATATTTTAGAAATGATTATACTGTCTGCAGCACAGAGAGGCCCCGAAGTTGGGTTATTAAAGTAGATTAGCTGAATAATTTTTATTACATTTTCACACAACGATATTTCTTGAGGCTTATGAATGAGCTGGTGCTGTACCTGCAGCACAGGCAGCTCGAGTGGTGAATGATGTGCCAGCATTCAGGGCATGCCAGCACAGGGACTTGAGCTGAGCTGGTGCTTGAATGGTGCTGCCTGCTCCCCTGCAGCACATGTCTGTGACCCAAAATCTACAGAGCTGTCATTAAGAAAAGCTGATAAAACTTTCCCCGTAGGAAATGCAAATGCTTTGTGTCCCAGCTGCTTGGCATTATGGCCATGGCCCTTGGAATTGCTGCTGCTGCCGCTTCTCAAACTCAAGACAAGTGTGGGGGCAGCTTCCTGGGTTCCCACTTGTTAATGAAGTCATTCCTGCTAATGACAATGAACTGGAGCGCCCGTGCCTGGCATGCAGCTTGGTGTGCTCTTCCCATTTGCATTCATGTCAGGAGGGAAACTGGATTCCAGTAATGACAAAATTAATTTGCCCTAAAAATCTCGGTTTGTGTCTCATCACCGAGGTGCAGGGAGGGGAAGGATTGAAAAGCCCTTTCCATGGGTTGAGTAATTCTCAGAGATGTTGTACCTCTTGGAGCAGATGCAGATGAGACCTTTTGGGGACTTGGCAAAGGCATTGCTGGAATGGCAACAAAGGAGTAAGGAGAGCAGGGAGACCTGGCCCCAGCACCCAGGCTAGGGAGGGGCAACTAAAAAATGGCAACTAGTAATGAGAATAAGGTAAAAAAAAGAAAAACCAGCATAGGAGTTGGGGGCAAAGCTCCTGCAGCAGCTGAGGGCCCTTGGGAAACTGGCTCTCAGGATGGCCAAGCCTCAGCAGGGTTTGCCGCCAGCCCAAACTTTTAAACCCAGCTTGTTTTCCCCATTATGAGGAGGAAATTGCAACTGCCTGAGAACCCTCTAATTAAACAAAGCCTCACCATAATATTTGCTGGGAGCTCGCCAGCCCTGTAATATGACATTACCGGGCATCTTTATTAGCTGAAATGAGTATTTAGCGCCTCTGCCAACCCAAAAGCTGACTGCGGCGCATGGAAGCAGCACGGCAGCATCCAGCAAAGGCTCCTGCAACCTGCTGGTGGGGCAGCATCACCCTGGGAGGCTTGCCACTGAGACAAACCCTTTTTTGGTTATTTCCATGTCACCCAAATCCAGCCCAGCAGCCCCAGCGTGGGAGTTGGGGAGGTTTATTCCGTTTCTCCCTCTTGTCTCTCTGAAAGCGCGTCACCGACTTGATAAAACCTGATTTAATGGTTACAAAACCCAGAGATAAAGCTGCTCTTAATGGATTTCTTTAAGATCAAGGCTGTCAAATAGGAGGCTCAGAATCCTTTCTACACTGAGAGCGACTGTATTAAGTGCACTCAATCACACCAAGGCGAAGGTTCCCTAAGTGAGACACTGGCTGGAGGAAATGCATTTTATTAGTGTCTCCGGAGAAAGGAGTCTGGCAGGAGGGATGAGGAGCCTCCACGCTGCAGTGGCTGTGCTCCTGTTCAGCTGCAATGGATGGGATGTGAAGGATTTTGCAAAGCACACCCTCACTCCCTGGTTAGTCCTGCAGAGAGGAGGGTGATGGGTGCCATGATGACATCGAAGGAGCTGGCTTGGGGGAGAAAAACCCCCAGGGAAAGATGCTCACCTGGGAATGGTGCTTACAAAACACACCTCAAAATCCACTCCATGGAGCTCAGCTCCTGCTGGGTTGGATGTAAAGTGAGGCATCCAAGGGGGTGATGCTCAACAGCTTTTGGAAGTGTCAGATGGAACTCACCCCAGCTGAAGGGAGGGGTGGAAGGAACGGGGCCTTGGTAGCTCTGGGCAGACCAAAGCTTAAAACACAGATTAGTTTTTCATAACAATTTGCAGCTCTATAATGAGAAATTTGCAGCAGTTCTAAACTGCCGGTTGCTTTTAAATCATTTCCCGTCTTTCTGTCTCAGGCTTGACATTTGATGATGAATTGAGTCTCTGTGTTCATTTACCCACTGATTTACTGTACGGAGGTGGGAAACCGCAGCCACCTTAGTGAAGGTCAACATGGAGCATTTGCCTGTAATTTCCAAATACTATTAAGGTTTTTAAATAAACCCTGTGGGTGCTGTAGGCAACGAAAACCCCTCATGCAAGGCTGATGCTGCAGGGGATTCTTCAGGGTGGTGAGAATGGGTTTGTGGGAGCAAAAGCAGCAAAACTTGGCTTATCAGCATGAGGGTACATCAGACTGCGCCCCGAATTCATGTTTAGAGAGCACTTGATTTTAGGGGCACTGGCAGCTGCTCCTCACTTCCCAGCCCAGATTAGCATCAGGCTCTCCTTCTGCTTTCCTGTGGCTTGCCAAACCCTGCACTCATGCCTGGGAACTTGGAGGGAGCTGCCCCACGGCTTCCCCTGAGGTTCTGGCTTTGTCTGCTGCTGCAGGACCTGGTTGTTTGTGGCTGTGAATCTGTTTGGCCGCTGTGAGCAGGAGGTTTGGCTGTGCAAATGTCATGCAGATCTTATCTCAGGGGAAACATCCTTCAGTAATTACAGTAAATGAAAAGTCCTGGAAGCGAAGCCTTGGAGGCTGCAGCCTTCTGTTTATCTCCAAAGTCTGAAGTGTGCATGGAGGGAGCTGGGAGCAGGAGGTGCTGGTGGCTGCAGTCCCTGTGGTGTGAGGATGGTGTCAGGGCTTGCTTTCACCCAGGGTGCAGGCAGCAGGATGCTCTGAGCTCTGCCTGCGTCAGCCATCTGCCCCCTTGCTGCAAATTAATAAGCAAATTAAAAAAAGAAAAAGTCTCTCTATGGATAATTTGTGCGTAGAAAAGGGGCCAAATGAATTAAATAAATCATTTGCTGCTACACTGGTCCCATTTGATTCCTTGCCTTTCACAGCTACTTTTCAAGCCTAATGGTATCAGATACCCTTTTGGCACCCATTTTCAGAGCCACAGGCCCCCCCTGCTGCTCCTTAATGCAGCTCATCTCCTGCCTATGGCTCCCAGGGCCTCTGCCAAATCAGCACTTCAAATTAAAGTCTTCCCCACCTCTCCCTGGTTTCCATGGAGATCCGAGTGGATGGTCCCTTCCTTCCTCCTCTTGAGCCAGTGGAGGGCTCCTCCTGGGGACTGCCCTTGTGGGGCCTGGGAGCCTCCAAGCATCCAGCAATTCTGCAGCTGCCTTTGCCATGTGCAGCCACTGGCAGACCTGGTGGCTCCAGTCCTGGTGTGCTAGTGACCCTGTCCCAGTGAAGCATCCCAGCCATGCCAGGAACAGGTTCCCACTATAAGTTTTCCTCCCATGTTGGAGCTGATCCCACCTGACTCCCCAAGGAGCTTGGCCAGCAGAAACTCTTCTCCTCTGGTAGGAATCAGCTCCACAGCTGGATGAGGACCAGGCTGGTTTATTTGTAGCATCTTTATCTAAACTATGGGTTGACTTCTGTAGTCTGCACACAGATTTCCCCAGCACTGCCTGGAGCTGTTTGGCCAAGGCTGCTCCAGCAGTGGGAGTGGTGGTGGGAATGCCCTTGCACGTGTAAGTGAATGGGCAAATAGCTGCGAGATCTAAGGAATGACAGTAATTATGGAACAAAATTATTATTAATGTACTAATTTACCTGGGAGCCAGGCTGTATGTAATTACACTCTGGGATCATGATAAGGTTAATGTGTTTACCTTCCCAGGTATTTATAGACACTTGGAATTGTTCTCTCTGTGAGGACCACATGTGCGTGTTCCTGGCCACGTGGGGCTGGCAGCCAAAGGGGGCATGGGGAGGTTTGTTGCTCTTTGCTAAAATTGCACACGGGGGTTTGGGACAGCAGCAACCCCAGCTCTGTGGCCCTGGGGAATCCCAAGGGATGCTCATCAGAGGAGATGCATTCTGCTGCTTCCCAGAGCCTCTTGGATTATGGCCAAACAAATTCTCTGTGGTGTGTATAGCTGAGGGAAACTATCCTGGGGGCCACCAGCATCTGGCATTTGGCTGCCTGGAAATCCTCCCGATCTTCAGGCTCAGCAGTGCTGCAGCAGCCACCCAGGCAGAGGGACCAGCAAACCCAACCTGTTTGTGCTTAACAAATCAGAACTTCGCAAACACCTCGGAAACTTTCCAACACCGGCAAAAAGCCTCTACCTGTGAGGATGCTGTTCCCCACGCCTGGTCCACGTGTGTCCTTTAGCATTGCTGCTCAAACCTCTGGTGCCCCAGAAATGCCAGGCTGGAGCAGGGCTGCTCCTGCCCTGGCAGTGGGTGGGACAGCCTGGGGGCTGCTGCCGTGGCGCTGAGCATTGCTTTGGCACGGGTGTGAATAAGGAACAAGCAGGGCAGGACGGGACAGACCTCGGAGTCCCCCTCCTCAGGGATGTTCTGGCTTCTCCCCAGCGCCTCGGGAGCTCCCTGCCCTGCTCCAGCCCACCTTTATTAACGTCACAGTGGGAAATGTCAGCCGGCTTTGCTGAGCATCCCACGGCCCTCCCGGCTGCACCGCTCGCTCGCGGGCCAGTCGCGCGCGGCCATCGAGTGTCACCGGGGATATTTCTCCTGGTGTCACATGGGGAGGACAGCAGCAAGATGTGGAAGGTCAGCGCAGCCCTAAAAATATGTCTCTGCCTGCACACAGCTGTATTTTTGGCTTCTTCAGTATCCAACAGACAAACTGCTGGTGAAAGGCCGGAGAGGCCAGGGCACAAGTGAGGGAAAGGTTTAATAAGGTTACGGGAGGCCTTGAGGACCCCTTGGCTTGGCCTTTTGCTGATTTATAGGGAAATAATGTGTGAGTGGCTCAAGGGAGCCCAAGGCTCCCTCTCCACTGCAGACCTCTGCAGCAGGAAGGTCAGAAAGGGAATTGCTGGAGAGAAGATAATGAAGCCCAGCAACATCCCAAATATTTCTCCAGAAATCAATGCAAAGGTTTATTCCTCTCTTTAGGGAAGGGGATAAGGCAGGGGAAAAGGAAAGGAAAAGGGAACGAGAAGGGAAAGGGGATAGGGAGAGGAAGGAGAAAGGGAAGGGGATTCTGAGCTGCCTGTCAGGCCTGTTTAATTGCATCGTGTAAACTCATTCTTACAACAAACATAAGTTTGAATTATGTGTGTTATTTTTGCAGACTGTTTGTGCATGGCTGAATTTCATGATGACAGAAGTGAGTTACGGCACAGGGTTATGCAAATGAAGTACTTAATTAAGTAGGAGTCATACAAAATAAATTACAGCTCCACCAAATGCCCTCTGAGTCCAGGTCTCTTCCAAGTGATCAGCTCCTGACTGAGAAACTTCCTGGTCAGGCAGTGCTGCTTCCCCACCTTTGCTTGAGAGGAGGATGGAAGGATCACCATCCATGGAGCATCCCCCAGAGATGTCCCCATCACATCCCATCCTGTCCCAACCCCACCAGCATGACACTCTGCCACACCAACTCTCCTTCCTCCAGCCCCATTAATCACCCTCGAGGGCTCCTCATAGGTTATCAGTCCCAGATGTTTCCCGCTGTTTGCTACAAATGTTAATTATCTCCTAATTACTTCTAAGCAGGGGCTGAGCTGCCAGAGAGTGGGGAGAGAGCCAGCCAAGGGCATTTACAGCCCAGGGCAGTGGGACATGGAGCAACAGCTGCTTCTGGCAGGGAGTTTGTTGGAATTCCTTATTATTCCCCCTGATTTGAAATATTTGTTGACGAGTTACCTGGGCAGAGCTCCAGCATGGAGATGCCCTGTGGGGATGCAGGATGTGGTGGTGTGGAGCCCTCTCTGCCTCTCAAACCCTCAGGCACCAGCACTTTTGTCAGCCTGCAATATTTGGGTGCTGGTGGTGGCCACAGGACCTATTCCTGGGGCTTCTTGGTTGGCTGCAGAGATGGAAAGCTGATGGGCTCAGGTGTTGCTGGAAAGCTCCTTTGAATGTGGAGAATGGCTTCTTTGGGGGACTTGCAGCCCAAATTCAGCCATCTGTGACTCCATGCAGTTTCTGCCACCCAGCATGTCCCCAAACTGTCCCTAGTGCCATAGCATCTCACCATGGCCTTTGTGCTCGTGCCACTGCTGTGGTCCCACATGGGCACTGGGCAGAGCATCACTGGGATGGCCCCTGCATGACTAGAAAAGTCTCAGCCCTGTCAGCTTGGGCAACATGGGGCAAAAACAATTAAAAAAACCCCTAACCCAAGCCCAACAGAGTGAGCAGGAGAACAGCTTTGTGGAAGGTTTATTTTTAGCTCTCTCCAGTGTAAAAAACAATTAAAGAAAGTGTCAAGCCCCGCTCCTGAATGCGAAGAGCTGGAAGCCAAATGTCACCCCAGCTTTGATCCCCTTGGAGGCAGCAATGCTGCTATCAGTTTAGAAGCATTAATTTGCATATTCATGTCCCCTAATTTGCTCTTCGGGAGTTGGAGTCTAACAGCTAATGAAGAAAGCCTTCCTGTGCATGCAGAGGAAACCTGGAGTCTGTCACAGACGCTCTGGGAAAAATAATCAGGCACAAGTGAGTGTCCATCCCAAGGGAAAAGGTGCTCAAAGCAAAAAACTTTGCAAAGACCAAACTCTTTGCTGAATAACCAGGGGATGGGGTGAAGGGGCCACTGAGTCCCCAGTGCTACGATGTGCCCTAATTCTGGTAATGCTGGGAGGGGTGCTGGGAAGGGGATGATGAGGAGAATATTGAGGGGGCTGGAGACCTGCTTCCCTGTACAGCAACAACTGAACCATGGAATGAGAGTGGGTTGTTTTTAGGGAGTATTGGGCACTCAGGGACCTGCCAGGACCATCAGGAGCTGTGTCAGGAACCAAAGGGCTGCTGGTGGCAGCTGGCCAAGCAGGCAGCGTTATCAACCACACTGCCAAGTGATGTGTCCCTTCTGCTCACCCTTAATTCAATTTCTTTCAGCAACACAATAGCTCAGTTTTATGTCTGCCATTCATCAAGAATTAAACTTATTGTCATCATTGTTGGCAGGGTATTGATCTGAGATGGCACTGAGGCTTGCAGGAGGTGGCGACTGCTCCACATCTGCCCGCTCCTCATCCCACAGATGGGAGCACAGGGAACCCCCGTGCCTGTGTCTGATGGAAATAATGGGATGTGCAGGGATCCTGTGTGACCACAGGATGTCATGTGAGTTTTCCATGGATTTGGCAGGTCAGCATTGAGGAGAGGGCTGGGATTAGGGAGTGAGTGGCCAGGAGCATCACCCTCTGTCATCCGCCACTGTTGGAGCAGAGTCATGGTTATATCAGGACAAATCTTGGATCATGCAATGCCCTTTATTCCTTGTGGGGCCTGGAGAGCTCCTTCTATCTGCTCTGCCAAGGGCTGCAATTACAGCTTTGTTGTCAGCAGCAGATAAAGAGGAGGCTGTAGAAAGGCTGGGTTAAGGCTGCTGCCCCTGGCAGGAGCTGTGTGGAGAGGGTGAGTTTCTGGAGGGAAGATGTGCCCCTGCTTTGGCCAGAGCTGGACAGGCAAAGCCACCCTGCCAGCTCAGCACAGGGATGGAAAAAAGCAAACCAGAGCACAGCTTCCCAGGGAGGCAAGGAATAATGGAATTCCATAATGTTTTGTGTAGAGAGGGACCTTAAAAATCATCCAGTGCCACATCCCTGACACAGGCAGGGGCATTTTCCAATAGACCAGGTTTTTCCAAGTCCCACCCAGCCTGGTCTTGAACACCTCTGGGGATGGGTATCCCAGGTTAATATTGTGTGACTCTGAGCTGAGAAAACTCTTCCCAGCATTTTGATGTGACTCATGGCTCGTTAGCCTCTGGTGCAGTTAACCTCTTGATGGTTTGGTGTTACTAATTCCTTTGGTAATTGCAGCAATAACAATAATCCCAGGAAGCTTGTTGGGCTGTATGTATGTGCTGTGCTGTGCTGTTCCAGGCAAATTCCCCTTGGGAAGTGTGGCAGTTAATGGGATCTGCCTGTGAAACTCCTGTGGGATAGAGAGTGCTGGGCTGCTGGGCTGGCAGGGAACAGTGCTGTGATGGCACTGGGAGCAGAGCTGGTTGGTGGATAGCTCCTCTTGTCCTGCCTGCTCCAATGGGGGTTACACTGCTGGGCTTTTTCCAGGAAACTCCTGCCCCATCTGAATCCCAGATTTCACTGAAAGTCAGGAATTTCAGCCTGAGCTGCAGGACTCTGAGTGCTAACGTCAGAGGCGAGTTTGCTGCACTGCGTTATCTGCCTCTTACATCAGCTCCCCCTAAGAAATCACAAAGGAAAAAAATCTTCCACATTCTTTCCTTTCAGCAAATGCATTTTAAATAAATTATAGGATTAAAAAAGTTAAAAGTTTAATCGGCTCCCCCATTGTGCGTGAGTTCAAAAGGAACATTTATCAGGCGCGAGGTTGGGCCGCAGTTCATCTGTGCCGATGGAAGATTTTTAATTTGCTCAACTGGAAACGATGAGAAGAGTTGATTAGATGGCAACTGTAATTTATTCCCAGCTGTCAGCAGTTCTGGCACCCTCAGGGATCTGGAACCTTGGGGCAGCCACAGCAGTCTTGTCCCCTCGGGGACAGGTCTGGGGTGCCCCTTATCAGACCTGAATGTGTTTGTGGTCATGGCTCTTGGTGTGGCTCCTTGTGCTCCATGAATCCCTGTCCAAGAAGCTGGGTGAGGAAGCCTGTCACATCAGGGACATTCCAGGGAGAAGCAGCATCACGGTCTGAAGCATCGTGGGGCAGGGATTGGGCTCCCTCCTGGATTGCTCAGCTGCCTCCCAACACATCTGGATTCTGCCACCACTGTGTGCTGGAAGAGCAGCTCTCCAAATGCCTCTGGTGTCTGCAGCCCCTCAGACAAAGGATGCAGTGCACGAAGCCAAATCCACTTTATTAGCGTTATCGAGGAAGTGAAATCCTTTTCCATAAGCGGTTCTGTGTCATTAACAGCAAAATAAGCAACTGCTGACAGCCAGGCTGCTCTGGAGAGCAAGCCCACATCCATCCTAGACACTGGGACATGCCAACGTGGTGATGTCCCCTTTCATCTCATTTTTCCTCTCCTGCCAGTCCACTGGGGACCCTGGGAACGCTGACAGCAGCGGCAGGCGGCTGTGGAAGAGTTAAGGGTCTGTTTTCCACCGCCACTCTTCCTTCTCAGGGAAGACAAATGATTCATTATATTCCCCATCATTTTCACTGATGCCTGGCTGCCTCCTGTTGAGATGTTGGGCCTGTGCCATGCAAGTCGTTAGCGTGATCCCCAAGAAGAGCCGTGGAGAGCCGTGTTCTCCATTTGTCTGTAGCAGCTCCTGCCAGGGCCAAACCTGCTTGATCAGCTCCAGTTTTCTTTCAGATCTTCACAAAAATGCCAACACAGAGAGATGTGGCATGGGAATATCACAGTGACGTCCAGCTTTTCCTGGGCAAAGCAGAGGAAACTGTGGCTGCAAGAGGTTTTGCAAGCAGGTGGATGGGGAAGCTGCCCCTGCCAGCAGGCACAACTGGAATGGTCACAGTCTGGGATGGTCACAGCCTGGGATGGTCACAGCCTGCCCACACTGAGGGTTTGATGTGGCCACTGCCAGATTCCAGCCTCCCTGAAGGTAAATATCCAACTCATCTTCCCCTTGGTCACAGCCTGGGATGGTCACAGCCTGCCCACACTGAGGGTTTGATGTGGCCACTGCCAGATTCCAGCCTCCCTGAAGGTAAATATCCAACTCATCTTCCCCTGGGCAGTATTTGCCTCTCAGATCCATGGATGATAGAATTCAATTTAGCCAGAGTCAGGCAGCTGCAGGCAGGGTGGCGCAAACTGCATCCCAACTGTCGGAGCTGTCGTGCTCCTCACAGCAAGAGGCAGACAGGGATCTGTCAGGAAACTATGGTCTGTGCTGGTGGTGGAACTTTTGGCTAAAATTACTCCATTTTCACTCACCAGAGTGAACAACTTCTGAACTGCACATAGGACTGTGAGTAGGACCACAAGTAGGACTGCACACGGGTTGGAGGATGAGAGTGATATTTGCAATGAAGCCTGTATCCAAATCCAGAAGTTTTTCAGATGACACAGGGAAGCTTCCCTTTGGACACAAGTCAGACAAGATCATATGGATTCAAGGAAGCTGTGGGAGTCTCCAGCACTGGTGGGGTCAGCAAGGAACCACTGTGCTGAGTGAGGTCTGGGTGTGAGCCACGGGATGATGAGGGTTCCAAAGTGTAGGAGGGCTGATGTCCACAAAGATCCAGGACCCCAGTGCAGATCCTACAAGCCCATGTTCTCCCCAGCACGTTCTGGAGCCCAGCCCTGCCTGAATGGAACATGTTTCTGGTTGGGAAAAGCATGGCACTAACAGACTATCAACAGGACCAATGAATACATAAAGGGAGATGTGTATTTTAGCTTCTTGCCACAGGGATGAGTTATTCCTGTTACTGTGTTATTCCTGCTATTGTGTTGCTCCTGTTAATATTTTTAACAATCCTCTCCTGCTCAGGGGCACTGGGGCTTGAAAGGAAGCAAAAATGGCTCGGCTTAAGGCACTGGGCAGAGAAGTGAAAATGGCTGTGACTGCTGGGGTAGAGAGGGAGAAATTCATGATGGAAATTAGGGATATTCTGCCTTTGGCACTGGTGAGGACCCTGGTACCAGCTGGGACAGCAGCCCCTCAGCAGTCTCTGGAGCATTTTGCTGCAAGCAGTGCTGGCTGCAAGCATCAGGAAGGAGCTGGCTCCCTGCATGGCACTCACTGGTTTATTTTGATAGGCAGGAGCCATTCCTGTTCACAGCCGTTTAATGTAATGTGGGAATTGGTAATTTGGGATTGTGGCTGAAATCACTTTTGAATACATAAAACATAAATACAGCAAAAGCGGAGAAATGAGCCATAACTCTCCCTAATGGAGCCCCGGCCTCTCTGCTTTCTGTGGCACAGGGAAAAATGGTCCCACTATTTTCGACCATTAATTCTGTCTCGGCCTGAGCCGTGCTGTTCCTGGTTTCCCGAGCACTTTTTACGAAATAATGAGGCTATTTATTAGCAGCAACGAGGCTGCACAGAAAAAGGTGTTGAGATAGTTTCTATAGTAACTCCCTGTGACAACATTCAGTGCTCAACCGTCCGAAGCTGTTCTGCTGCCCCGACTGCCGGGCGAGCGGAGGAGCCCCAGCTCAGCGCTGACCATGGAGCCCTGTCCTCCCCTTTCTTCATCCCTTACAGGACCCATATGATGGGCTCCATATGAGAGGATGCAGGAGCAGCAGTGTTGTCGTTTTGGGGTTGATTTGGCAGCATTTCCCTGAGAAACCCCATTGAGAGGTGGGAGAGGAGGTGGGATCCTGCCGGCCTGATGCTGGGTTGGTCACTAAGGGTATGTGCAGCAGCCTCAAAAGATAACTGTCACAGCCCCTGGGGTGAAACCCAACAGCCCTTCTCTCTCCCTGCAGTGTCTCCTTCTCATCTTCCTCAGCTGTAAGTCACATTTTCACTGGGCATTTAGTGTGTATTCTCAACTCCCTCCTTGGAGCAGGAGAGGAGTGGGATGGCCTAGTGCAGGCTTGTGAGCATCCTGAAACTACGCAGGAGCAGCAGCTACTCTGGCAGGAAAGAAGCACTCGGAGCTCAGGTTGCTCTCCGCATCACAGCAGAATTTCCAGGAGTAATTGGATTTGGCCATTCAGTTATTTCCTCAAATAACAGAAAACTCAATTGTTCACATTCGCCAGTTGGATGCCACAGGAACTTAGCACAAATTCCATTGTTCTTTAGCACAGTTCTACAGATGGTTTGTATTGAGTAATACAAACAGTATTACAGTAACTCCGCAGCACTGCTCAATTCCAACATTCCAGCACATGGAATAACCAGGCAGCCTTTTTTTAGAGGAGTGTCTGAAAACCCACATTTTCACACCATACAGCTCTGTATTTATTTCCTGAATAAATTCCAGGAAAGCAGGGGTACCTGAGGATTAAGAGGAGAGTGAATTTACTGAGGAAACAGTTACTCACTTGGCCCTATCTGGCAGCTGGACAAACAGGGCTCGGGAAAGGAGGATAAATCAATCCCAACCCATCAGTGTGTGCTGGGGGAGCAGAGCATCCTCCATCCCACACTCCGGTTTGCCAGCATCTCCCATCCCCCGCGAAATCGTTATTAAAGCTGGCAAGCCATCATGAGAAATAAAGATTTATCGTGGCGTAATTTCCCAGGAGGGACAGAGATTAATGCCGAGGAGAGAGGAACCAGCAGCCGCTTTCTGTTTGGGTAGAGGATGAGCTTTTTGCTCCCTGGGGCTCTGTGCTCCTGCCGGGAGCCGGCAGCAGTCCAGCCGGGGATGCATCCTCAGGGCTCCATCCCAGCCCTGCTGGCATCCAGCCCATCCTGGGGAAGCATCCCAGGACATCTCTGCCTTTTTCCTTCTTAAATTTCTTAAACTTCTTTCTTAAATTTCATTGTTTTAAGCCATGCAGCCTCTGTGAAGGGGCTCTCTGTGCACCAGCAGGACCCCCACACTGTGCATGGAGCACAGAGAGAGGAGGAACATGAGGAAAGCTGCAAAGAGGAGGGACAGTGTAGTTCTTTAGTGTCTTTTACAAAGATAAATATAATCTGTGGACTAAAGAAACTGAGTCATATAGACATTGTCACAAAAGGCCCCTATTTTTGTTGCTGCTTTGCCTGGACGTGTCACGGGAGGAGGGGAGGGATACAGTAACGCACTTTTCAATTTTGGCTGCAAAATTTTCAGCATTATAATTTCAATTAAAATTGCTCTTTGAAGCAGTTTGTCTTCAGGCTCAACCACATGAATCTTTGCTTTCATGAGCAGGGGAAGCTAGAAAAATAAAAATGACCCTATTTTATCCAGCCCAGGTTTCAAGGACAGGGCTCATGCTGGAACACAGTGGCAGGATGGGATGGAGTGGGATGCAGAGTGTGGTGTTCAGGTCCTGGAAGCATCCCTGGCTTGCTCCAGTGCAGGGAATTGCTCCTGGAGCAAGGGCAATGCCTGCCCCAGCACGATGCTGAGTGAGGTACACAGAGCCCCATCCCTTCCCACCTTATGTAGAATTAAATGAAGCAGAGCAGCCAATGCCTCTTTGGATTTGAGCAGTGCCATTGTGTGATGGGCCAGCCACAAATTGATGGGAGCCTTCAGGGATGGCAGAAGGACAGGTCCTTGCTGCCAACACTCACCAGCCTCCCCTGCCTCTGCTGGGATCTTGGGATGGGCCGTGAACACCTGTGAGGCGGAGATTATGCAACGCTTCCGTAAAAACAACTGATGTTCAACACTAATTTATGGATATACCGAATTATCTAATGCAAATGTGAATAGGATTTACAAAGAGATATCAGAGAGGCACCTACAATCAAGCTGCTCTTTGCAGAAAAGCAGAAGACAGAAGGTGGAAAAGGAGCCCAGTAATTTATGCACTTGCGTGTCCCGTTCCGTCCTCGGGAATGCGGTTACCAGTTCCTGAGCCTGTCCTTCATAACTGCTCCCAATGTCATCTTTTTAATGAAAATTAAGTGCTTTGGTTGTACTCCACACAAGCTCTGCGGACATGACTAATTGCAGCACTGGGAGATGGCAACCTCATTTGAAAGGAAGCAAGTCCCTCCCTCCCAAGGGAGGCTTCAGCGCGGACTCTTCCAAACAACAGACGCCATGGACTTAGAAGGACTAAAAATATTTCCCCTGCATCTGCACAAGCCGTTTCATTTCCTCTTCATTTTCTCTAATTTTCTTTGTCTTCAGCTTTAAATGATTCGATGCATCCTAATTACGAGCACATCTGCCTGCTCCTGTGGCATTCTGGCTGACCTGTGCCAGCATCCGGGCTGGCTAAGGGATGGAGAAGGGATGGACAGCAGGACTTGCTCTCCAAGGACCTGTGCATATCCATCTGGCCCCGGATGATGTACAGACATCCCTGAGGAGAACTTTCCACATGCCAACTTTCCTGTGCCATAGTCCTGTGTTGGGATGCCCAAGTATAGTCAGTTCCAGGAGCAGGAATCCCCAGGAGCTCAGGATTGCAGTCTCAGGTGGCCCTTGGGTCCTCTGAGCAGGACTGGGGCTTGCCTTTTCAGGTTAGCCATCGCTTAGGAAAATCCTGTGTAAATCCAGCACTCAGAAGTCGTTTATTCAGCTGCTAATTTATGACAGTGTTTTTCATCCTGATCTTAAAGAAAATCCATCCTCACATTGGGGCTAACAGCAAATCCCTGGCAAGATTAGGTTAGCCTAGAAAAACTCAGCCTACAAGCAATTATCCAGCTCTTCTGAGGTGTTTTGTCTCCTGCACAAGGAAATCAAAATCCCCAACCAACGATTTGTGGGAAGAAGTGGCTCCAATACGAGAACAAGATGCGTGTTGTGTCCTTTCTTTAATCAAGTTAATGGTCATCATTTTACATGCTAATGTCTCCTCCGCGGTCCATCAGCCGTGCAGCTGCAGCAGCCTGCAATCCACCGTGTTTTACCTAAGAGACCCAATTACTGCTGGGCTGATGTGGAGCATTGCAGAGCAGCTCCTCCGGCACTGCGGCCACGCCGGAGCTTCTCTGGCATTGCCTGGGCCAGGAGAACCATCCCGAGGGTTTGGCTAGGAAAACAAGGAGCAGAGCAGCAGAGCAGCTCGTGTTCTGCTTCACTGGTTGCTCAGGAGGGCTTGGGAATGGCAGGAGGCTGTGGGGCACTGGGGTACCCTGGCTGAGGGGCCAAGATCACCCCCGAGGGGTTGTCCCAAAAGCCAGAGGTTGTGCCAGTGGCAGCCTGGCCTCGAGCCCCCTGGACCCCTGGCATTCTCATTGTGGCATTCACTCACAGATGCTTTTATACTTATCCTAAAGGATTGATAATAAAATAACCAAACCCAAATGTTCCATGTTTTCCCCCATAATCTTTGTGCTTGATGGAGGTGCTGTGCTGAAAGGCTCTGGCCAAAGGCAAAGCAGAGGTGGGCAGTAACACAAGGGATGCACCAGTTCTCTGTATTTGTCACCAGGGGGTCACATCCACCTTCACCCAGGGGAGAGGCACCCACCCCCCATGCGGGTAACCTGCAGCAGCCTCGATTGCTGGCTGGAGCATCCTCCCCGACGGCCCCTCCGGCAGGACGGGGGGCAGAGGAGGAGCCGTGCCCCGGAAAGCCCAATCCGTCAGGAGTGGATGGATGCAACACCCTGCTCGCAATCTCCAAGGGCTGAGAGATAAGGGGGCTGTCAGGGAAAAGCCGGGCCGGAGAGATAAGGGAGCTTATTCCGTTCAATTATTGGGCAGATAAGGAAGCACAGGCAAGCCCGGCTTTCCTAATTCATCCCAGCCAGCCTGAGGGTGCCGCTCCCTTCCCCAGGAGCCATCCCCAGCGGCTGCAGCACTGCCCAAGGGCTGGGAATGCCCGCTGCAGGCAGAGCCGGCTGCCCCGCTCAGCCCCTCTGGAAATGGTACCAGCTCAGGACTGCCTGGGCTCGTATTTCCTTTGAAATATGGCCCTGGCATTTCTCACAACCTTTGCACAAAGGTTAGGAGGGAGCGTGATGAGATTTGCTTGATGACAGGGAGTTGGGATGTGCTGTCGGGGGGGTGATGGAGCACTCTCTGGGGAAGCAGTGGCTTGCCTCTGGTTTGGAGGAGTGTGGAGACCCCAGCAGGAGAGACAACCCCCTCCCAGGAGGGCTGCAGGCAGGAGTCTGCACCCCCCTGTTCTGTTTAGGGGGTGTTTGGAGAGCCATGCATCCAAACAAGGATGGGATGGGTGGCCAAGGTGTGGAGAAGTGCAGGATTCAAGGGGGGAAAGCAGTGCTGGGAAAGGCCACTCACACAGGGAGCAGCTTCAGCCTTTGGGGGCAAACACCAGTCCCTGACACCTTCCTTGGTGAGGGGACCAAGCTCTGCTGGAACCCTCCTCACCTCCCAGGCCAGTGCCAGGAAGGAGCAGCGTGCAGGAAATGGCCCCTGTGGTTTCACCTGGGTTCCTCTAATTTACCCACAATTAATTTGAACTGTAAATCTCCAGCTGCAGTTACACACAGGACTGAAGATGGGTAATAAAGTCTTTCCTGTCTCCCTGACTGGTGGCCAACACTGGTCCTGGTGCATGCAGGCAAGGACAGAGCCAGACTTTGTCCTTGTCTTGGCTCTTCCTCCCTGGTTGGTGTCTGGTCAAGCTCGTTCCTCATGGCACCTTCCCTGTGGCACATGGAGCCGGCTGCACACGGATCCCAAAATGGATCCTGTGCTCCAGGCATTGCCCTCCCGGCAGTGGGATAAGTGATGGGATGGTGATACAGTTTGCAGAAGGTTCAGTATCCCTAGTCCAGGGCTTGGGTCAAATTCCTGCCTGGGAAAGGAGCTCAGTCATCTCTGCCTCACAGTCAGCTGCAGGAGTGGGAGCAAACGCACCCCGAATTCCCCAAAGTGAGGCTGGGCTGGTGGGGAGGCAGAGCTGTGGCTGGGCCGGGACAGCTCCGTGCTTTGGGGAAACTTCCTCAGATTTTTAATTATCACAGGCAATTAAGACTTTAAATCTGCCAGGCTCCAGCTGCCACAGCTGGCGCAGCTCCAGCGGCACTGCCGTCCGCTCCGAAGGCAGCGTGGGGATGCTGGCATGGCTCAGGAGCTCCAGAGAGGGCTTGTCACCAAAGCCAGTGACAGAACCAAGGTCACACTGCCCGTGGGGACACGTCAGCAGCACCCAGAGCTGGGCGAGCAGCTGGGAGCTGCTGGGATTCTCCCATGAACTGCTGGGACACCTGTGAGAGGAGCACCTGGAAAGTGCTGACAAAGCAGCAAAAAGTCAAGCATTTCCCAGAAGGCAGATGAACGAGGAGAAAAAAACAGGGCTGCATTAAAAACATCTCAAGGTGCAGAGCTGAGAGAGGTGGATGGGAAATGAGAGCCTGGTGGAGGAGAGGTGTGTACAAAGGAGAGGAAGATGGAGGGGGAATATTCAGCCAGGTGAGGATGGATAAACAAACTGCCAGAGCCCCCAGGGAACCCCCTGGGCACCATGAGGCTCTGGCTGTCCCACAAAGCCATCTGGAGGAGATGTGGCAGCACAGAACCAAGCTCTTAAAACACAGAAACATCATGAAGTGCTTCAGGTCTCACTGCAGCCGCTTTTCTCTTTCCAGGGTGGAAATTTATTCCAGAGCTGATAGAGGGAAAGCCGATGCAGCCGTGACGTGCAGGCAGGGGGATGTCTCCCCACGGCTACCTTCTGCCTTATCACAAATAAATATTGCTGCAGAACACGGGGGAAGCGTGAGCTCCACCTCATCTGGTGTCCCACTATGTAATTAGTGAGCACAGATCAACTGCAGCCTGAAAGATGGGATAGAGAAACCGGAGGATCTCACCCAACGAAACAGAAAACAAGGAGCCTCACCCAATGAATGAGCTCTCTCTAAATATAACCAGGGCTGCAAAATTGTGTCAGGGAATAATTCATATGCAGAAATAGCTCTAAAACTAAGTGGAAGCGTGAGAGCTGAATAGAGCAAACCCCAAGGAGCCATAAGGAAACTGCAGAAATTTGGCGGAAGTATGGGAGCAATCCAGGAGCTTCCATTATTCTAATCCATGATTAGAAGTATCCTGAGACAGTTCCTGTATGCCTAACCTCCCTTTCTCCCCTGCTGAGCCCTGGGCTCCTCATGCTGGCTGCACAGAGGTGATTAATTCCCACAGCTCCTGACACTGGCTTGTGCCAGCACCAGCACCCTCAGCACTTTGGGGCTATCCTGGACACTTAATTTAATATGGTGTGATTGGATTTGATTAAAAGCTATTGATTGGGAGGACAGGGGCTGGTAAAATTGTGGCCATTTGTCAGTGGCTGGGCAGTGAAATCTCTGGGCTAATAAATCAGGGCTGGCGCTGTTGGTGCACAGTGACTGCAGTGCAGGACATGGTCATGCTTCTCCTGGCACCAGGGATGGACTAATCCCATTAGAAATTATGAATGTTTCCAGCATGGAGTTGCCTCTGGGGAAGAGCCATGGAGCTGGAGGGTGAGTGCTGAGGTACCCAAGGCCAGGGCTGGTTTATCCTGTGCTCCCCACTCCTGGGTGCAGACAGGATGCCCCGTGCAAGGCAGAGATTTCGGAGGCCAGCAGGGCCCCTCTTCAGGAAAGCTCCTTGCTCCTTGCCTTTTCCTTCTCTTCAGCAAGAGGGGCTGCTCCAATATCCTGCCTCTGGAAGTGGCTGGGATGGAGGGAGCTGCTGCACCTCCCATAAGGTGCTCCAGCATCTCCCAGGGGATGCTGTTGCCACCTCCACAAGCTGCTCCCGGCATGCAGGGCTGGAGCACCCACCAGACGTGGCTATGGCTGCCACTTTGATTTAGAGGAACCATCCATGGGCAGCTCCCTCAGCAGCTGTGACACACAGGAAAATTACGGAACGACACTCGCCAGCTCTTTAGCAGCTTATTGACACAACGGGGACCGGAATGATGAGATGTGAGACTTCTGATGCATCTGTATTATTCCCAGCACGCTATCACAGCTCCCAGAATGGGGATGTCAAATGGCTTCCTCCGAGCATTTTGTATGTCTTTAAAAATGAAATGGGCTGTGCTGATGCCTTCAGATGTCTAATGGGTGATGCGAGTGTAAAAGTGCCACTTCATGCTTTGAGATGTCACTACAGTAAATCAATCCCATTTTCGCTGCTTTTATAAGCTGCAAATATTTTCTCAGGGCTGCTGAGGAGGGAGGGGCGCAGGAGCCAGGGTCTGCTGGCAAAGACAGCGTGGCCAGGTCAGCCTCATGGTCCAGCTTGGCTGGTCCCTCATCCCTTGAGGGATGTGTGAGGGGCAGTGGCTTTGAGCCCCCCACTCTTGCTGGGCTGCTCAGCAGCCTGGGGGCTCGGGAGACATCCCAGTACCATTATCTCCTGCCTCGCCTGGCCTTCTGCACCACCCAGAGAGACCTCCCTCTGTGTATCTCTTCTAAGTGCTTTGTAACAGCTGACACGGAGCCAGGGGAAGCTTGACAGGTCGGCGCTGTATTAAAAATGATCCACGATAATAAAAGGGGAGGAAAAGAGGCCGCTGCCTTACAAGGAGGCTGAAGGCATGGGAGATTAGCAGTGCTGCTGTATTGCACATGCAGGAGAAAACTCCTGTGCCTGGGATTCCTGTGTGCAGGGGATTGGTGCTGTCAGAAAATGCCAGGAGCTGGCACCTGGTGAGCTGAGCAGCAGGATGGTGATGGACACAGGGGATGCACACAGAGGATGCACACAGGAGATGCACACAGGGGATGCACACAGGGTCCCTGAGTGCCACCCTGAGCTCTGCAGCTGCGGGACCCCTGAGTTCCCAGGAGCCAAGGCCAAAGTTTGAGGGAATGGGGAACTTCTAAAAGGGCTCAAGGAGAGCTCCAGGTGCTCTGCCAAGGGGGAATGTGCAGGTGAGGGCAATGGCTTGGTCTAGATCAGAGGAGTGCTGGAGGATCCCCCACTCCTTGACTCCTCAAGAGCCATACCTGGCTGCTCTGCTGTGATTTACGCATCTTGGTGACTAATGCAGTCATAATCAAAATGGACCATAATCATTACGGCAGCAAAGCAATCCTTATGTTCTCCTATTTACTAATCTTCAACTTCTCCTTGTGACCTTTACTTCAAAATGTTTCAATATAAATAATGCACTTCTGTGAATATATTCTTCTGATTATTTCCCAAAGCTCTGATTCTCCATGTGCGACAGTCCCTGAAGTGGTAATTTGTTCTCCTTCCTGGTAATTGCAATTTTAGAAATAGCTTTTCCAAATGCTCCCAGCCCGAGATCTTTTTTGATATCTTTCCTTTATTTTCCCCGCTGTAATAAAGCTGCTTCCTGGGATGGGGAGAGGGTCTAGGTCAGGGGGAGCCCCGGGGCAGTGGGGGCTCTGTAGGTGCCTCTTACACCTCGAGAGGTTTGTGTAGCCCCAGGAGTCTGTCTTTCCATTAGGCCCCTCCTAATCTATTAGGGCATTAGGTAGAACTCCATTTATTTATCTCAGATTAACTCTTACTAATTCCAGTTGCAACTAAAATGTGATTACTGGGGGATGGGGCTGCTCAGACAGAAAAAAGTCTGGCAGGAGAGATGGCAGTGGGAGAGCTGAGCAGGGACCTGCCCTTCCAGCAGCTCATCCCTGGGGCACCCGTGCCAGATACACATCAGTCTGGTGGTAAATCAAATGCTCATTCCCACACAGCAAAGGGATCTGCACTCTGGATCCAGCAGAGTGGGGCAAGAGGGGACCCCCAGGTGGCCTCGTGCCCAGGGACCACCCCCCACCAGAAGGCAGCTCAGGCACATTGCCTGCAGATGAAGCACTTGCAGCAGCCAAGGTCTGCACTTTTGGAAGGGCAGGGGGGCTCTGGTGTGGGCTCCTTCTCCCAGGGGAAATGCCAGGGCATGGCCAGCTCTCCTTCTGGCAAAGCCACAGCCCTCAGCTCTAACCTTGTGCAGCCAGTTGAGAGAAATTGTTCGTGATGAATTTAAGCTGAAGGTTAAGAGCCAACATAAGCTAGAAAGTCAATGACTAATCTATTAAGCTCCCCAGTAACTTAATTTACATGTTTTTAATGATTACTTCCTACCTGGGCACTCTGAAAACTAATTGGACTTGAATCGTTAAGTGCATTCAGAGGTGGACTCAAATTAATAAGCACCACTCCTGTCTGCTTTTAGATGCAGGAGAGAGTCAGTGCTGGCTCTGGGGGCTGCCAGACACCTCATTGCAATGCAACCACAGCTGCACTCCTTGGGCTGGGGGTATCTGCTCGCCAAATAACCAGCTCAGCTGCACCCACTGCCATTTAGGAATTAAAACACTGATTAAGGGCTTGATGCACTTCTTGGAAACTGAGGTTTTTTTCATCCATTGAAAGAGAAAAAGCTGCTTCAGATTTCAAATGGGGCCTGGACCAAGCATTGCTTCCAGTTAGTCAGTGGTGTTCTCAGAATTGAGGGGCTGGTGAGGCTGCCTCTGTGGTTTCTCCACTGCTGGGTCATGAGCTGAATTCTCTTCTCCTTTTTCTCCTCTTCACCAGCTCAACTGCAGATTTCATCAGCACTGGTCCTAATTTCACTGCTCCCTCACAGAAAACATGGATCTCAGCCTCAGCAGGTTAGTGGGACCCCAGCCATGCCAGAATGCAGCTCCTCTTCCCATCACTGTGCATTCCCAGAGGATGGAGGGGGCCAGGAGCCAGGGGGCACCTGGGCTCAGCAAGGGGTGCCCCAGGAATGAGGATGTTACAACACCCTGTCGTGCTGAATTTGCTAGGAACCTGCACCAGAGAAACTCAGATGTTTCTGCACAGGCAGGGGAAGCTCCTGCTCTAGGGAGAGCAGCCTGGCCAGCAGGGAGGGAATGTGGCTGGAATGAAAAGCACCTACTTAACAGATAACCTGAAAGCCCTTTTAATGTAATGTCATGGTAAAAGGCAAAATGAGGCTTTGAGAATGCAACACTGGTTCCTCACTCAAGGCGAGGATGAACACTTACCTTGGATCAGTCCACAACAGGCAAAAAATACCATTGGGGTACTTATTTCCCTGAAAATCCCAGCATCTTTGCTGGCATTGTGGGATATAAAACCGATACACCCAGCATCAGTTGTGTAGGGCTGTTTTTGGGCAAAGATGAGCTGCAGTCATGGGGGACTTGGCTGGGAGTTGGAGCTGGAGCCAGCTCTGCCACCCTCACTATTTGTGGCATCCAGAGCTGTCACCTCTTGCTCCAGCAAGGGACTGACTGCACCAAAGCATCAGCATCAGAATGAAACTGAGGATTTCACAGTTTGCCATCAGCTAATAGCTGAGCAAACAGAACACAGCGCTGGTGCTGGGGAAGATGCTTCCCCCTGAAGAACAGTTCTTTTAATGAGGCTCATCATAATGCTCATTAATTTGTGTACATCTGGATGTTCAGGTTGGCAAATGCGGAGGCAAATAGCTTTGTATTGTGTTGAGTCACACACACAATTGCTTCACTACTCCTTCTCAGACTCATGTGGGTCAAGGAATATTTGCTTTACTGAGAGAGAAAACTGTTTCTTGGAAAATGTCCCACAGCTGGCAGATCCTGAGGCCTCCAGAGACAGAGCTGTGGGGTGCTGCACCCCTCACTGCTCCACTTACCGCACTGAACACATGCCAGTATTCCCTTTCTGAGCAGTGAGGTTTGCAGCTCAGCTCTGTGCAGTGGAAATGCAGCTTTTCCCCCTCTGTAGGAGCTGTCCTTTCCATCTGTGCCAGGGGCAAGGGGCACCCTGCACCCCCAGGCCCTGGGTGCTCGGGGGAAGTGGATGCTCTGGAGTGCTGGATGGTCTCTCCCTGGCACAGAAAACAGGGAGAAGCCTCACTCCAACCTGCCAGACTCCCTTCCAACCCAAACACCGGCTCTGCTGGAGAGAACCCTCGCTGTCCCTGGGGACTGAGCCTTTCATCCTGGGCTTTTCATTAGTGTTCCGTGCTGGAGTTACACAGATGCTGCCTGCTCCCCCTCAATGGCAAGGAAATTATGCACCTGGGCCAGCAGCCAGGATGCCGAGGATTTATGCTTTTCAAGGTCTTTTATTAACTTGGCAACATATGGCTCTATCCTCAGAGCATCTCCTCCACCTCCTCCTCCTCCTTCTCCTCCTCCTCCTCCTCCTCCTCCTGCTCTTCCCTCTCCTCCTCAGAATGCTGGGGCTGGACCAGGGCTCTCCCTGATTCCCTGTGCCCTTCATTTGTTCATCCTTGGGGAAACAAGCCTGAAACAAGCCCTTTAGGATGGGTGGGATAATAACAAAATGACATCAAACAATGTTCTTATTAAAAGTGTATTTCAGTTATTTTCTTTTGTGAAATCAGTCTTTAAATTCCAGTAGTAAATATTTAAGACACCGAAAGCTCTTTTTTTTTTGGCATGTACCTGGATTTGAGTAGAGACCCTCCAGAGCCAGGATTGCTGGATGCTGCAGTTGCTGTGTGCATATGAGCACTTGGAAAGGGCTTCCCTTCCTCACTTGATTGTTGTCTTTAAGACTCAGGCAGCTGCTGCCTTCTCCCCAGCTTTGCATCTAGTGAAATGCAGGGATGCTCTTGGAAATGCACCGTGGAGGCAGTGGGGCCATGGGCAAGGAAAGCCATCCTTGCCTCTAAAGGTTTGGGTAACTCCAGGAGCAAACCCAAGGGCTGGTGGAGGAGCAGGAGGGAGGACTGGCAGGGAAAGACCTCCCCAGAAGTTTCCTGCATGATACATGTCTGAGGAATGTCTAGGGATGCTGAACTCCACCTGGCTGGAAGAATGTGATGCTGCTGCCTGGCTACAGCCGTGTCTCTTCCCTCTCCTGGCTAAAACACAGCTGGGCTGAGTCTAGCTAAATCTCTCCTTGCCTGTGGACAAACCCAAACACCAGCAGCAATGCCAATCCTGCTGATGGGTGAATTGGCACCCACCAGGGCAGCACCCATCCCATGACATCCAGGGTGCTCTGGTGACAGTGCTGGAAATGCCATCAGGAGCAGAAGGGAAGTTGGGAGTTGCCATTTAGATGTTCATGAATGCCCCAAGTGCTGCAAAACGTGGCACAGTCCAATGTGGCATGGTCAGACCTGCTGCATCCCACCGAGCCACCAGATCTTCCATGACCTCAGCAGAGCAGGCTCGGCTTTTCCCTTACCTGCACATTTTCCAACCATTCTTTCCTGGAGCTACAGCCTTGCTCACTCAGACCTGCAGGATGAGTTTGTTTATCCACGTGCCTCGAAGTGCAGAGCGTGAGGCTACAGTGGCATTCGAGTAGCATCGAGTGCTTTCAAGATTACACTCGCTGAAGTAGTAATTAATGTTTGTTTTATTATGTTCTGGGGAATGATCGTCCAACAAGATAATTCAAATAAAGCCGAGCATGTTCCGAGTGAACGCCGCTCAAAGGCTGATTCATTGCAAACTGGCCCGTGCAAAGGACCAATAATTAGGAAAAAAGGCACAAGTAGGAGCATACTCGCCATTTATCTGCCTTTTATGTAATTAAAATGATGGAAATTATGGCTTAATGAGTGGAAATTGGATGTGCTCTTGAGAGTTTTGCGTGTCTTATTTTCCTGCAAGCGTCAGTCTCCAACCGTGTCCCTCCAGCTGTGTCCCCAGCCTGGGGGCACTGCAGGATTGCCAGGGCCGCTTGGGGACAGAAATCTGGCAGCGATGGTGCTGACAGAGCTTCCACCTGCTGCACCCAAGGGTCTGCACCACTCTGGCTCAGGGAATGAGGGCTGGGAGACCTCATGGCCAAACACTCAGCACGAGCTGATTAACTCCTTCCTAATGTCTCATTAAATTACATCCAGTGAAACCACTGTGTCAACATGCTATGGTAAATAAACCTGAGGAAGGCAGCGCATCCAGCAGCCTGAAAACCACCTGGTTTTATCCCAGCTGAGAGGTACAAGGGGGGGAAAGGCTGCTCTGCCAGGACGGTGGGAGCTGGCGGTGGCACTGCCAGCAGAGCGCTGGTGGCTCCACATCGCAGCCCGCGGCTCTGCAAGCTGCTACGGCGCCGCAGAAACCACGAGAAGAGAATCGTCCTCCGTCTGTTGAAATAAATCCCACCACATTCGCTTCTCCCGTCAGCTGCACCGGCGGAGCGTGGTGCTGAGCCCGCGGGGGCAGAGCGGGTCAGTCGGGGTGCCAGCACGGCCACCCCGCCGGGACTGCCGCGCTGGCAGTGCCGAGGGGACCCGCGCACGCCAGGGGTGGCTTCCCACCTCAGCTCCTCCAGGGAGCATCTTCCACAAGATGGAGCCTGTGGGCAAACCATGGGCGGCCGGGGGGACGCTGTCTGTCCGTCCCGCCGCTCCGGCACGCAGGGGTCTGTCCGTCCGTCTGTCCCCCAGTGATGCCCGCAGAGCGGTGCAGAGTGGTCTGTCTGTCTGTCCATCTGTCCGTCGCCCACGCGGTGCCCGCAGAGCGTGGCAGAGCGGTCTGTCTGTCCGTCTGTCTGCCTCCCAAGCGGTGCCAGGCAGCGGCAGAGGGACAGAGGGGACCAGGCAGCCCTAAGGGCAGGGATGCCATCAGGGTAAGTCAGTGCCAGGCGTGGTGACTTCTGCCTGCACTCAGAGGGCACAGAACGCTGCCCTCTGGGAGTTTTGGGCTTCCCATTCCTCCCATGGGATGCTCAAGCTGCCTCAGTTTCCCTCTCACCCCAGGGGCTGTGGCTGATGGAGGGGCTCTGGTTTGGGTGAGTTCACCTTTTTGTATCAACATCTTGCTGCTTTGCCTGTTAATCCTGAGAGGGAAGTGCAAACCCAAGATGAATCAAAATAAATGCCAGAGCCCAAGGAGAAATGTCAGCAGCTGTCAGGGGGGCGGCAGGAGTGGGGGGCTGGCTGCCCCAGGGAGGGCTCCCACATCCCAGCTCACTTTCCAGAGGAAACCTCTCCTGGCACATGCTGAACTGAAGAGTCCTGGGAGAAAGGCTGGTGCTTGCTGGAGGGGGTTCCCAGGCACCCCCCCATTCCTGGGCTCTCTCCTGCCTTCCCCTCTTCCCGGGAAACCTGAGGCAGAGGGGGGCAGCTCTGCTCAGCTCTGCTCTCCATGCCATTTCCACATTATGCTAATGCACAGCTGTTGAATCCTCCTTCCCAGCGTGAATTCCAGCAGGTCCTTCCTCCTAAGTGGGAATTACTTCCATTTGCTAGTTTTTTTTTAATTATCCAGCGCTTGGGAAAGTATCTCAGTGCATGGGCTGTGGCAGCCTGGGGATGCTTGGCACAGGCAGGGCCCCGGGCAGGTAATGCCAGGCACTTTTTGGTGATGCCAAGGGCTTTTTGGGGAGATGCTGAGGAGCTGGTGAAGCTGACTGGAGCATGAGGCAGCTCTGGGTGGGTGAGGGGATGGCGGCGCTAGGGGACAGCAGCAGTTCATTAATGCCAATAGAAATGGAAAGAGGATTTGGAGAGTGAGAAGGGACAGATCAGCAGTGACAGGGAATATGGAAACAGCCGACTTTTGTCAGCCTGAGGAAATCAGTACGAGCTACTGGAGATGCAAAGAAGAGGGCTGTGATATGAGACACTGGGGACACCCAGGCTGGGGACAGCAGTGCCAGCACCACAGCAGGGTTGATGAGACCCAGACCTGCCCTCCTGCCCATCACCCCTGAAATCAACCTCACCACACATACTAAAATGGCAATAAATTTCAGGGATTATGTCTCTCTGCTGTTCTTTGGAGAGGTCTTTGGCTGGATTTGAGGAGAATTCTTATTTGAACAATAGGTCAGATGTGAATTCACCTTGCTGCAGACACAGGAGCTCCAATCTGGGAGGCTTTTAGTCCTCTTAAGGAGAGAGAAAAGGAAGAAAATCCTTGCTGTCTAATTACAGTGGTTACAGGCAATCAGCCTCGCAGCCATATTCCGATGACTTTTATTTGACACCGATTGATCACCCTTTAATTGCCACCCAGGGCACAAGGAAAAACCCTGGTGAGGAGAGAAGTTTTGGAGAGTTACAGAGAGCACAGGGACAGCTGCTGCAGGTCGCAGGCAGTGACCTGGGAATTGCCTTCACAGAGCTTGGCTGGAAGCTGGGAATGGTCTGAAGGGAGCAGATCTCTGCCTGATCTGTGCCTGGCTCTGTGTCACAGCGCCTGCAGACAACAACTGCAGGCAACAACCCACTGGGGATGGAGCTTCCAAGGGGGAGAGGAGCAGCCAAACACACCTTTGAAAGTGTTCCAGTATCTTTTACTGCACTGTAGCACTCCTCCAGCAGATAGCGGAGCAGCTCTCACACAGAGAAGCGTGATGCCACAGATAAAAACTGATTAGGATTTTTGAGATAGAAAAGTGCATCAATTCTGAATGCACACGCTGGATTTATCGCTGCAGAGAAGTGTTATACTCACAGCCTGACCATCCTGTGCCTGCTCCCAGCATCTGCAGAGCTCAGCAGCACTTCATGGGCCTTCTGCACACTCCCCCCATGCCAGGCAGGAAAACCTCCCAGTGCAAAGTGTGATGAGAAATTCTTATGTTCTGTGGAAATGCTGCTCTTTGTACGCAGGGACAGGGCTGCAAACACTTGAGGACATGTTTCAGAAAGGGGCAGTTCAGCCCCTGAGCCTTGGGAGAGCTCTGCGTGTCTGAAGCTGTTACCACACACTGCTGGGAGTGCTGAGGGTGATTCTCTCATGGGCTCTGGCCACTGGCAGGGCAGCACAGTGATGGGTTGAGGGGCAGCCTGGGCACCCTGGCCTGGCTGAGATGTGTGGGCAGCACCCAGGGGGAGCAGGGCATCCCAATTCCATGGGATAAAGCTCCTGTGGGGAGGAGCTCAGCTGACACCAGAGCAGGTAGGCAGGAGCCCCAGGATCCCCCAAAGTGAGCATGATAAAGGAAAACCCTCCCTCTCCCACAGCCAAAACACCACATTTCAGACCTGAGTCATTCAAATGACAAAAGGAGAAAACCCTGTCCCCTTTCAGTAACTGCGCCTTTAAATCTTCATCCGTAAATGCATTAAATATCTTTTAATGCAGCAGTTGTTTGGGAACAAGTCCAAACATTTAAATATTGTGGCCAGGACATCACGGCTCACACTCCTTGTGCCATGCTCCAGTGGAGGACTTGGAGCAGGCAATCGCTTCCTTCAGTGGGAAGTGTCAGCAGGGTCAGGGCTGATGCATTGTAAATCAGTGCCTTGACAGAACAGCACCTTGTTTTACTCAGCCTGCTCTCGTCAGGTTGAAACTCATGTGCAATTCTAGCACTTGCTGCTGGGGAAGAGGCTCTCTGGGTGATGACAGCTTCCCTTTGGCACCCAAACATGAACAGTAAACCAAACCATGGGCTGCTGCTATGGCATTGCTGCACTGGGAACATAAGGAAGAGGTGGAATAAAAGGGTTTTCTTTCTCTCCTGAACATGTGGCCAGCTCTGAAGGCTTCCAAAACCCCCATTTTTGCCATCTCTGCACTGGCACAGGTGAGTTGGTGCCAGCACTGCCCTGTCCCATCCAAGCCTTGCTGTCCCTCCCTGCTCAGTGTCACAAGGTGATGTTTGAGGTAGGGCACCTGAGGGGCACCACAGAAAGGCCAAAGCCTGAAAAGCCCTTGATTATAAAACCAATCCTCAGCATCAGCCTTCAACAGTCAATATTCAGCATCTCACCTTGGTCTTGGTGCAGTCCTGCCTGGCTGGGGCTGCCCACGGAGCTGTGTCAGGATGAAGAGCCCAGGCAAAGCTAACCTAAAAAAGGGACAGAAAAAAAAGGGAAAATCTCAGCTTTGTATTTAACAAACAGCAGATGATATGGCTGTGTCTTGTTTGCTTGGAGCCAAGCGAAACCCTGCTGCTCTGGAGCAAAACGGCGAGTTATTGAGGTGAGGAAATGCGTGGGCTGGAAGCTGACCTGCCACATCCCTCCCCTCCCGCCCACGGCTGGGTCCAGCCACCACAGGGACAGACCAGCTCTGTAACGAGCTCGCCAGAGCCATTCCTCAGCCTTAGGCAAGGAGAAAAGAGAGATGAAAAAAAACAACCCAGAGAGAGAATTTAATTGTAAACTCTCGCTGGTGAAGGTGAAGCATAAACCAATAAATGGTAGAAATGCGTCTGATAAGCTCTGCGAGGTGAAGATGAGAAATGTGTTGGCTGCATGTGAGATGTGTGGGATGATGAAAGGCTTTGGAAGTACCTACAGCAGGAGAGACACCCGTGGGGAGTAATAAAGAGGGTGCTTAGCACAGGTTTGGGGGGAGCTTTAGGCTTTGGTCGTGGTGATGCTCTCGCCTTTCCCCGTGGGGGAGAAGAGCCAGGAGGGAAAACTTGCAGGGAAAACACAGCAAGAGGGATCTGAGAGTTCAGCCTGGAGTGGAGGTATCCACAGAGGAGCCTTTGCTGATGCTGCCTGCAGCACTGATGGGTGGGTTGTACTTACTACAAGTTGGGCTGAGCCTCTGAAGCTCTGCTGCTCCACCTGGATCCCGGCAGGGACTCCAGCCCTGGCTCCAGGAGGGGAAGCTGCTGCAGCTCTGCACCCCAGCATCCCTGGTGGTGCCCCCACCAGGACCAGAGAAGGAATCCTGTAATAACCAACCCACTTTAAAAGCAGTATCAAGTACTTTTGGTTATCTGCAGCTGGGAACACACCCAGCTTCAGATATTCCAGCCTATGTAATTGAATTATTTAGGGGCTGGCATGGTGTGATGAAATAGGCTTTCTTCCTATTTTTAGGTTTCCATCTACAGGGCTGGAAATTACAGCCATTAAAATGTTCTATTAGTAATGATATATAAAGGGGAAAAAACTGATCAGACTTTTCTAGTGCACATAGAGCATTAGGATATCATTAATTTTAATGATAGAGCCCAAAATTACAAAGCTATTACAGTCATACTTGAAGTTTCCGGAAAAAAAAGAGAGAGAATCAGTCTAAATTGTTGTTAATGAGTAAAAAAATATTTAAATCATATTTAACGGACCTTACAATTATGGCTGATGTCTCTGTGGGCTGATGATGGCTTAGACTGGGGTTGTTCCCTGGTGCTGACAAAACAAATGTCTGGGGCAAGGCAACAGTGAGGGGAGTCCAGGAGGATTTGCTGGAGTGTTCTGGAGAGGAACAGAGAGAGGCTATGTTCCTTGTAGGGCTGCTTTTATTCCCACCTCTAAGCCCTTGTTACAGGATTCCTGCTGCCCTGGAGGAGGTTTCCAACTCCATCAGCAGCTGAGCAAAAAAGAAAAAAACAAATTCTCAGCCCTGTGCACTGTGAAGTAGCAGCAATTAATGGCCCTTGGAGGGCTGGAGATTTTCATCTTGCTTTTTCTTTAAAAAATAAATGACTGAGGAGCAAAATCCTTTGGGAAAGCAGATGGGGGAAAAGGAGAAAGTTGGAAAGAAAATGCTTGAGGTGCTTTGTGCTCCCTGACTCTCTGGCGTGAGGGGAAAGGATGCAGCGCCCGGAAAGCAGCTGGGATTTCCCTGACCTGTGAGCCCAGGCAAGGGGACTGCGTGCCAATGGGAGCTGGATCCTGGATTTATTGAGGCATGCTTGCAATAATTCAGCAAGCATCCCCTGACCTGGGAGCAGTGACAGAGCCGAGTCTCTCCGGAGCAGGGCTGTGACCGAGGGACAATTTACTGCCTTGTCCTTGACAGCTCCGGTCATCTCTAAGTCACCAAACCCTTGACTTCCTCATGGAAGGAAGGAAAAGCTTTTTTCCAAAGGAAAAACCCTCTCTGCTGAACCTCCCACTGCTCCCCTTTGCTGGCAGCTCTCCCAAACCCCCTGAAACACCTGAGCAGAACACCTGCAATAACTTCACAGGCTCATAATGCTCTGGGTGACATTAAGGCTATTTTCCAGGTTCCTGCTACTTGAGACACTGCAGCAGAAGGGTCAAAAACTTTTCAAATTCATTAGGCCTCAAAATAGCTGCCTCGTTAAGCACCGTGGAGACGCCGATAACGGGAGGCGAAGCAGAGCGCCCCGGAGATTGGATGTGCACACCAGGCTGATAAATGGCTTCTCTGTGGCTATTCCAGAGCCTGCAAGGGGAAAAATGCCATCCCACGGATGAACAGGTCTGGAGTTTAGTACGACAACTCTTGGAGCTGCCTGGGCTGCAATGAAACATCTCTGCCTTTGGGTTGAGGCAGCAATGTGACCTTCGGGAGAGGGGCTGCAGGAGAGCAGCCAGAGGCCAGCAGGGATCTGCCTGGGCTGCAGAGCCTCCCCATCCTTCCTCAGGTGCATTAAAGTGTTAGCATTCAGGAAAACAGAATCACGGAATTATTATATGCAGGTGCTTTTATTGGAGAGTTCTGGGTGTCAGGGGTACAGCCCCAAATCTGACTCTGCCGTGGTTTTGAGCCAGACATGTTTTATATTCTATTGTTATATAACTTACATATTAGTTATTAAACTTACATTGTTCTATTGATTTCATCCAAGCAGAGGTTTCTCATGATCCCCCTCAAACCCTTGAACATAGATTCCCATGATTCTTCTTACAATTAAACAAATATATCTAAGCAATCATCACATCTAACATATATATATACTGGTTGCCCAGGTGCAGTTTCACATGATCTGGCAAACACAAGGCCTAACATTTCCCAGGGCCTACTTTTAACATTTTTCCAGGGCCTACCAAGCCTAGCTTTCTTTCTAACTCCCCAAATTTTCTATGATTTTAAAACCTTTTACTATCAAAAGCAGCACCTGCCCTGGTGCCTTTGCTTTGGACAGCTGTGATCTCTGCACAAGGGCTGTACCTGCATCCCTCCCTTAGTTTTAAATAATCCTACGTGCCAATCTGACCTCTGCAGAATGTGGGGAGGGACAACACCTCGTGTCCTGCACCCCCAAAGGGTTTCCACTGAACTCAGCTTGGCCAGCACTGGCTGCAGATCTGGGACATGCAGCACACCAGGGCACTGAACTGCTATCCCCGTCCTGATGGATCAGAGGGAGGATGAAGACAGACAGTTTTCCCTGACCAGGGTAATAGAGTCAGCAATTCCACTTGGATAAGCACATGGATTTTATGTCGTCCCTGCGCAGCCCTGAACAAAACACGCCGGTGGCAGAAGATGCACAGCGCTCTCTGCGGAGCAGCATTCCCTACGTGGCAGCTTGCTGCTTAAGAAGAAAGCTCTCGAACACTTTGGAAAAAAGGCAGATCCCAAAGCTGAATTTTAGAGTGCTCATCTTGCAGCTCCCAAGTTCATTACCAGCAGCAGCGAGCGCGGGTGGCGCCGGTCCAAGTGGCGCTTAGCACGCACATCACTTGGAGTGGACCCACAGTCCCAGAGTAGCTGGAGGTGTTACTCACATCCTAAAAACCCAGCATCTGTCAGAGTTTTTGATGTTGGTGTTTTTATAATTTTCTTTTTAATGCCAAGACTGGCATCAGCTTAGTTCTCAGACTCACCCTGTCCTTGTGAGGCAGCTGAGGTGGGAGGTCCCATTGTCCCTCACAATCCTGAGGCTCTTTCTTGGGCTCTGCCAACAAGATTTTCCCCACTTGTCCTCATTTCACAACACCAAGGTGTTTTCTGATTTTTGGAAACCAGAAACTGAGATAAACACCCCCCACCCACGCATGTCCTTCTTGTGATGCTTCTCCTGTTGTTCCTGCTGTCCAGTGGTTTGTGCATCTCCTTTGGAGAGAGCTTGGAAAAAGAAATCACTTTGAATGAAAAGGTGGGGAAAATATTATGTTCATGGGCGAGCTGGCTGGCTCCTGGGGGGAATGGACTCCCCAGGCAGTCAGTGGGAACAACTGGGACAAAGCCTGCCGTCCTGGAGTGGGTGCAGTGGGCAGGTGGGGACGAGTGAGTGGGAAGCCAGGGAGACTTCGGGGTGTTGGAATGTTGGGGAACACAAGACAGATGATGGACTTTGGATCTGGTTAACATAAGAGATTTGATAACAGGATGCCTTGGCAAATGCAAACGGAACTTTGAAAATTAGACTTACATTGCAAGAAGATTAAATCAGACAGGTTTACCGGAAAAAGAAAATCCCATTAAACTCTGCAAGCAAGAGATGTTGTTATATACATAAGTTTATGTATGTGATTTTAACCTAATCATTGTAGTACACATTGCTAGTGTCCCTGAAATAGTATATAAGTGCTTGTATCCCACAAAAAAATTGGATTCTGATCACTGAATCAGTCTCCCCATCTCTCTCCATTGCTGACATTGGAGTTCTTCTCACAACTGCACTGAGGCTTGCCTGGCTGAAGGCTGGCAAAGGGCACCTGTGAGTGCTCAGGTTGGAAACACCCAGCAGTGAGGCTTTCTGTCCCCTAATTTTGCACAGCCCATGCTCCTGCTGTCTGTGGTCATCCCTCCCATCTCCCTCCCCCAGCATCCTTCCCCGTGGTGCTGCACGACCTCCGACAGCGTCCTTGTCAGGGAGGGAAGTGTTGGTCTCCTCTCTGCCCTTGCCTCTGCTGAAATTCAGGTGAGAGCTGATTTTGGCAGGCAGCAGGGCTGCAGGGCACACCCTGTCCTGCCCTGCCTCTCCTCGGAGCCTGGGGCATCAGCCTGAGCAGGCACAGCTGAGCACACAGCTCAGGAGCTCAGCCCAGACCTGCTCTGGCTCACCACGAGACAGCCACGATACCTGAAAATTCGGGCTGAGCTTCGCCAAATCTATTTGCTTGATCAGATTTATGTAGCAATTCCAGGACGAGGTGAATAATGAAAATGACTCATGAATATTTCATTCTTATAAATCACATAATTCATATCTATTCACAAATATTTGCTTTGCCTTATAAACTGGATGAATAATTTACAGAAATACGGAGCAACTATTTTAAAGGAAATATGAAATCCATTGACTACATTAATCAACAAATATTATTCAACTTTTACAGGTTCAGCTTGCTGACAGGCACATTCCCTGTTTATGAGAGGAGCTGGAACAGCAGATGACATTTCCCATATTAAAATACATGGAGATGGAGCTCAGTTATCCCCATGTGAGGGTATTTCCATGCTTACCTGCTCAGTCTTGGCCATGGCAGTCAGTGCAGGAGCCCCAGATTTGTGTTGGCAGAGGGCCTGCTTGAGGGGAGAGAGCTGTAGGAGGGTAAAATAAGTGCTTATTGATCCCACTTTTTCTTGGCTGGCAGCTCTGACAATAAGTAGTAAATAAACTGTTAATTTTTCTAATTTTTGCAGTAATTCCCTCAATTATTGAGCTTTTTAAAAAAAAATCAGCTGCTTAAACAGAGTATTAAGTGACGGCATTAATCCACCTGTATTTGAATGATAAAGTGATTAATCTGACTCATTTAAATACTGTGATAATTTGATGATGAATTTGTCCTGATGGCAAAAAGGGCTCAATGGCCAGGCAGGCATGGGGGATGCATGGGGACAGGCACAGCCTCCATCCCAAAAAGGTCACCTTGATCACTCCAAATCCATCATCAAACAGCTCCATGGCTGTGGCTCGCAGCGTTCCCATTCTCCTTCACCTCGGATCCTTGATCCTGGGAATCTCTCCTGGACTGGAAGCAGAGGGGATGGCCAGTGCTGGAGGGGCCTCACATCAACACATCACAACCACGCTGGAGATGCTGTGGAGCAACACAGTCCATCAGGGGCAGGGCAGGAGCTGAGGGTACAAGGACATTGTCACCTCGTGTTTCAGGCACCAAAGCATCTGAGGGATGCCAGCACCTGTGGACTTGGAAGGAAAATAATGGAGAAACCTGGCAGATGGAGGGCAAAGCCTCCTCTGCTCCCTGAAGGTGCCACTCACTGCTCTGTGGAGAGTCTGAGTGCCTGAGACACTTGGTGGCCATCCTGGTGCGGGAAAACCAGGCTTTCACCTGGGAAACTAGGAAGAGCAGAGAAAGAACCTGGTCTGGTGCTGTCTCCTCTCCTTTGCAATGTAGTAACAGGGTGAGGAGGGATAAGGCAGCTATGTGATGCCTAAATTAAGCAGCTCCTAAGAGCCCCCCAGCCTGAGCTAAGCAGGAATGGGGTGCAAATGTCTGTGTTTGAGCTGGGTCCCTGAGCAGTGGGGCCAAGGCCAACATGGATCCTGGAATTTCATGCTGGTTTCTGCACCCCAAAGCAAGCAAAACTCAACATCCTTTTTAGTATTCCTACCACTGGCAGCCTGTCTTCCAAACTATCCATCTGTAACATTTGTAGGGCTATTAAGAGGGAAATACAATTTCATAGTCACAGATAAGAGATTAGACAGATCAATTCCTCCCCGCCACATGGGCTGGGAGAAAAAGCTCAATTCTAAATTGCAGCGGAGGTTTTTGTTCTCCTGCTTTATTGAGCTGTGGGTCCTGCCACCAACTTTCCTGGTTGTTTCCTCATTAAGAGCAGCACGTTCATGACTGATAAGACAGCCAGACGTGCAGTCAGGAGGGACCTGGCTGTGGGGAATCCTTTGGGATTAAGGAGGCTGAGCTTGCCTCGGCAGCCATCCATCTCTCACTTTGAGGCAGAGTGCCTTCTTCCCTTACCCCCTTTCTTATAGTAGATATTTTTGCCTGATGTCCAGGAGGAATGATGAGGAGGACTCCATCTTATCAGAAGGCTAATTAATTACTTTATTATACGATATTATTCTATACTATATTACATTTTATTACATTACATCTAAAGTGAATCTGCCAAGCACTCAGCTGCTCACTGCTCAGCATCTCCTGACTGTCAGCCGACAGTCCTGACACACACACACCTGGATCCAATGGGTCAGTGAATCAAAACACCCACACCACAATCCAGTTATCAATTCCCTTCAGGTAAACAATCTTCCACGATGCATTCCACTTGTGAACAACACAGGAGCAGTAAATGAGATAAGAATTGTTTTTCCTTTCTCTGAGGTTCAGAGAATACGAACCCCAGAAATATTCTTGGGAAGTTGTGCCTTGCTTTTCTCCGTGAAGGGAAATGTGGCTACACTTTCCCATCTCTGGGGTTTGAGCTGGGAATGATGCCCCCCGGGAGGGCTGTGGCTGCCCCACGGGGCTGTTTTGGCGCGGGGAGCACGCGGTGTGCTGGCACGGAGCGCGTGGTGCGCCGCGGCGGGGAGCCGAGGGGACTGTTACCCTACAACATGTCACACTGTGCTAGGCTGCGAGACGAGAGCCTGTCAAAATATTTAGCGGCAGAGAAACTGAAACCTCTCCATCCGAGGATGGGGAATTCCACACAAACAGCTCTCAAAAAAAACCTCCTGTGTTTGTGGGAAGGGCTGGCAGAGGCGGGCAGAGCCTGGCGTGACCCACAGCCAGCCAGGGATGATTGCTCTCCAAGGTTTTGGATATAGACACCCAGCAGTGGCTTTGGGGCAGAGCAGCTTGTGCACAACTCTTTAGGGGGTGATGGGCTTGGCCAGTTGGTTCTGTGGCCCCAGCAGGCAAGGAAAACCTCTGGCTTCTCCCAGCACCATTGGCAAGGAGCGCTGCCGATAGCTCCTGCAGCAGTCAGGGGAGTGGGTGACGTGGGTGCAAGGGGACAAAGCAGAGCCAGTCCAGAAGGCTGGGAAAAGGACAGGGACACTGCTAAGAGAGCTGTAGGATGGTGGAAGGGCACGAGTCTCCCAGGATCTGAGTCATCCCAAGGCGCTGTGTGCTCCTCACACCTGCACACATCAGCTCTGTGCCGGAGAACCCTGAATTATTTATAGCTTGTTATCATCCCCCAGGTATTATTTGTGTAACCATTAGTTTCTGTAAAGTGTATGAAAGAAGCTGTAAAACATCAAGCATCTCCTCACTTCACCTGGGAGCTGATTATTTTCTTGCCTGATTTACCAAGCTTCAGCTCAACAACTTTAACCCTTTGTGACAGAGGCGTGCAAGCACTTCAGCATCTTGTCAGCTCTCAGCTGCTCCCCTAAGCAGAGCCTGGATCTTCATCTCCATGCACAGAGCAGTGTGGGACCTACTGCTACCAGTGAGGTCAGTGAGGGGAGAGCTGGACACTCCTGTGGTGGAAGAGTTTATCCAAGCAGGAGCAGCTTTTGACTGAAAAGCTGTGGCTCTTCTCTGCATAAATACGTTTTTAAAAATAATGATTTATTCAACAGTATAATGAATTCAGTGCCTTTTAAATGTGACAGTGGATAAAATACATCGGCCTTCTGCAGGCGTAAATGTCATCTGGAAAGATCAGGCTTTCTTTTCCCTCCCCCGTGCTCGTGGGCAGTCCTTTAATTCACTGCTCGTTTTCCAGGTGCTCAGGGACTGGTGTGGGGCACAGCATCTCCACATCCCTTCATCCCTGAATCCTTGCCCCCTCACATCCTCATGCCCCACAACATCCCTGCTCAAACCTGACAAAGAGGAATCCGGGGAGAAGGATTTGGGGGGTGAAAGGCAGACCCCACAAAGCTCAGGGAGGTGAAGGCCTTGGAGGGGTTTTCAGAAGATGGCAACGTGTTTCTCTTCACACCCAAGTCAGCAAAAGCAAACACAATTACACTTCAGTGTATGTAGAGAGCCAACCAAAAAATAAACCAGAAATGACAAAGCTGACTAGCAAATAGCCCTGAAACTCACTTAGTACTGACGTGACAAGGGGCTCGGACAAGGCTTGAGAAATAACTCTATAAAGAGAGCACTTTAGAAACCAAATAAACTGTTCCAGAGACACAAAACAATTACCCCAAGCAAGCTGATATCGATTTCAGGCACCAAGCCAACCTAGCAGCACGCAGGCCCTCGTGCCAGCAGTGCCCACTCAGCACCCGCTGGCCCCAGCAGCTTCCCCACCACGTTCTGTGGGAGAGAGCAGCCTAAAATCTGGGAGAAGAGAGGTGACAGCAGCAGGACACAGGGGCAAAAGGGAAACCACAGGAGAAAGCAGAGAGATGCAGAAAATACAGAGAAAACTGTAGAAGCAGCAGCATAAACATGACCAGGCACTGCCCAGTGATGCTGATAAAGCAGGGAGGAGTCCCCAGCTCTGACACCCCCAAAACCATGATATTTTGGGGTGTTATTTCAAATGCAGGCACCATTCCCACAGAGGTTTGTACATTTTCCTCCTCAAATGTTTTTCTTCTCCTCTTGCTGCCAGGGTTGATGTAGGCATTTTTTGCAAGGATGATTTTTCTGCCATCCCTGGTGGTTCTCCTTTTGTCATCATCATTTCCCACACTGATCCCTCCTTGCTCTGCCAGGGGCTCTGTGCTCAGCTTACCCACTGGAAATGGCTGAAAAACTGCTGGAAATAGAAAGCTCATCAAGAAATGTGGAAAAAAAGAACATATTTTCTCTAAAATAATTTAGCTGATTGGATTAATAGCCATTGACCATCCCCACCCATCACCCAGCTGGCCAGAAAGCTGCTCCCTCAGTCACAGCTCCACAAAGCAGCCTTTCCCTCTCTTGGAGAATTGAAGAGCCTTTGGAAATGCACACCAAAGGCGCAAAACCCATGGGAAAAGTCCTCCAGCCTTCAAGTGGATTTGGGAGAGGGTAGCAAAGAGGGAAACAGCACATTGGGCAACGCTGCCGGCGCTGCAGACCCGGCTGAAAACAAAAATAGCATAAAGCCTCAATTTGCAGCTTTTAGCGCCGATGGAGAGGCATGAAAAGTGGGATGTTCACAGGCATCTCAGCTGTTCCCCAGCATGGCAGGGAGGGGATGCCCTTGGCACACTGGGCATTGCTCCCCGGGAAGCGCATCCGCAGCACCGGCCGCCCGCTGAGCAGCTGCCCTGCCAACAGCAGCAGCTGGTACACGGCAAAAAAACAAGGCAAAAACCCCCACATTAAAATGTTTTTCTTGCAGATTATTGAAGCAACTGTAGCAAAAACTTCACATTTAATATGCGTGACCTGCTCTGTGCTCTCCGCTAGAATAAATTGGTGGAACATCCTGCACAGCCAAAGCATCAGGGGGTGGGGCCAGCTGTAAATGCCAGGGGAAAAAACTCCAAGTAAAGTCAGTAGATAAAACACAGACCAGTATTCCCATCTTGGCCAACAGACTTTAGATGGCAAACCTGATCATGGAGAACAGAACACCTGGGAGTTGCTGTAGTCCAAGCCAGATCCATAAGGGAAGGGGGAAGTGTGGGGAGCACCCCCAGGAACACAAGTGAAGGCAGGAGCCTTGCTCAGCTGTTCCATTAAAAATCTGCTGCCAAACATCGTGTTTTCCAGAGCTCCCTTTTAAAGGTGTGTTGTAGCTTGCAGCTTCCTAATTACCTTAGATGTTCTGCATAATTTTTTTTTTTTTAATTTCAGATGGGAAAAGACCATAAACTTGCTAATTAATTACTTTTTAGCCCCGGCGCATCAGCTGAAGCACACACTTCACACAGAGCATCTCCTCTCCACAGCACTCCACGGGAAACCTCCTCCGTGCAGAGTGCTCCAGCAAGTGACTGTGTTTGCAGGGATTTCACCAAAACCCCTGGGAAATGAAGGAAGGAGAGAACAAGGAGCCTGGTAACCCTCTTGGCAACCCTATTTTTGGCTTTGGCGGTAGCTTCCCACCAAATGCAGCCCCTTGCACTGCTGTGCCCGGCTGCTGCTCAGAGAGGGACAGTGACAGAGGGACAACAGCTGGTGACCGATGGACTTTGTGTTTCAAAAGCCCATGAGCTGCCCAAGAGGAAAAGTTTAGGGAATCTAAAGCAGCTGGAAGCAAACCCAGGATAAAAACAATAAACTCAAAAAGCAAAATTGCAGAGGAAGGAGGTGGCAGTGATGGAAGGATTGCCCACTCCCAAACCTGGCAGCCAGGGCTTGTTCCTGAAGGTTCCAGATGCCTCAGTAGGTTTTGACACTCAGCTCTTCTCTATCTGCTGTTCCTAAGCTCCCTGCTGTCTCCTCTCTCCCTGGGAACCTCCAGCTTGGGCTTACCTGATCCCACCATGGTCCATGTCCAATGACCCCTTAGTTAAAGGCCAGGCAGGATGATGAATCCAGGGGGGAATTTGAGGGAACACTCAAACCACCTGCACAGGTGAGAGTGGCTCCTTGGCACACTGAGCTGGAGATTTTCTTTTCCTTTGCTCTTTGGAATCACTTATGTTTTCAGCAACTTGAAAAGCAAACAGGAAAATGTAAACAACAGGATTTTGAAATTATGACAACACAGATAAGGTTTAATTTCCTTTAATTCCTAATGAATGGACTTTAATGAGAGGTGGGAGCTCCATGACAGAGCAGGGGTAACGGGAGACATATCTGGACCTGAGAAGGGAACCTGAGCCCCGTCCTGTGTGGGGCTGCTGACAGTTGCTATCCCCATCTCACCCCAGATCACTGACAGCTTGGGATGGCAGAGCAGGGCTGGGGACAGCTCAGGGCTGTGAGTGCAGCACCTGCCAGGGAGCCCCTGGTCCCTTCTGGCACTCCCCACCCTGCCCCACGTGCTGCCAGAGCCCTGTGAGCTGTTTATGCCCCTCGCCCCCCATCAATCATTTTTTCATACATTTGGAAGATTAGAGCTCCTTATACACTACCTCCAGTCCAGCTTGTCACGGGAAAACTCTGGGGAGAAATTCACAGAGATGTATTAAAGCCATCCAACACTTTCTCCATGGCAACTGGGACCAGCACAAATCCCATCAGCTCTGCCTGGAGCAGGATGGAGCCTCTGCAGCTTTGCAGCCTCCCAGATAACGGCAGATACAGGGGAAACATCTTCATTAGCTGGAGATGCCTCCCAACCCTCACACACAATAACCTTTGATTAACGCCAGAGCACTTACCACTTATGAAATACATCTGTCTGAGGATCCCTGGCCTTTTCCCAGTGTATCTGGAGGATCCTGTGCTCACAGGAGCAGCTCTGAGCAGGCAGGGAGGGGGGAGAAGTGATGTAGGTGGTCAGGGTGTGCTCACAGGGGCTACTGACCTGGCTAGCAGAGACCTGGTGAGAGCATGATTATGCCAACACAAAATTAATACTGCTGTGATTAGTTCTCAGAGCCTTGCTGTTTTTGCAGTGCCATCCTCAGCACGCCTGGGAGCCCCTGGACAAAGTGGGAGAGGGAGTTCCTGCTGCAAGGAGCAGATTTCAGATGTTTCATACTAAAAGTAATGGCCACAGTGAGTGCTGAAAGGTCTTTAAAAATAGCTCGAGGTCTGTGTGTGCACACTGCGAGCGAGAGGGATGTCCTACATTTCCCAGCTCTCTTAATCCCTCTGCCTGATGACAAAATCCCTGCTCATCGTCCTGGCAGGTGAGCTCCTGAGGTGGAGAGGAACCTTCCTGTAATTAAGAGCACTGCTGTTCCCAGTTAGCCATGGGTTTGGGGTCTCATGGGGTGCCCCAAGAAGGGCACTGTGGCATTCACGTTCTCTGAACAGAGAGACAATTCTCTCTCTCAGGTTTTTTCCTGGAGAAGCACAGGGGGAAAACAATTCTTATCTCATTTGCTGCTCCTGTGTTTGTGCCAAAGTAGAATGCAATATGGAGATTGTTTACCCAAAGTGATGGTGTTTTGTTTCCTTGGCCTGTCAGGGCCAAGCATGAGTCCAGACTGTTGGTCAGCAGGCAGTCACAAGATTTTGTTCAGTTGAGTGTGTAGCCATGATATTTTATGAAAAATCCTTTGCTAGAATTTTTCCCTCCTGGGAAGCTGAGGAGCCTCAGGAGAGAAATGTAAACAATAACTATCTGCTGCTGTGGAATGCAACAGGTGCATCTTCCATTGGTCCATGTGGATTGTTTTCACTTGATGACCAAACACAGCCACCTGTGCCGAGGCTGTGAGCAGTCACAAGATTTTGTTATGCATTCTATTCTTGTTCTTTCTAGCCTTCTGGTGATCTTTACTTTCTACTATTTTAGTATAGTATTTTAATATAATGTAAATCATGATATAATAAATCAGCCTTCTGAAAACATGGAGTCAAACCTCACATGGGGCACCGGACACAACAGAGTGCTTGTGCAGTTTCAGTTTAGATGTAGTGTAATATAATACACAATAATATAGCATAATAAAGTAATTAATTAGGTTTCTGATATGGAGTCAGATGCATCATTCTTCCCAGACAAGGGTCTCACCTGCTTTCACAATAGGGCACAGCTGGGTGCTGGAGCTGGATGGGCACTCCTGCAGCTGGGCTGGTCTCCATGCCCACACTGCCATGCCAGGTGTAACACTGCCATGCCACCCCTCCATCCCACTGCTGGGGCAAAGCCATGGGGACAAGGGGACACGGAGAGGGGCTTGGCTGGTGCTGTCCAGCCCAAATCCCTGCTCTTGGAGGGAAGGCAGCTGTCTGAACCACTGGAATGAACAATGCTGTGACTCAACCCACACCAAACTGTGCAGGAGCAGAACCCTTTGAAGTCTGCCATGTCCAATTCATTATTAATCACTGTAAATCTGGTATAATCTCTACAAGCATATTCCTCTCCCTACAAACAGGCTGGTGCCAAGTTGCTCCAATAAATCCTACGTCAGGGCAGCTATTGTGTCTGCTCTTCAGGCAGCATTTCCCAGCAGGAATATTTAAACAATAACACTCTCTATTTGGTGCAGTCACTTTTGTTTCAGAAGATTACGGTCTAACGTGTAACAGATTTAGAGTTTGTGGAAAGGCTGGGATTTATGGCATGCTTTCTTTCCAGTGCGTTTTGTATCTAATAATCCCTGCAAGGCATTAAATGTCTCCATGTGGGTTCCTCACTTCCTGCTGAAGCAAGAAAACTCTGTTCTTTCTACCTAAAACTTGGTGGCAAATTCCAAAGTTTCTGCTGAAAAGAAGCATTGCTAAAGAAGCAATAACACCCCTGGACTAGGAATGACTTGCTGATGCCTCTGGAAGGTTGGGATAGCCCATGGAGAAAGAGAGGAAGAGCACATGTGCACAAGGAGCACTGGGAATGCTCACACACAAGGCAAGATTTGGTGTAGGGATTGACCAGCTCCCCATCAGCAGGAGATGTCAACCAGCCAAAGCACCCCAAAGTGAGAAGAAGGCAAAAATTTAACCCCCAAATAGTCACTGGCCAAAAAGAGTCAAACACAAGGGTGAGAAAATGGAGCCCCAGATTTTGCAGGGGGAAGTGGAAGAGAAGGAACTTTATACCAGGAGCTGCTCTCTATAAACATAAACAGGAATTTACCATTTCCATCCCAGCCTCCCCACCCGTGTGAGCACACACCAGTGCTTGCTTTGAGTGAAGCTGATGTCCCAGAGACACTGAGAAACTCCAAGGTTCAGCAGAGATCCTAAACTGATCCCAGACAAGTGAACCTTCTCCCCCAGGTTGGTGGCTGAGCGTGCCAGCCCCCTGTGGCCCCAGCAGCTCTTGTCTCAATGCTGGCAAACACTGGCACTGGCCAGCTCCTGGCAGCACAGCTTCCAGGGAGCGGGGAGAGAATGTGGGATGCTCCAGGGGATTTCTGGATCTGCTGCCTGGGGCACAGCAGCCGGCCTGGGGATGCTCAGCTGCTCTAATCCAAGGGCCAGATGGTTCTTTAGGGAGGGTTTAACCATTGCTGCTGGCCACAGGGCCAGCACTCACCCTCATCTGGGAATGCCTGTGAGCTCACAGCTGGGAGGACACCGCCAGTCCCAGCACCAGCTTGTTTGCTCTCACTGACAAATGATTTGCAGATCCCAAAGCCATTTAGTCCGGGCACAAAGCATCGAGGGCCTGTGGCTGGGGCTGAGGCGCTCCAGGAGCCAGGCAGAGGGCAGCTGTGGCAAACTTTGCTTCCAGGCACGTGGTTCTCACTTGACTTCCTCCACTGGCAGCTCACAGCCAGCTTAACACTCTCCAAGAGGAGCGGTGAATTCCTGCCCGTGCCAAGGACTCCATCCAGAAAAGGCTTTTTTTCCTCCCCTGACGCCGCTCATTAATTTTGTTTTGCTGTTTTTTTGTTTTTTTTTTTTTTTTTTTTTTTTTTTTTTTTATTTTTAAAAAGCTTTTGCTGGCTTCTCAATTAGGAGAGGATTAAAAAAGCAAAAGAAGGAAAACTTGAGGCACAGAGAATTCAGCTGGGTCCCTCGTGGGGGCAGTGGGGATTGCTGAGACACCAAACCCTTTCTTGGTGACAATGTGAGCAACCAGGCCACCACGTCCTCACCTCCCTCCTCCTTGTGCCAGCATAATTCATGCTGTGCCTTGCCTGCATTGAAAAATCAGCAATAAAATCATGCAGGAACCCCAAGCTGGATCAATTTATTTCAATATTTCTGACACAGCTCCTGCAGGAGCCGCGGAACCAACAACAATTTCCAACCAGAGAGTCAGTGAGATGTTGGGCATAAATTACCCTGAAATGCCACAGATAACAAGGCTGCACTCAGGAAGGTTCCTCTCTGTTTTACTCACATTGGAAATGCTCCAAGACGGCAAAGTGATGTAGGAACATCAGGGCAGAACCTTTCCAAAGGAACAGAGGTGATTCCTCCACTGATGCTGTGGGGATGGAACTGGGGTACCCAACCTCAGAGCTTTGTTTTCCTCCCTCATCCCCCATCTCTGCAGCTCTGAGGCCAAAGCACGTGTCTAACGAGTGAAAATCAGAATATTGATGTTCACCTTTCAGGGAGTAGTTGGATGTGCCACTTCCAATGAGGAAGGGTATTAATTTCAATGCTCGTAAGAGCCGTCTGAGACAGTTTCCATCATGATCACAGAGCTTTCTGCTGGCAGCCAAGACCAAAGAGTAGATTTTTCTTTTATCATTTGCAAAAAGACAAATACACCTTGTACTCCTGCTCTTGTCGAGCAGATTTCCAGCTGCAGTTCATCACTTCTTCCCACTCCTCTACAGCCGGAATCCCTCTCAAATCCTGTTTGGAGCAGTGATTTTGGTAAATAATCTGCTAGGGGTATTCCCTTCAGTTCAGCCCATACACAACCATTCTAATGGCTCAAATCAGGATTCCCCATGGTGCAGCAGTGACTAATTGCATCTCCAGACACTCCCCTGCTTCAAGCCTGACTACTGATTGCAAGCACCTCGTTAGTTTGCTCCCCCAGTCCTACTGATGGCCTGGGAAGTGGGTAAAGCTGGCTGCACACCCCATCAGGTGGGACAGGAACCCCAGCTCAGGAGTGGGAGGGCACCCAGGGGGTGCCACCCTGAAAGGGCACACACCCTCTCTTTCTTGGCACTTGACAAAATTTATGTGCAGAAGGAAAAAAAGGCTGGAGCAGGGGCTGCAGTAACGACACGGATGGGCTGCAGTAACGAGCTTTTCCAAAAATATCTCTCCTTGGTCAGAGATGCTCTATTTTTAGAGCTCCAGAGTATCACACTGACAAGCAGCGGGGTCAACGTGTACCTTTAAACTTCCAAAATGCCTTTGGCCTTGCACAAACACCTTGCTGTTCCAGCTGGATATCAAACATAGCAACAGACGCCTCTGGTGCGTGTGGCCAGCAGACCTGGCTGTCACCTGGAGGGGCAGCTCAGATGTGACTGGGCACTGTCTGTCCCATGGATCACCAACACCTTTACCCTGAGCAGCTGACACAGGTCTGTGAAAAAAAATTAAATCTGTGACTGAAAACCCCACAATAAAACCTCCAAGTGGGGAATTGCCATTCTGTGGTTTTTGTATCAAAGATGTTGGCACTCAGGTCAAGAAGACTCCCTGGGTGTCTGGATCCTTTCCCCTGCTCCAGCAGATGCAGCAGAAAAGGGCAGGTCCATAAAATTCACCGTGGATCTGAGAGCTGCTCGACAGCAATGGAAATAGGGAAGATAACAGTCAGAGCTGTAGGACTGCTGTGTCTGCATAGTGAGCTGAGAACATAGGGTGTAAAATTAAAAATCCAACAGTCCTATTGTTAGGAATAAAACCCCTGTCATTTGCATGTTAAAACACCTCGACTTACAGCAGCAATTTCTCTCTTTAACTTTCCTGGTTTACCCAGTTCCCAGGATGAATAATGCAATGGAACTCCACAGCAGCCACACAAATGAAAAAATTCAATAGGACTCCTTTTTCCTCTCTAAACCTACACGCCTTCTGCAGGAAGCCTTTCCACTGAGACATGGAAATCCCTGCTGCTAATGCCTCTGAAAGAGCTTTTTAACAGAGAAGGCTGGGGAGGAGCTGCCAGCCCCAGTGATAAACCCTGTTTGCCCAAATCCCAGCACAGCCTCTGCAGAGTCATGTTAACCAGACCTTGCATCGCTTCCTTTAGGAATAAGCAAATTAGCTCATGGGGGAAAAAAGATTATCGTCAATGCAGGCCTGACATCTGGAAGCAGATTACATCAAATTTGAATAATCTAGGTGACATTTCAATTTAAATTGTCCTCGCGTCTGAAGAGGAAGGAGAATTAAGTGCGAACTCATCGATCGAGTTGCTGCTGCTGCAGTGAGCATCCCCAGACCCAGCAGGGACAGAGTGCCCACCCTGCTGCTGCACCCCTGCATGCCCCCCACCCCACCGTGGCTTTGCTCACCAGTTCTGCCCCTTCCTCACCCACTCCTGTGTTTTCTCAAACTGCAGGAGCAGCTCCGCTGCCGTCTGGGGGGAAACGATGTCCCCAAGGGGAAAGGGTGGTGCTCTTTGTGGCAGGGACATGGTGTGCCCAGAGTCCATCCCATTATCACTCATTCTGGGAGATATTCCTGCCTTTTCCTCTACCACCAACTCAGACTCAGAGGGAAACACAGCTTTCCCAGAGCGTGGAGACTTGGCTTTGTGAGGAATAGGAAGGCCATGGAGAGAAAGGGCATGGAGGCACCAAGGAGCAGCTCAGACTCTGGCAAGGGGATTTAAAACCTCACCCTCTGCCATCTGAGCAGCTTCCTCTGCAGCTGAGCTCGGCTGCTGCACCCACTCACACAGTCCTGCTGATCCTGCTCCACAGCTGGGCATTGTCACCTCCCACTGCTGCCTGACAGGGTCTGGGGCTGGGCAGGGATTTTCAATGTGAAAAGGGACCCACACATACAATTACATGGATTAATTTGGGTTCCATGTCCATTAACCCACAGGTAAGTGATCTTTGTGTAGGTGTTTTATGTAACTTGGTCACCTGAAGTAACAATCCTCCTCTTGTTGGGATTTCCCAGCATTTAGTACTTTTAATGTTTATTATGCAGAAATCTTCCACCAGCCTCAGTGCAAACACCTCACTGGCTTTAACCAGCACCTATTTACAGGAGTGTATCGTGGTCCTGGCATGGGTCAGAATGATGTGACCAAGATTTTTGAAAGCAGCACCACACCAGTGTGGAGGAGCCACCTTATCATTGCTGTCACCTCCACAGAGACACCTCAAGGACACAGCAAGACCTGACCTGAGCCTCCCCACAGCTGACAGTGCAAAACAGTTCACTGCCACAGCACATCTCAGTGCCTGGGGTGTTGGGAATCCCAGCAAAAGTGAGAAACTCCTTTTGCAGGAGGTTCAGGGCCAGAGGCCCTGGCTGTGCTGCACACCAGCACTGCTCCAGAAACAGGCGTTTTCTACCAATGCAAATTTTTTGCTTGCATTAGAAAATAAAATAATTTCCATTTATACATGTTAAACAAGAATTTCAAAAGCGTATAATGCAGCTAATGCTTCCAGGCTGTGTGCAGGCATCTGGAGCTGCAGATGAGGGTGTCTGCTGCACCGCTGGATCCCAGCCCACAGCTGGCCTCTCCTATCCCCTGCTGCGGCCTGGCCTCCAAAGCTCATCACTTAAAATGTGAAAAGCATCTGGGCTCCTGAGCCCCTCCTGCCCAGCCACCCGTGGCAGCAAAAGGGTGGGTCTGCTCAGCGGTGAGACCAAAGCTCCCTCATTAACAAGCTGTTAAATTATTAATAAGTTTATATGTAATTTCTTCTGTGTACATAATCTCACATTTTTCAGAAAACTATCATCGCTTTTCACTTAGTTCCACTTGAGGAAACAACAGCTCCTGCTTTCACTTGATCAGATGAATATTTATGTTGAGCTTGTTCTGTCTGGGGCTGAGGAAAACCAGATTATTTGGCTTCTCAGTGTGGGGAAGGTCGGTGTTGGGCACGGCAGGTGCTTGGCTGTCACTAGTGCCCCTCGACGTCCCACCCCAGCTAATGGGTCTCCAAAGTGCCTGAAAATTTGGCCAGAGAAACTGTTGATGTTGTCCCATCCCTGGAAGTGTTCCAGGTTGGATGGGGCTTGGGGCAACCTGGTCTGGTGGATTGTGCCATTACCATAAACATGAGACCAGGAGTGCTCATCTGCTCCACCTTGGAGGAGCATCCCTCACAAAAGCCCAGCTGCCCAGTGCTGTCATCATTCATCCACATGCTGCTGAAATGAGCCACCAGTGAAGGGGCTGTTGGAGTGTTTTAGGTGTGAGGAGTCAGCAAACAGGAGGGTTTCAGGGAAGCTTTGCTCCCTTGGGAGTGGTGAAGGTGGCTGGCTCCCTCACAGGGTGCAGATCCGTGCCTGTGGAATGATGTGACTTGATGCTGTGGCAGCTCAATGTCAAAGCAGCCCGAGCTGAACAGAAACCTTTTGATCTCAGAATATCCCTCCCTTGCTGTAATGTCACAAATTTGTGGCTTGCTGCTCCTCAGCTTCCATGCCTTGACAAGTCCTTCGGCAGCCTCAGCTTGCTGTGGAAACCAAATATTTTGACTCTGCTGTTTATTCCCGGTTTTTAAAGTGTGTTCTGAGTGAATAACAAATATGTTTTGTGAGGCAGCTGGTGCTTCTTCCTGTAACGTACAAGGTAAGGGAGAAACAAACATATTTGCTTTTGCTCCGTCTATTTATCCAACAATTGTAGCTGCTGTTTTAACGGCACAAAAATGTAATTACCGCACGCGTTCTCACCAGCCCTAATTAGCAGCATGCTTAAGCATACACTTAGAGACACTGCAGCTCCATTACAGCATTCCTGTGGGATCATCAGGGACCGATGGGGCCTTGCCCTCATGGGTCACCTTGTGCTGATTGAGTGGTGACATTTGGGCACCTTGAGATCCTGGGAATTTTTTCCTGTAGGAATCCCAGACACTGAGAGCTGCATCTTCCCAAAGACCATTGCATGTGGGAGAACACCAAAGGGATCCAGCACAACAGGCAGTAATGGAGCTTTACAGAAGGTCATGTCCCTCACTTGTCTGTAATCGAGGCTTTGCTAATCCAGGAGATTTTTTATCTTTTCTCCTTTTTTCCCTTTGTATTGGCAGTAACAGTAGCTCAGTGAAAGCATCATTAACGTAATTAAGTGAGCAATTTGCTTATTAACAGATTGCAACCTTTTCAACAAACTTTGCTGGGTTTTCTCTTTTTAAACGCCAGCTCATCGTGCTCGGGGAGGAAAGGCTGCTGTGAAGAGGGGGTGAGCTGTGTATCCCAACCTCTGCTCTATCAACAGGACACATCTCAAGCTCAGTCCCCAAGGCTGAGTCTGCTGCCAGTTCTGGAGCTGCCAACCCCCTCATGGCAGATTTCCTGGCTGGGGCTCCAGGAACACTGCTGTGGAGCAATGGGTAAGCTGCTCTCTCCTCTCACCCCCAGGGATAAGAACCACTGGGGCTGATGAGGCAAGATATGAACAGCTCTGACATCACTGGATAGAGTTAAAGACTCCTGGGAGAGTTTGCCATAATTTTTCACTGTGCATTCAGGAAAAACAGCTTGTGCCCAGGAGACATATCTCTCGTCCAGAATCCATCCCACATTGCCCTTCCCTGCTCTCATGTAGACTAGTCTTTTGTTTTCTTTCTGTTTTCTCAGTGTGCTCCAAAGCAGGTGTAAGAGAAGCCAAGAGTGGTTCCTTTGCCCCGTGTGAAGCAGGTTGATGCTTATTCTAGAGTCTGTGCTCTCAACAGCTCATCCCAATGGGAATCTTCCACCTTTCTCACCAGAGAAAAGCACTCGGTGTTTCCCCGGGGCGGTTTTCCCTTCTGCACTGCTCAGTTGCCTGGATATCTTACACTGCGGTATTAAAAAACATGGATAATTATTACTGTTCACCAGCATAATAGTTTCAAGGATCAGCATCCCTACTTTTCACAAGGAACACATCCCCAGGCAGTCGCCTTTGCATATGAGTGCACAAAAAAAGTTCAAGTGAGAAAAAACCCCTATCAGCAAAGCACATTTATAGAGATGAATTATTTGGAAAATTTCTGAGCATCCAAATTCTTCGCAGCAGATTTGAATAACAGAATTCTGAGCAACAAGTTCATTTTGACCCTCTGGGCTAAAAAGTTATAATTAGCGCAGGCACCATAAAACTGGCTTTTAATTAAATCAGCCTCGGAAGAGAGGGAGCTCTGCAAGGTCCCTCCCTCGCTTACATAAGGCAGCTGGCCTGAGTGGCCACCGTGGGGATGCTGTGGCACTCCGAGCCTTCTGCAGGATTTTCCAGAGAGGGAAAAACATAAATGGGGAATGGGGGAAGTGGGGAGCCCACAGCCAGCCCCAGATCTCACCCAGTCGTGGGCCAAGGAGTGATTGCTGCTGCAGGAGCTGCAAGGAGGGTTTGTGTGGGTGAGTTGAGCTGCGTTTCTGGGTCCGTGGTTTTGGTGCCAGCAGTTCAGGGCAGCCCCAACACCCACAGCTTGTGCTGGACATGGGTGCCTCCCCAGCAATCCCAACTCATGCTGGGAGCTCAGAGGCCACCGGTTGTGCTTTGAAGCCAGAGCAGCCTGGCAATCTGTCCTGCTGCCGTTGCTGGTATGATAATGGGCTGAGTGTATTCCCAAAAAGCATATGCTGCGGTGCCGAGCGTGGCAATGCCAGTCTCACAGTTGTCTCTTTCTTTGCACTTTCAAAAGGCTGTAGGAAACGGTGACATATGGCACCCCAGCGTGTGGTGGTTTCATCGACACAGGTAAGGCCAGGGAGAACAGAGCTGAGTGGCATTCCCCAGGGAGGATGCCTGTCCTGGTCCCACCACGATGCTCTGGCTGCCTCCCATGCCCACCAGGCACCACGTCTGGTGGGTGTGTGTGCTGCCAGTGCCAGCCCAGAGAAGTTTCAGCCCCGTGCTGGCACTGGGTGGATCAAATGAGTCAATTAACAGGCGCCTCCCCGTCAACGCCAGAGCTGAACTTCTAGTTCTGCAAACATATAATTAAAGCACAGTCTCACAATTATAAGATTCTCTTCCAGTTGAGCGAAGGCGGAGGGCTGGCAGGTGCTGGAGTCAATCCAATTGTTTCCACTTGCTCTCCTTTCCTCGGATGTGTGGCACAGCCTGGGCACGGGGGTGAGGCAGGGAGGGTGGTGAGGCTGAGGGTAGAGCTGAGATGCCCTGGCAGAGGCTGCACCAGTGCCTGGAGTGGGTGCTGATCCGGGCTCTGGATGTGGGAGTGCTGAAGGCAGCGCTGTGGCTGACAGAGCCTCAGGAAGGATGATTGAATCATGACAGACTCTGGTGCTGTCACAGGATGATTGAAGTCATGAGCAGTTTCAGGAGTCAGCGTTGGGAGTGGAGCTGTGCTGGATCAGGAGGGGCAGAGAAGGCTGTCGGCACAACTACCTTGTGTAGCCGGGAAAGAAAATGCTGCTATTTTCCCTTAATACCCAAAATTATCTGCAAATGCCTCTGCTATCATGTTCTATAAATATTGGCTGTTCCCAAAGCCTGCTGCTCAACAGCCCTCCCCAAGCCCACTTTCCCCTTCAGACCATGCACTGAATCACACTGTTCCCTCCCCAGGGGTGACAAAAGACCATGGCAGGAACACCAACACCCAACTCGTCGTGCCAGACCTGGAGACAGAAACCTGGAAAAGTGCCAAACACGGAGGACACGAAGCACCATGGACCATGGGAATGCATCCATCTCTAGGAAAGCACCCAGGGGATGATGGACACCCCTCAAAGCCTGCTTGGATAAAAGGAAAAAATGGTTTTCATCCCTGTGCTGAGCCAGAGAGAACTCATTGAAGCTGGGTGGCAGTGGGAGGGCATCAGCACTGCAGCCAAACCTGGAGCAGCCACAAGAGCAGCCAGCCAAGTGTGGGTGGGAAACATCACCTCCAGAGACCAAACCCACTGCTGTCCCAGAACAGCTTGAAGATCCAAGGGGAAGGGCACAGTGGGGATCCCCCCCAAAATCAGACTTTTTCCTGGCATGGTTTTGGGGGAATATTGGATTATTTTGGGGGAATATTGAATATTAAGGCTCTGACCCACCTCCACAGGCTCAAACCCACCTCCGTACCTGTGTGGGCTGCTCAAACTGTGATGCTGGAAAAGCCAGCAGAGAAAATCTTAACCACGCCAACCTCTTTCCATGCCCTTGTCCCTTCTCCAGGGGAACAATCACTGCTGAGGATCATTGCCAAAATTAGTTCCTTTAAGATCTGAGGGATCTTTCTGCTACTGCACTGAGCAGTGGGAGTGAGCCCATAAATCCAGTTAGTCACAGTCGCTGGATTACATCGGACCTTGTCCTTCTGCCTTTAATAACACAATTGTTTGCTGCATAAGGAGCTTTATGTAACTGGGAATCAGGGGTGATCCGCTGCACTGCCCAGGCTGGAGCTGTCAACCCTCCCTTCTCTCTGGGCTTGTGTGAACCTCCCGCTGCCAGGCAATATCTGAGAAATAAATAACCTCCTTGCTGTGGCAGTGAAAGGTCTGACTCCAGCCCACTGCGGCGGTGCCCTTGGCACAGGATTCCAGTCTGATAACACACGGGTCAGTACCAGAGGTGGTGCAGGGGTGAAATTACCCCTGGAAGATCTTTCCCATCCCGCACTTCTCCCTTGAGGACAGCCCTCAGGTGCAAGGGGAGATATTTAGGCTCAGCCCTGGTGCCAGGCAGGAGACCACCATGCCCCAAAGCCACCAAGGCTGTTTGGGGACAGCAGTTACCAGCTCCTTCATCTATGAAGGGCAAGGACTGGGAGGCAAAGGCACCGGGCCTGCAGCCTGCAGCATGCACAGTGGTCTCGCCCAGCACCATTAAATCTCTGTTTTATTGCAACAGAGCAACCTTTGCACTCCCCCTATGCTCTCTGCATCCCTTTTCCCTCTCCATCTTTTTAAATGACTCTGCCAAGCAGTGCCTGCATAGCTGAGGCCATGCACTGGTGCTGGCAGATGGGCAGCATCATTAACGTCTCTAGCAGTGAGTGGCGTCATTTTGGGTGAAGAGCTGCTCTTTAAGGACGAGTTTGGAGACTTGACACATCAGCACGAGTCTGAAACTCCTTTACAGTTTTCCAGTGATGTGGCTGTGCCCCTTTCCCAGGCAGCTGGGATGTGGCTCCTGGCACAGGCACCACTCCCCTCACTGGACCAGGTGAGCAGAAAGCTCTGGCATGTGAGAGAATTTGCATTTGAGCATGGGCAGATTTAATCCTCACACAGAGTTTATTTGTTTATTATCTTCTGGTTTACCTATCAAGTGCTGCAAAGTGAATGTACAGCCTTTTTGTCATGCCACCACCCTGCCTAACTCCCAGGGCCAGCTCGTCCGTCCGACAGCAGGGCAGCATTATTCATGCAATTAGGGAAAGGAAGGCAGGTGAAGCTGTCAGAACAGCTTGCAGGGGAAACTTCAGAAAAACACAGGAAAAACACTGGCTTAGCCTCATCCAGCTACTGGAGGGACTGCTTTCCCCCCAAGCCTGGGTGTCCCCCAAGCTCCTTCCACCTACCATGGCTTTGTGTCTGCCCCACAACCTCACTGGTAGATGCAGCAATGGATTCTCTGGACAGTGTTCACTGGCTTATCCAGTGGCCAAGACACAAACTCTGAGCTCCCTGGTGAGGTACCTGTGGGTGGCACAGAGGAGCACTGGCTGATCCCCAAAACCTGGCAGGGTGAGAGCTGGTGGCTCCAGAGGTGGTCGCTGGTGCCAGCTCCTGACAGTGCAGCACACCCTTGGCACTGTCATCACACCCCGAGTGAGACTTGCTGGATAAATAAATATTCCAGAGACGCTCCAGGTCATGCATTTTTCATGAGTTTGTTCTGCTATTGGGAGCCGCACCCTTTAAGAAGATTGGATGCATGTGGAACAGAAGTCATTTTTATAGTGAATAATTCGCTTGAAAAGCTGACTCTGAATATCTCAGAGCAGGAAACACATCTCCCTGGAATGATTCTGAGGGTCAGGTGTGCCCCATGGCTCTGCCCAAGGAGAGCTGCTCTCCTGGCTGCAAAATCCAGCAACTCCTGAAGGAAAAACACACTGAAGCAGGAGTTTTGTGTAGATTCCAGGAGCTTTTGGGGAAAGGCACGGACCCTTCCCAGCCTGGGGGCTGGCTTGGGTGACTCACTCAGTGCTGCCAGAGCTGGGTCCATGTGGATACACAGTGAGAACTTTGGGATCCTGGTGAAACAGCCAGCACAGTATTTATAATTGTGCTGGGTTTCGACTTTGGATTTCGATATTGATGGAGTCTGCGCCTCCAAGCAAAGAGCGCTAATTAGCACCCGCAACAGAGAGCCAGCTTTTAATTAAACACAGCTTAGCGAGGGGGACTTGTCAGAGACACCGTGCCACGTGTGAGATGACGTGGGCAGGGGGATTTCGGAGCAGGGCTGAGTCTGGCAGGGCACAAGGCACTGGGATGGGGATCCTGCAGTGGGACAGGGTGTGGGATGTGCAGCTGCGCTGCCAGGGCCAAGCAGAGCCTCAGGGTTCCCAATGCCTCCTCCACCAAGAGCCATCCCATTCCTGTCACTGCAAATAACCAAACAAGCTGCACGGAGAAGAGAATAATATTAATATTTAAAAGGCATTTATACTTTTAATCAAGCTTTGGGGGGAAAAGACAGCTTAACACGGCACTTTACACAGTTGATAAAATGTTTGACATTTACTGGTGCCTGTAATGAATCTTGTCTCAATTTTCTCTTTTAAAATGCCACTCCAGATACTCTATCTATCTGTAGGGTTTAAAAAGCACTTATCCAACAAAGCATTATCACGATGGAGGATACAAAAGGGCGTCTTGGCAGAGTAGCACCGGCTCCAGGGTTTGCTGGCACCCAAGCAGGCCCTGTGTGGGATGGGCAGAGGAGGGAGGATCAGCGTGGCCCCATGGCCCTGCTGCAGCCCTGCCCACCAAAACACCTCCGTTTTCCCACTGGTCACAGCTCAGAACATGAGGCTCAGCTGTCGACAATGCCTGGGATACAGCAAACCCAAATACTCAGGAGGCAGAGCAGGCTGAAAGTTTGCTTTGTCCCAGAAGAACAGACCTTGGCTGCCAGTGCTGCCCATGGCAGGACAGTGCAGGGGCTCTGGGTGTTATCAGGGAACCACAGTTCTCCTGTGCAAACAGAGCTGCTACTCCACGGGCGATGATCCAAGGAGCATTCCTGCTCCTCCTCTGGAAGGACATTGCAGAGGGAAGTATCAGCAGAGAGCACAGGCAGCTGCTGGCCTGGACTTCCCTTTGAACAACCACTCCAATGTCCTTTGCTTCTCCCTTTTTTCTTTACTTTTTTCAGAGGAAAGAAATGAATTATTCTATGGAAGTTAGTGCCTGTCTCAGGAGCCTGGTATAGAAAATTAGGTTTTAATAGCTTTGAAATTGAAGCTCTTTGGGTCAATAGGACAAGATTCAGACAGTGAAATCACAGGCCCATAAAGGGAAAAAAAGCAAATATTTTGTTAGTCATCAGAGAGTCACAGTCCAAAGATAGCAGGCAGGAGATTAAAATACTGCTGTGCTCGTCAGCTCCTGAAGTGTTTAGTCATAAGCTCCTTTTTTCTCTTGTTGTCTTTCTATATATTAGCTTTGGGAATGCAGAATTTGGCTTTCCGTCCTTGGACGTGCCTGGGAATTCCTCAAGTCACCGCTGGAATTGGAAAGTTTACTTTGAGCTAAAAGCACTGTACAGTCTGTGAGGTAACGCAAAGAGAGAAGCCACCAACTCAGGCAGCACTTCACATCACACAGGATGGAGAACTTCCAGAGCAGCTCTGTCAACAGGCTCTGGAATTATTTGACTCATTATTAAAGGGATGAATGGATTATAATTATTCCTAATTTCCTATTCAGAGCTCATTACCACCCTTAAGAAGGGTAGGTGGGGAGCCCTTGAGATCCGGCAAGTTACTTTAAATATTCATACGGCTGAGAGAAATTTCTCATGGTTTGGAGCTGTGATGGGGAAATGGGCCAGATGGGCTGGGAGGCTTCTGCCCCATGGCCACTGCTCCCCAAGGGAGCCCACAGAGAGCAGCACCAGCCCAGAGCTCAGAGCTAATTCACTGTTAAGGGATCACCCAGTGGCAAGCAGGAGATGGACACCTCAGTGTTTTACCCAGGCCACTCACTGCTTTGTGGCTATCCCAGGTTTTAGCTGCAGTGAGGTGAGGCAGTGGAAGGCCACGGGATGAGATGAGGTTCCTGGTGAGAGCTGCTGTCCTCTGACAGGGGCTGATGGCACACGAGGCACCCCAAATGTCGCCTACAGCGCACACACCCCTAACATGTGGAAATGTCATATTGTTTCACCCAACTTCTGTCCTCCAATCAGTGCCCAATTTCCTTCCAAGGATAAAGCCATCCGTTATTTTTGGCTGCCCACTCCAGCTCAGGGCACTCTCATTCTCCCCCGTGCACTCAGAGGACAGACGCTTCCCGCGACTGCCTCAGAGCAAAACAAAACAAGCACATTCCTAATGGCTGGCAGAGCACATAGGAAATATATTAAATGTATTAACTTTGGCACTTGCTGGGTCTCGGGAGGAGCTCTTGGAGCTGCTCCTGTGCCTCACCTCTGCTCCCCCAGCTCCTTTATGCTCTCCCCTTCTGCTGGGAAATTTCCCTGTCCCCAAACTGCAGCTGCCTGGAGGTCACCGACATTCGCCAGCAGCTCGTCTGTGACCCCTGGGAGTGGCCCAGACCCACGAGACGAGGCTGGCAGATGGCACTCAGCCATCCCGTGCCACAGAGCAGCTGAGCCAGGCCAGCAGTGCCTGGGCTGGGAGATGCTCATTGCTCCCAGGGGCTCACACGACCCCGGAGCCAACTCACGGGCAGAGCAGGGAGCATGGGAATGTGGCCAGGACAACACGACCAACTGCTCTGTTGGCTCGGGAACACCCGGGCTCACAATGCCCAGATGCTTAAAGGCTGGCTGAGACTCTCTGTGGGCTGTGCTGTGTGGAGCAAAGCTCTGGGAGGAGCAAGTCTCTGGGAGGAGTGAAGCGAGGGACAAGGCTAGTGGGAATTCCTCTTCTTGTCCCCACACTGGGATGAATCCCCCGGCTGCCATGTGGGACAGACCACCCCAGGATGCCCAGCAGGAAAATAAGAGAGGGCTCCTCTGCTGTACCAAGGTGGAACTGTGGCTGGCACTGGTTATGGAGCAGCCACCCACAGCAAACCCAGGCAGCTGCACGTGGGAAGCGCTCCCCAGGGCTCACTCCCTGGCCACACACAGCCTGGAATTTGATTATGTTTTCAATAAAAGAAGTGCTGGAAGATAACCCCCTTGAGTGGCATCTGCCACGTGGGCTGCTGCTGCCAGGATGGGAAAATTGCCCTTTGTTCTTCGCAAATAAATCTGAGGGAAAGCCTGTTCTGAGCAGGCAGCGTTCTCTGGGGGCTGCTGAGGACTTTGCAGGCGTTGCCATGAATAACAGTTTATCTAGAGAGTTTAGTTCAAAATGAAGCCTCAGACACAGCCTAAAATTATGGGGATGCTGTGAAAATGGCTTTATAAACTATTGCTTTTTCCTTTCTGAGCAGCAGCAAAGTACAGGCCAGACAAAAGCCAGCCGAGACTCTAACTGTCATAAATAAGTCAGCAGAGCTGATAAAAATAAAGGATGAAATATAATTCAGCCATTCAGTGACAGATCCCATCTTAGCTGTGATATAGGGTCTGTTGAGACTGTCATTGCTTCAGGAAATTAAAGAATGAGCCCATTAGTGAGGATATTTAAAGATGTTCATATTAAGATTATGACTTCCCAGACTCAGCCTGACCAGGGAACTCACTCGATTCCAAAGTCATTTTTCACAGTCCCCTTTCAGTGCTGCTCCAAAGGACCCAGCAGTGCCATGGGGGGGTTGTGAGACGAGGGGGAAATGGGGGCTGTGGGCGACAGCACCCAGCTCAGCTTGTCTGCTGCCATGGCAATAGGAATACCTGTCCAGAGCCTCCAGAGGCAGCACAGAGGGGACACCTGGTCCTGGAGAGGGACTGTAATCATGTGCCATTCCTCAGCACTGCTGCTCCTTGCATGCACGTGTGAGCATCTCCACGCTCCCTGGAGCTGCTCTTGGAGCCAGGAGCAACCGCTGACGTTTGCTTCCTCTCCTGTCTGGCAAAGCAAACACAGATTATGGCAACAACGGAGCAAATCACATCCTGGGAGTGGGTGTCCCATGAGAAGGAGCCCCAGGGAAGAGGAGGAACAGGGAGCCACAGGTGCTGGTGGATGCCTGTGCCTGAAGGGATGTTGGGTACAAGAGAAAAGCAATGGCAAAAAAAAAGGTGAAGGTTCCAGTCCCGGGATGTTGGAAAACTGATGGATAATTGTAATTAGCTTTCAGAATTTTTAATTATAGAAGGGGTGTAAATAATCACAAAGCACAGCTTCACTAATGAGAGTCCTTGTGCTCAGAAACACGGGGATGCATTTGTTAGGGAGACTTTGAAAGCTCTGCTGTTAATTAGGTGTCTCACAGCCAGCAGGGTTTCGGGAGAAGGAGAAACATGTATACATTTAAATCAGGCTCATTGTGAGAGGTACCCAACATCAATTATGGGATAGCAGGGTGCTAAAATGAACGAGCTTTGTAATTAGAGAGTGGATCTGAACAGCAGAGAAGAGCCTTTGCTTCCCCTCAGGTGTCTGCCAAAGGTGTTTAACGCTGGTCAGGACACAGGGGAGGAGGAGGTGTGACCTGTCTTCCTCACCGTGGGGATCATCCCATGGCAGTGACCTGCCTTCCATGTGCCCTGGAGGACATCCCACAGCAGTGACCTGCCTTCCTCACGCTGGAGAGCACCCCATGGTGGTAACCATGCCCTGCAGAACACCCCAAGGCGTCCTGGGGTGGGCTGGGCTGGATCAGAGCTTCCTCAGCACATCTCTGCTGGGGCTCCTACAGCCCCGTGCCTCTGCTTTTATTGGAAGAGAAGCAGAAGGGGAGGGGGAAGGCTAGATTAATTTAATTAAGCATGGGGGAACAGATTGCATTTCCCCACCCACAAAACCAAACAGGGCACATCAGGAGCTGCTGGCCCTGCTCTGGCCCATACCCAAGACTGGAGGGAGGTCCAGCCTTCCTGTGATCCCCCATGGGTGCACAAAGTAAAACAGCATCTAAAGACAGTGAGTGAGGATGTTTTCTCCTTCCACTTCCTTTCTGGGGCCACCTGGTGTGTTTTCTTGGTGGTTATAAACAAGCAGAAAAGGAGATGACAAAGGCTGAGAGACACTTTTTGAAGCTGTGTCTGTTTTTTGGCTGCTCTGAGAGCAGCAGTGAGCTCAGACCCTGAGGCCAATATCCACAGTTCCTCCTTAGGTTTTCTCTTTTGGCCACAAATTTCAAGCCCTGCCACAGGAGTTTATGTAAGTAATTACATTTAGTTGGTATTTGGCTAAATCTAATGAAGCAATGATAAACAGCTCAGCGTTTTCTTCCCTGATGGCTAATGAATATTAATTTCTCTGTCAAAAAGGAACCTCTGCTCACTGCAAAAGATTAGATTCCCATGCTAAAACTCGGGGAAGGGGTAGAAGATCACTGGAAAGGATGGAGTTTTGGAAAAGCCTTCATCTTCTCCTGTATGAGAGCAGCAGGCTGGGTTCAGGTGCCTTCACAAGGAGTGGCCATCAATCTCTGTCTGACCCATCAGCTTGTTTTGGCAGAAACCTGTCCAAGCTTGAGTTGTGGGGATGTGTCAGGCACTGAGTGTCCCATGGCACAGGTAGCAGTGTCCCCAGGAATCCTCCTGCAGCCAGGGAGTGTCTTCAGCAGGAAAATGGCCCAAAAGTCTTCTGCAGGTGATTTTCCTCTCCGTGTGTGGCTCTCCCTTTCTGGAACTTTCAGGGTGGGTGTTAATCTGCCGCATCATGGTCATTTCTGGCAGTGTGGGAAATGTGGTGCTGCTGTCACCACGGGAACCCCAGCTCTGGGGATGACTCTGCCCTCCAGCATCCTGTGGGATGTTCCTGCTGCTGGCCCCGTGCCAGCCTGGCAGTCCCAAGGGCTTGGGGCTCTCACCCCAGCTCCCTGTGCTGCTCTATGCTGCTTGGAGTGACAGCTCAGTGCCAGCATCATGTTAAACTGTTCTAACTTTAATCAGCTCGTGGGTTGCAGTGAAACACAGCTCACACTTGATGTGAGGGGAGCCATGTGGCAACTCCCAGGGAGGGGCCAGCGTGAAAATGGATCTTCCCAGGTGGGCAAGGGGCAGCAAGACCCAGGTGGCCACTGCAGATCCCCAGCAGGATCCCTGTGGTGACATTTGCCTTGCCATCTCCTTCCAGCATGCTGCTGGCTGGCATCCCTCCTCCGGGGAGGGAATTGGATCTTCTTCTCCCCAGCAGCTGCTCCCAACAGCCCAGTAGGATGTGTTCAGTTTCTTGACGTTGCTCTTAAGCATCAGCACCCTGTGCCTGAGGCGGTGCCAAGGGCTGGGGAGGCATCCTGGGTGCAGTGGGGTTTGGGTCTGTCTGTTTTAAGGGCCACAAAGGGACCAGGGCAGCTCCTTGGCACCTGCATCCTCCCTGTTGTCATCTTGGCAAGGTACCAGGAAGCTCCTGCAGGAGCACACCCAAGCCAAGGCACTGGAAGAAGCAGCGCAGGGTCTACTGTAAAAACAGATGCTAAACTTTGATTTTGGCAAAAAGAAACAACTTCAGCATCTGCTTGAGGAGATGCCCAGGCTGGGGAACGTGGGAGCTCCCAGAGCCCAGCAGCTGCTTAACCAAACTCATTTTTGCTACTTATACTTGTGCAGCTCAGAGACAACAGGAAAATCACTGATTTCACCCACTGACCGCTTTAAGGCATTTCAATGTGCTGAAACACTTGCCCAAATTGTGGAACTTTGTTCTCTGTGATCCAACTTCCCAGCAGTGCTGCCACCCACCACACTCTGCACTGAGAACCTGCTCATCTCCCCAGAGCCAGGCTGAGAAAGGGATGAGAGTGGTGGCTGCTCTGCCACTGGCGGGTACAACTGAGTGTTCCTTAGAACAAGAATGAGGGGGAGAGGAAAGGGTGCCCTGTGCAAAGACCATCTGCATTCAGATTCAAATAAAATTATAGCAAATCTGCGGCGCTGGAGATAAAAATGGTAATGAGTTTTAATAGTTCCCTTTGATTTCTGCTATTGAAATCGACTCCGGGAGGCTGATATTGTATCGGGAGATGTTAGATCCCTGGCCACACATCAGGCAGCTGTACTGCTTCCAGAGTGAGGGAGAGGGAGTGGAGCCACTCTGGAGCATTGTGGCCGTGGCAGGAGCGGGGAGCTGCAAGAGGCAGCCATTAGAGCAGCCGTGCAATTAGTCCAGCCATCGATTGTTAATACACTTGTAATCAATAATCTGGGCAAAGCCAGGAGCTGGATTGATGTTGCAGGGGTGTGCAGTATCCATAAAATTGTCATCTGAGCACCCAGGGAGGTGAGTTGCTTCTCCACTGCTGATTAGCTGGATGGGGCTGTAATTGGCCAGGGAAAGGCAGGAGGTGATCCCAGATTATTCATCCCAAATCCCTGCCTGACACACACACTCCTGCCAGCACCAGCTCTACCCCCTCTCCCCTCTCTGTGGATCACCATTCCAGCTAATTGGGAGTGCTCATGTACATTCATCAACATCAAAATCCAGGACTGGCCCCCTGTTCTCTGAGACTGAACTCGTTACCTGTGATCAATTAACGATCTCTCTGTCCCTCGTAGAGCAGCCACAAGTCCAGATGGAATGATGGACTCGGGAGGGAAGCGCCTCTGCATCCCCGCTGGTGAGAAGGGCCTTAACCCCAGTGCCACCAGAGGAGCATCACCTCCCTCTGAAGTCAGATCACGTCACCGCCGCAAGCTGTGGCTGCGCTGGCAAACTTCACTTCTGCCAAATGGATTTCTCTCCTGCCGTGGGGCTGCGGCTGCCGGGAGCTCAAGGCTGGCGCCCTGGGCTCCGGATGTGCCCCGTGTGCTTGTGAGGAGCCATCTGGGTCAAATAGCAGGAGGAAAGCTCAAAACCTCTTTTTTTTTTTTTCTTCTCTGAGAGCTCAAGGGCAAAATTTGAACATCAGAGGCAGGGACAAGTCTTCCTGGGCTGATTTGTGAACATCTTGTTGAGACATCCAGGATCAGATCCGAGACTATTTTAGTGATGCAGGGAGTGATTCAGAGTCATCCAGGTTATCCCCCCTCGCTGAGGATGCGATTGAAATGTTTGCGGCTGAATATCACCTGGGAAGAGCTGAGCAGTCACATCAGCACACAGACTGTCATGTTTATATCCCAGGATCTCCTCGGCCTCCCAGCAGGGCTGAGAGGAGCATCCATCATTTTCATACTCGGGCTCCCTCACTCAGTGCCACTCCTGCATCTGACCCAGCTGCTCTAGGAGGGTGGGCCACAGCTCCTTCTCTGCCTTCCCACACAACAGGGACGAGATGCTCGTGGGAAAGGCCAGAAAAAGCTGATCCCTACATTTTTTACACCAGAAGCTTTTAGTGCAGCAGATTAACCTCTGCAGCCCACGGATGCAGCTCAGCCTGGCAGCAGCAACCAGGGACCAAGGGGTGTTTAACACACCCAGGTGCCCCCATCTCCCACCCTGGCATCCCTGTGCCATGGCAGCACCCCTGCAGAGCTGCAGGAGCACTGGCTCTGAGTGGGAGCAGCCATCCAAAGGGATCTCCAAGCACCTTTCCAGCGGGTGCTGTTTGCTCCCTGGCTGCTGGCGCGCGCGGATCAAACGTTGCCTTGTTTCTTCCCTCAGCGCTAGCCAGCTGCCCAAAGACAAACTGTCCTCCCTTGGGGGGTACATTAGAAATGCTTAAGCAAATTAGCCATAAATAGAAAATGTAACATATGGGGCTGTAGATAATGTTTCATTATAAATTATCATATTCTCCAGGGAGATACGCCTCTTCCCTTCACACCAAAGACTCTGGGTTTCTTCTTCTGTGCAGATTTTGAGTTTCTTCTTCTTCTTCTTTCTTTCTTTCTTTTTGGTAACGGTTTCTGACAACGACTGGACTCAGCAGTTAATTTCCTGGGTGTGGAAATTGGGATATGTAGCTCACTTCTGCTGCAAATCCTCTCAGATTTAAAAGTCCCTCATTAAAAAAAGAGAAGAAGTGAATACAGTCCTGATGAAAGGTGCCTGAGTGAAGGCCCTGAAGAGTAAATTAGTCTGTTTGTCCACCACAGAGTCGCACCAAGGACAACAAGGCTGCTTCCCCTGCTCTGTCCCAGCACTGCTGGCACTGCCAGACCACAGTCCCAGTTCTCAGCCACAAGGAAATCGGGCACTTTCCAAAACAAGAACACCCACGAATTATTCCCTTCTCCTGCTCAGGCTGAACAGCTCAAGGGGAATCAGCCTGGTGCAGAGGCATCTCCCTGGGAGCCCATCCATCATCCCAGCACCATTCAGCTCTTGGGGATCCTGGTGGGCAGCACCAAGCTCCTCCCTCCTCGAGTAAATGTGAGAAAAGTGGTACTATTCATCCAGCTACAGAGTCCTCGAGGGAGCAGATTCCCCAGACAGCCCAAAATTAATCTTTAACATCTTGGTAATTGATTGGTATGTTTCTTTTTTCCATTTTTGCTTATAATTTCATAAGTTTGTTCCCAGCGTGATCCAGAAAAAAGTTCCAGTGGCCACTCAGGTCCCATCTTGCTCTGGATAGACATTTTTCTTCTTGCTGAAACCTCCCTGAGCTGACCTCTACTGAAGTTTCAATCCTCACACAGATGGCAGCACAAAAGATATTTTTTTCCCCCAAAATATTATTGTGTATGCAAACACAGACTGTGCAGGCAAGAAGCCACAGGAAGCACAGGAAGTAGTTTCCTGCTCCACAGCTATGGGAGCATATTGATGTTGGTCTCCAAAACCCAGAAACTGAACCCATTAGAAACACTTCAAGTGAGATTATTGCAGACGCAGAGATTTACCTGCTGTAATTGCAGAAATCTTGGCGCTTACATCCTGGAGCTAATTGATGTCATCAAAGCACTGAATGAGTCCTGATTTTGGTAGTTACAGTCCCACCTGGCACCTCCGCCTCGCTGTAATAACCACCAGCTTAAAGGAAAGGAAATATAGAAAGGAACATCTGTGGCAACGCAAATATTTGGGAGGATGGTGGCAGCTCCTACCGGAGATGTTTCCCTGCCTGGTTGCACGTGCAACGTGTCCACTCCTGGTTGTCAGCATCCTCCTCACCTGCTGGTGGGATGCAGAGCACTGGAGCTCACGTTCCACTAGGATGCAGGGAGAGGAGCAGCTGTGTTGGTGGGCTGTGGAGCTCTGAAGCATTCGTGCTGGTGGGATCCTGTCCTTCCCAGGACCAAAGGGAACCTGGCAGGGTGGGATGTGGCCATGCAAGCAGCTGGTGGGATGCTTTCCTTGTTATGCCATCCCTGGTGTGCTCTCAGAGAGGATTTGCAGCGGTTCCCAGTGGCACTGAGGGGTTTAGTGGATATCCCATTATGCTGGGGACAGGTGACTTAACTGGGTCAGAAGGCTTTGCTCTGCAAAGGCTTAAACCTCTCCATTAGCTGACTCTGTGTGTCTCCTGAAAACTTCAAACCAGAAGGAAAAATGCCTTTAAATTTATGTGGAATTTCGTTCTTGATGGAATCTGTGGAGATGCACCCTTGCCTTGGCATTGCCAAAAGGAGATGGGAGCTGGGGCAGTCCCTCCTTGCTCCCCACAGGATGCTGGCGTCACTGACAGGGTCACCAATTATCACTGAAGGGGTACTGGGGACAGACAAAGGTGATACAGAGACTCCATAATCAGAAGGCATGAAAAAGGCACTTTATTATTAGAAATCCACAGTTCTTTTAGAAATAATGGTGGACTTAAGACCTGGTTGGCCTTTAGGAATCTTCTCTCGCCTATTGGCCAAGACGGGATAACTCCTTCTTGTAAACATCTTTGACAAACAGAGTGCAGAGATTGAGATAATAATTGTTTTAATTCTTTCTCTGAGCTTTCTCACAGCTTCTCACAGCTTCCCAGGAAAATCCTGCGAGAGCTGTCTCTCTCTGTTCAGAGGATATGTGATTACCACGTGCTGGCATGGCACTGGGGCTGGAGGAGACCCCACAGTGCCCACTCATCCCTCTGCCTCACCGGGATTGCTCCCTGCAGAAGATGGAGGTGCCACCAGGAGACACAAACACTGGATTTTCTCTCTCTGGGATCACCCCCGTCCCTTGAGGCTTTCATGCTGTATGGACCCTCACAAGGACCTTGGAGTGAGGTGACAGTGGTGGGGCCAGAGTCCCTGCTAAATCCCCTTTGAACATTCGAGCTGCAAGCAGTGGCTGTCGTGGCTCACGAGGCTCGGAGAAACTTTCTGCCCAAGGAAATATTGACCTTTCCTGCAGAGCAGCAGAGCGCAAGGATGAGCAGAGCTGCGCCCTCAGCACCCGGCTGAGAGCCGAGCATCCCGCAGATCAACCCCGTCAGTTAAAATAAACAACAACCCCAGCGCATCCCTGCCAGGGCAGAGCTTCAGCTTATTGTTCCAGTCAAAATAGAATTATCGCCCTGAGGCCCTGGAGATCAAAAAAGGGGGAATGAACAGCGAAGGCAGTGAGGGAATTGCTGGAGCAGTGATTCTCTCGCCAGTGCTGGGAGCTGATGCTGGGTTCCTGTAGACACAGGGAATGATGAACTGCTGAGGGTGGGAGTTGCAGCCTTCTCGGGTGCCCGATCCTCTCTTTCACTCCCCGCCAGCTTCTGGCTTTCAAAGCCTTCAACTTGGACTTCTTTTTTTAAAAACACAAATCCATTGCTCATTTTCTTGTTGTGGCGTGACGCACTCTGTGCCAAAAGATGGACAAATGCAAGGGGGATCTTGAGTGTGGGACAGCACAAGCTCGTGCCAGCAAACCCTCCACGGCCAAAAACATTGGAGTCCTAATCCCAGTTGGAACAGGAGAGGGAGGCAATGCTCTCTGGACATCTCGGTCTCCTCTGGAGGCTGTGACAGACTCTGGGGCAGGCAGTGATGCCCTGGGCACTCAGAATTCCAACCAAGCAGGGAATTGAGGCAAAATCTGTCTGGTGTGCTCTGTGTGCTGGTGATGAATTATTCATGCCCTCCCAGCAGCACTTCCAAGAAGGCCCACCTTAGTGAAGGACACAGGAGGAAGGTGGCAGGGCCGTGGGTCCTGCGGGAACACCGCGCCTCCAGGAGCGGAGCGGGCGCGTCTCCCGCACGTCTGCGCACAGCAAACACAGATTATGCCGTTTCTTCAGGCCTTTCATTTCACACGTCATTTTTTCTATCTAAGTATAGGTTTACACGAGAGGTAATTACCATCCTTTCACAGCTCTTAGTGCAGAGCAAAATGAGACGGAGTATTACATTCGTAATCTAATCGTAAATAAAAAGGGCCGTAATAACCCCCAATTAGCACATTAAAGTGTGTCGAGGACTTGTTTTACCACTCCGGTGTAAACAAGACCCCTGGGAACACCTCACATTGCTGAGGCAGAACTGGTGGGTCCCTCTTCTCCCTCACGGAGCCAAGTTATGCAACACCCTGAACACCAGCTCTTAGCTGGAGTCAGACATGGATTTTTCATGAGGATAAATTAATTATGGGCAATTCTGTTCCCTGTGCTGACACATCTGGTGCCAGGCAGGGAGGAGAGGGCTGGAGTCTCCTCTTCCAAGCTGTTGGGACAGCATTGCTGGTTCCTGTTGGAAAGTTGTGGGGAAGCAAATAGAGATGAAGCAAAAGGATGGTGGGAAGATGAAGGTCAAAAATGACCATGAGCTCGTTGCTGCTCTCAGAACTGGGCACCAAACAGAGCATTGGATGGAAAACATGTCCCAGCACTCCAGGGTCGGCAACAACTGAGGTGGGGGTTGATGGGGTCACCCCCATGCCTGGGTTGAACCTGATGGAGGTGTTTCAGCCATCCAACAGGAGACAGTATTTTTTTGTCACCTTCTGTAAATACAGGGAAGGCAAACAGTCTCAGGCCTTTCCCAAAGCCGTGATTGCAATCCCCCAGGGAGACTCATTTTCAAATGATCTTGTTAGACATTGTTAGGAATTGATATATTTGCATAGCATGAATGTTAAAACTCAGAAAGAACTCAAATGCCAATTAGAACCACGGCGTTTTTTTCCCCCCCCTCATTAATCAGTCATAAAAGAGCAGCTCCAGGTGTTTTTCCCCGACTAAACGCCGGCAGAACTCTGCTGTTATTAATCTTGATGACCCAAGTGCCATCACCATATACAGATTTCAGCAAAGTGATGGAAGACCAGGAATGATGCAAGATGGGAGGTGTAAGCACAGCTTGGATCACTCCCAGGGCCTGGGGACCACCCTTGGGATAACCCTGCTGGGATAACCCTGCTGGGATAACCCTCCTGGGATAAAACAGGCTTGGAATGCAGCACTCAGGGATGCTACTGGGATAGCAGTGCTGGGATAACCCTGCACTCTGCATAAAATCAGCAACAAAATCTGGGATTTCGTCTCAGAAAACAGCAAGGAAGTGATGAGTCAAACAAGACCAGGCTGAGAAATGCCTGTGCCAATGCTCCAAGGCAAGGACTACGGCTCTCAGGTGAGGGAAATGCCATCGGGAAAGTAAAAGGCATCACAAATCAAACAAACACACAGATGGGCTGCGTTGTGGCACCTGGCACAGCGAGGAGGATCTGAGTCACCCCCTTGGCATCTGGGCACCCAGAGTTCCCTTGCTGGGGTAAGCTCCCTCTTTTGTCATCACTGGATTTCCTTGCTGCGCTTCACATGGCACAGCCTAGCACAGCCTAGCACGGGGGTTCCACGGCAGCTCAGCCTCTGTGGGCACTGGTTATGGAGAGAAGGACCTTGGAAATGAGCAGGGCATGAGGGCAGCCCCTGTGCCAGCAGGGACCGAGGCACGTGCCAGCCTTTTGGCCATCCCAGCACATGCCATCCTTGTGGCCATGCCATCCTTGTGGCCATGCCAGCCTTGTGGCCATGCCAGCCCTGTGGCCATGCCAGCCTACAGGCACTCAGAAGGACATCTCCAGGCTGTTCTGAGCCCTCCCAGGAGGAATTCAATCAGCTTCACCGTGATTAATTACCCAGGCAAAGCCTCAGGTGCAGCGCTCCCCTGGGACAGGACGGGGCAGAGGTGCAGCCCTCCCCTGACTCCCACCTGGGAATAAAACCAGCATGGGATCAGCTGTAATTAGCAGCACCCAATTATATATCCCCCTACAAATGATGATGAAAAAGCAAAAATCCCTGAACTAAAAATATCTCCCCTGGGAGAAGTGTGGCCAGTGTTTAAGCTGATAAGACAGAGCAAGGAAGATGAAGCAGCAAACTGTCCTTCCACTTAAAAGGTAGGGCTTCAGATATGCAGATTTTCAATAAGCTTTTGAAATTCTCTAATAAAAATACTGTTAAATATTAATTATATTGCTATTTATAAATCTATACATAATTAATAGGGAAAATTAATGGAGCAAGGATCGGTTAAGAACTGTCTTCTAAACATTTGAATAGTGAAACATAATTATGTTTTGATGTGAAAATGTCAGGAATACACTGAAGTGTTTTTCTATTATTGAAATGAGCAAAACTTGCTGGGAACTGCAGCCCTGGGAAGGGGCTGTTTCACCTTGCTGCACTTGACCCACAGAGTTTTTGTGCACTTTGCTGCCTCTGGATGGTGAATGCCACTGAGAGTGAGAACTGTGGACACAACAAATTGTGCTCCATCCCTTTTTCAGGCTACAACACCATCATGATCCAGCTGGAGAACCCCTGAGTGCTGGTGGGGAGCAGCACCCTCCTCACAGAGTGGGGACAGGAGCACAGCAGTGGCCAAGGACAGGCCACACGCATTGTGGGAACCTTGCAGAGATATCCAAAATACTTGGCTGCTTTGCCTCCTTTTGGGGAGATTTCATGGGAAAGAGATGCCAGGCTGTTTCCTCTGGAATTTGTGTCCTCTGCCGCATTTCAAGTGAAATTGGGGTGGAACGACCATGGAGAGAAGTGCTCGATGTGATCCCAGTCTTGGGCAGCTGCTGAGACCTGCAGCAGGGTTTACTGGGCTCCCCAGGAGCATTTTTGGGAGTTTTGGGCAGATGCTGACTCACCACCCTGTGCTGCTGCATCCCTAGGCAAGACAAGCCTGTGGCATCTCCAGAGTCCACCCACAGTCCTGCTCTGTGGGTTTGGGGGGACTCTGCACTAAAAGCAATGCAAATCACACATTTTTATTTGCAGAAAACACAGAACAAGCTTTTGCACTTAGTCAAAAGGATTTTTACCTTAAAAGTGCAATTTGCTGCAAGGGAACAATGAATTCCAAATAAGTTTTATTTCCAAACAGTCTTATGTGCCGGCTTGCTTTGTCCTGAAAAACTCCTGTTTGGTTCTGTTCTCTGTTTTGTGTTTGAATAGGGTCACTGAGAGATGGCTGTGATGGAGGGCAAGCCCTTAGCCAGGATCTCTGGCCCAGCCCTGGCTTGCAGCAGGGGAACTCTGGCCAAGGAGATGGATGCTAGGGAAATGGCATCTGTGAAAATCAGATGCAGCTGAAGTCTGAGCATTCAGCACAAGGAACACAGCCTCCATCCCAGCATTGGATCTGTCGTGGTGCTGGGGTCTTCACCAGCCCCTGCCCCTCTGGCTGCTGATTTGGCTCCTTGGGGACTCCCACAGCAGCTGGATCCTGCCTTGCCATGGCATGAAGGCAGAGCCATTGGGGTCACACATCATTCCCATGGCACCAGGAGCTCATCCAGAAATGTTCCAGAGGTGTTACACAACACCACAAACCCAGTGAAGGATGCGGCACAAAACACAAGGAATTTAGTGGAGCGTGTGAAAGATGTTACAAGCCCATACATTTTCCCCTAATGCAATCCTTATGCAGATCTGGGCACGGGGCTGGGCCCTCTCTGCCATCACTCACCCTGACAAATGAAACTTTCCCGAACTTTTGCACATGAAGGAAAGGTTTGCAGTTTGGTTTCCTGGTTTGCTTGTTATTAAATGCGTAACATGAGCGATTATGTCTCAAACCAGATGCTTCAAAGGCTTTCTAACTTTCTGGAAGATTCATGGCATACCTTCCCCATGTTTTTTGAAGAGGAAAGTACATTTATTTATTGCACTTTAAGGGAGAGATAGTATCTCTCAGCCAATTCCCTAAAACAGCTCTGCTGTCCTAAGGCACTTACCGAGTATTGCTCTGCTCAGCTAATATATTACTATATAAAAAGGGAACAAATGACCTTAAAATTCGGACATCTGTCTCTGATGGGTTTCTCTGTGGTTCTCAAAAAGAAGTAACAGAGACAGACCTCCCTCAGGCCTGTGCAGAAAGCAGGAGCTATTCTGGCTGTCCTGCTGCTCCTGCCAAAAATCTTTGGCTGGAGCAATGCCTGAGCATCTCTGTGTCAGCACAGGGAGAGGTGCCCTCTGCGAGGAGCTGACCCAAAGGCAGGTTTTTCTTCATAACCTGACCCAAAGGCAGGTTTTTCTTCATGACTTTGTGTTCTCAGGACTTGCCCCATCCCTGGGCTCTGCCCCACAAGTGACTTTGGGACACGGTCACAGCACCGGGTGGGAGGTCAGTGATGGCTCCCAGTGCTCACCTGGGTTTGAACATGGTGAACATCCCCAGGTCCCTGCAGGCATTTCCCTTTTGGTGGGGGATGCCAAGGCCCCTGAGGGCCAATTCCTTGTGCTTGGAGGTAGAGGAGATGAATCCTGAGGCAGCACACTGCATGGCTGTGCCTGGTCACCAGCTGTGTCACAGCTGGTCCCTCCACTCACAGGCTGAGCATCTGCCCAGTGCCATCCCCGTGGGAGGACCCCAAGTGGGCACACACTGAGCCCAGCCTGTGGCCTGAGCTGCTGGAGGCAGCAGTCACCCCTCTGTCCTTCTGATCTCCCCCCACTCTTCCTCCCAGTGTTGCAGGAGATCAAAAATGGGCAGCAAACGAGCAGTCAGCATTTGTGCTTGAGATGTATTTAAAAAGGTTAAAGCAAAACAGATCAAAACATCCTTTATTCTACAGCCTTTTCCCCAAAGTAACACGTTAGCCCTAAGGTAAAAATCAATGTTCAAAGCCTGTACCAATTTTCAGAGAGATAAATGCTGTGTTTAACACTTTGCGTCCTCGGTGTGCGTGAGGTGCCACCAGCAGCTCCCAGTTAATGTCTTTGTACTGGTGAGGTGGTTCTGCAGATTGGGGAGAGAAACAGCTAAGGCAGGCACTTGTGAGAGCTCCTTTCACAGCATTTCACACTGAGTGACTTTAGAGGATGCCGACACTCTGAGTTTGTCAGCTGCATCTCCCTGGGACAAATGCAGGAATTGTGCTTCCATGCCAAATCAAGAGAACACGGCTCCCGAGGATGTGCCAAAAATGCACTGCCCAGCCCCCCTGTCCCACTGGAAGAGCCTCACTGGGACCAGCAGGGTGTTGGGGTAAAACTGAGCACGTACCAGTTTTGATGACCTTCTCAAGTCTTTAAACTCAGCAAAACTGGCAGCACCTCGCTCAGACTTGTAAGGAAATGATTGGTTTTGTCCACAGGAGCCTGTCAGAGTTTGTGAAAGGTCAGTGGGGGATGTGAAACCCGCCATGGAACCACTGTGGATTGCTCAATTTCCGAGCATCATTTGTTTCAGTGAAACCAGAAAGTTATTCAGGTCCCTGCCTCAGCCCTGCCGGCTCTCAGCAGAGGCTCTGGATCAGAGCATCAGTGTCAGCCCCCAGCCCGTGGGTCACCATGCCCCAGCAGAACATGAGAGATGCCAACAAGGCTCCTCATTAGCCCACAGCAGTTTAATTACTCGTTGCATGGATGTCTCCTCAGAGAGAGGACAAGGGGCATGGATTCTTGCTGCTTCTTTCTAAGCAAATGCCAGGGGTCTAATTCCTGAATTTTCAGATATTTTCCTGATTAAAGGCTGCCTGAAGTGCCCGGGAAGATCCAGCACTGGAGCAGAGGTTCAGATGCCTCGTTGACCCTTGCTCTCCACAGGGATCCTGGCAGTGATCCCTGATTCCCATCCCTGCAGAGCTGCTGCTCCTGCAGGCGCCGGCTCTTTCCACACAGAAACAAGTGGCCGATCAAACATGAAGCAATAAAAAAATTCCCTCAGCCCACAAACACCTTTCCCAGTCAGCTGGACATTTTCTGAGCTAAAAGAGCTTTTTTCTTCCTTGATGGATCCCTAGAATGATAATTGAACGATTTGCTGTAATAAAAAGTTAAATTGCATAAAATTAATATTGATCCAAATTAAGCCATTTGTCTCCCTTCCCTTTTCGGGTCCGCAAACACGATTATTGCTTTGGCTGTTACAAACCAAATACAATCACAAGTTGCAATCACAGCTTGTTTTCTGCCCTTTGCCCCCCCTCTGCAGCTCCTTTCTCTTGCAGGAGAGAGGCAGCACCTGGGCCAGCACCTTTTGCATCTTCCTGAGCACCAGGATGCCCCTCTCACCCTGGCCAGGCTGTGGCACATGCTCCAGCCTCAAATGTTTGCAGCAGGGACCACAGTGGACCAGGAAGGAGGAAACACCCCACTGACAGACTTCAGAGCCAGTTCCCTCCTGCTTTCTCTTCCCCTCCACCATTTTTGTCATGGAGATAATTGGAAAAGAAGGAAGGAGCTATAAATACCTCTGGAAATTAAAAGGAGCATGTATAGTCCTGGCAGAGAGGGAAAATATCTGGAGGGTCTTGGCTCCTCTCCCCTACACCTACTGGCAAGTGTTTACTTTGAAATTTTTCATTTGTCTCCTCTGGGATTACAGGCAAAACAATATTTGACAGCTCAGGAAAACTGTGGTTTCTATGGAGGCAGGGATGGAAATCTGGCTTGGAGTAAAGCAGGCGCAGGGAAGCAGGGTCTTAAAAATGAGCAAGCCTCTGCAGTGGGATGTGGGATGTGGGAAAAGATGCCCCCAGTGCCTGCAGTGAACCTCAGAGCAGGGATATGGCAACAAAACCACACCTGGAGCTGGTGAATGGAGCCAGATTTCCAGAATTCCCACACAGGATCCCCACAGCACTGCCTTGACAAACTGGGTTTCCTGGAAAACCCCCTGGCTGCCATCCCCATCCACAGGAGCAGCTCAAGGCAGCAGTGTCCCCATCAAAACCTTCTCTCCACAGGCCAGAGAGCTGCTGCTCTGTGGCTCTGGGACATCACTGCTGGAACCAGAATTTACTGGGGCAGAGTGAAGCAGAAGGAAATCCAGGCTTGCCTGGTTAGAAAACACATTTTTGCTGCATCTGGGCTGGTTCCAGAGCAAGTCCCTGAGTGCAGGGCTACTTGCCAGGTCCAGACCCCAGCCTGGGAGTCAGAGAAAGTTCATGGGACCAAAGAGGTTTCAGACCAAACATTCGTGGCTCAGGGAAGCAGGGCTGCTCCTGCAGAGCTGTTCCAAACCAGCCCCAGTGCCAAGCAGGTTTATTCTATAAACTTTGCAGCTGCTGAGGCAGGGCAGAGTTACTGGAATAGCTCTCCATGGGCAGGTTTGGGGTTAAGCTGCCATGTAAAACTCCATGGAAATATTTGAGGTGAGCAGATGGGGCCAAACTCCGCCAGAACTCAGCCCAGAGCATCGCTGGGGACCAGGGACAGCTCCCCACTGCAGTTCCTGGTGTGCTGGATTTACCAGGACCAGGGAGGAAGGAAAGGAAAGGGAAAGGCAATTGTACATTCAGCTCAACCCTGGATTGTTCTTTCACCATGTTCAGTTGAGCTTTACAGTGCTTAATTTAAAGTGCTGTTCCGTGTGGGAAACTCGTAAAACAACACGATCCATATTTATTATCTCCTGATGGTTCTGACCAAAATCTTCCCATTCTGAGAGATTAAAGGGAGGCAGAGAAGGCTCGTGCTGCTGTGCCAGCTCTGCCAGAGGGTCACACGTGGGTCTGTGCAGACTGACCATGCTTGCTGCTCTGCTTGGCCACCTGCACAAGGGAGAGTCTGCAGAAGAAACTGCTGTTGCCAACATCAGCCTCCTGCCCCTTATCTCCCACTCCTTCCCCTCCAGGAAAACACAAACCAGCACCTCCTAAAAACCTTGGAGAAAGGCTTTTGTCCACCTGAAAGTGGACAACCCACAGCCACACACCCCCAGGAGCTTAAAGAGAAGAGGAAACCACAGCTAAACCTTATTTTTCTTAATAAATAGGCAGAGCCCAGCAGTTTAATCTGTCCTTTTCCCTGGGAATCCACCATGAGCAGCTGCCCCAGTCCTCCTTGTGCCTCGCAGCCGAGCTCTGCTCCTGCCTATTCTCCGATGCCTTGTTGTCCTCCAAAGTGAACATGAATTGCTGCCAGCTCAAATTAGCATCTTCTCACACTCGGCCAACTGAGCTGCAGAAGGAGGAGAAGGAGTCGGGATCTTCCAGCCTTGTTCAGCTTCTGTTGCACACTGCCTGATTGCTGAATGGTGAGAGAACCTTTGGGATTTGGGTGTCTCTGTCTCCTCTCAGATGGGAACCTGGCTCTTCTTGGAGGAGCCATGGAGCAAACCTCTTCCACAGGGATCTCAGACAAGGCTCTGAGGAGGTTAAACTTTGTACATGGGACAGAGAGGGATCTCAGACAAGGCTCTGAGGAGGTTAAACTTTGTACACGGGACAGAGAAGCAGCAGCAGTTGAGCCAAAGCTACCAAGGGCAGGGTTTCAGCAGGTTATAAAACTGCAAACCAACCAACCAAACCAACAACAACGAACTGGCTCCAGAAAGCTCAGTGATCTGCAGCTGGCCACGGCAGCAGCTCCCACAGAACATCCTGAAAATGCCTTGTGGAGGAGTTGGGGAAGAGGGGAATCCCTGCTGCATTTCTCCAGAAACATGAATAACTCCAGGGACTGAGCTGGATGAAGAAAACCTTCCACCGGGGCCATTGGTTATTTGGTCGTGTGTGGTTGATTGCACAGCTTTGGTGTCTAACACACACGACATCCTCCTGGAATGGCATTTGGCTGCCAAAAGAATTAACAGGAGCCAGAAAAAAGCCCAGCTCAATCCAGATACTTTTGCCTGGTTATTTTTGATTGTCCTTTCAGTCTGCTTGCAGACCCTGTGGAGGAGGAAAGGCTTTTTATTGACCAGATAGCTGTGGCTGTAATCTCTCTGAAAATGCACATTAAAGGAATTTTAAAATCGAGATTATCTCTGTGAGTAGTCCTTAATGACTCCTTCACAGCTGTTACAATGCTTATGTAAATATTGCCAGTGAATATTTAAGGCTCTATTAAAGAGAAATTTACTGTGCTGTCCATAATTGAATCTCTGCATAAATCCCACTGCACAGGTTGGCTGTCTGGAGAGTCACTGCCTCCCTGTTCAGCTCAGTGTCAGGATCCTCGCCTCCACAATCCTTGTGTGATTGTGGATATGATGCCTGCAGCATCCTCAGAGAGACACAAGCCCCTGGAGGGGACCTACATCCCAACCCCAACTTTAAAATCAAAATGTAGGAATAGTGTTCAAGTAGGGGAAAAAAAGTTAAACTAGGAAGATGTAACAAAATGTGATTGAATTCAGTATAAATTGATATTCCAGGTGGGAACAGTACATGTGTATGTATGCACAACTGCCATCAGCTCTTTTGTTCTGAAGCTGGAGGAGCATGAAAACAGAAACTCATCTCCTATCTGAGCTCAAACCTGCCAGAAGCAGCTGAGACATGAGAAGAGGCTTTGGCATTTCTCTGGGCTCATGAAGAGAAAGCCAAATGAATTCACATTCATCTGCACTTGAAAAGGCACTTCTCTGCAGGGCTGGAGCAGCAGAAGGATGGAGAACAGGAACACCACGACCCTCCAGAGCATCTCCCACCACCCAACATTGCATCCTGGGCAGGAGCTGGACCAAGAGCTGAGCCACAGAAATTCCAGCTTTCCCAGTAATGCTCTGAAAGATCATTACAATAAACTGAACCAGATGGAGTTCTCTCAACCAGATGGGCCTTTTCTTCTCCTTCTCCCTTACCAGGTCTCAGTCTGCCCACACACACCTGCCCCTGTGGCAGTGGCAACCCCTTGATCTCAACCTACAGTGACACGCTGGCAGGAGCTTAAAGAGAAGAGAAAACCAAAGATCACATCTAGCTGAATCTTATTTTTCTTAATAATTATTATTATTGAACATTTACAAGCAAATATAGCATCAGGATCTTAGGAAGATTTAATGGAAAAAAATTAATTTTCCTAAACTAATGAAGTACTTGAGCTCCAGGGCAACAACTGCTAATGGTGCTTCTATCTCAGCTGAAGAGGCAAAAAAATTGTGTTTAATAGTAATTTTAAATATAGATTTGAGGTTCTTTCCCATAAATCATGAAGTCAGATAAGGACTGCGCATAATAACTTGTCAGATTACATAAACAAAACTGATTTCAAACACTTTAAAAAACACTTTTATTCCATTTGCAAGGCTGTACGCTTGTGAGGAGACTTCACATCTGCCTGAGCCACCACACACTTAACCCTTCACTCATGGCAACTCCTCCTATCTAACAGCACCAAACACAGTCGTCACACAGCCTTTAAAAAAAGAATTTAAACGTGAATTTGTGCAGGGAGGGTTCCTGGCAGGTGTGCTCAAGGAGGAGAGCTGCTTCCCATGCAGGGGTGGTGGGTACCAGTGAGGAGATGGAGGGGACCCTGTGTGACACCAGCCAGGCACCAGATGTGCCGGGAGATCCTGGGGTCAAAAGCAGCCAAAACCTCTGCTGGTGGCTCAGGGCTGCTTCTCTGTCACCCTGATTTTTTAAGATTTTCTAAGCCTTCTGATGTTGGCATTCTTGTAGCAAACTTTCTCACACGCTTTCTGTAAACAACTTATTGTTTGCATTTTTTTATGGAAGAGAAGAAATTTCATGGACTGTTGGTTTGTCCAGTGTCATTGGAGAGGTGGCACTTTCACCCTCCAATCCACCGTCACCTTTGGAAATCTGTAAATGTTGGAGTCAGAAAATAAACTTCCCTTTTCTACCTTGAGAGCAGCAGCGTGTTCACATCATATTGTTTTGTGTCCTATAGTGACACTTCCCCACAGTTTCCAGCCCCAGCAGCCTCCCAGTGCCTGCTCACAGAACTGTCCCTCCACCACGAGCCCTGCATGCCAGGGAAATGCAGCATCCATCAGTTTTATTCCGTGTGCTGCCCTGAGACACCTCTCAGCTGCTGCCCTGCTGAGCTGTCACCCTGAATGTAAATAATGGCCCATGCTGTTCCACTCCTTCACAACAGGAACTTTTTAAATGTTTCCCTCCTTGAATCTCTCTTCCCCAAGGACCACAGCACTGCAGCTGCCACGTTGCTGCAGTAGAACCCCCTCAGCAGAGCAGCCCCTGCTGGCTCAGCATCTCCAGGGCTTTCACTGAGGGAGCAACACCCCTCTCTGATACACTGAAAACGTCAAAAGTTCATTAACATCCTCCCTGAACCTCTGCTCCCTTCAGTAAAGAGATGCTAGGGGGAAAAAAACCTCATTAACAAAACCTGAATTAGCACTTGAGGGTCTGTAGATAAATACCGGGGGATTTGTACCATGAGGCAAATGGTACAAATTTGCCAAATTTTGTACCAAATTCTCCATCTTCTGGTCTTGGACGATCCCTAAACTCCCTCTGCCAGGACAACCACCCATTCCCAGCTTGAGGGCCTGTTGATTACTAAGAATTAACTCCAGTTTGTGCTGGACTGAACATTCCTATGAGGGAATGAGCCCTCTGTCCCTGGCCAAGGAGCCCGTGCATGGAAGGAACGGGGCCATAGCTGCCAGCACGACCACCTTCAGGGCCCAGTGGCAACTGGGACTCCCTGGAAAGCCCAAAAACCACTTCCCTTCTCCAGAACAAGCAGAGGGACCTAATATCTCCATCCCAAAAGCCCTACCCTTTTCAGTGCTTTATAAACTTTTTATCCAGCTGTAAAATTTCTAATTATCTGAGGTAACTAACCAATGTTGCATGAACTCAAACCGAGACTATTCCAGTCAAATACATAATTAAAAATTTCTGCTGTGCTGGTTCCTTCCCCCAGTTACATAAATCACTGTGCAGGGTGCAGCACCACAGCTGGGACCCCAGCTTGGTGAGCCTGATTGTGGTAAAAGCCAGCACCAGGAGGAATGAGCTGCACCCTGCCCTTGCCCCCACTGCAGTACCTCTCCTGGCAGCATTCTCAACTCTCCCAGCTGCCATTCCCTGCTCTCTCTGCCTGCATTTTGGAGAGCCACAAGCACTGGGAGCCCCAGGCTGCAGCCCAGGAGCAGGCTCAGCTGGCAGAGAGGGTGCCAGAGCAAAGCACATCCTCAGAATCCACTCTGGGAAGCATTGTGCTGTGAGCACCCAGCAGCAGCTGGAGACTGACAGCTTGGAAAGCCACAACGAGGAGAGGCTGTGGCAGGGAGAAGCTGATGCTCCCAGCTTCTCCAGGCTATGCCTGTCCCAGCTGCTGGGCCCTCAGTGTTTGCATCTTACTGAGCATCAGGAAACTTCTGCACCCCCTCGAGCTGCGCCAGAAAACCTGATTTTCCTCCTAATGATTCACCTGCCTCCACACTGCATCAAAGACATCAAGTGGGTCTCATAGCAACTGCCAGATTAGCACTTCTCCCTAAGCCAGGCTTATCCCCACCAGGGGAAGGGCTGGAAGGGAATGCCAGCTGGGAAACAGGAGCAATTCCCCCTGACCACATACCTGCTGGGGATGAGCTGCACTGGGCCCTTAGAAAGGACAAGCAGGGCCTGAGCCCCGGGCAGCACTGACTCCTTGCTTGGCTCTTAAATAACCTCTGCCCTGGCCTAATCAAGCCTGGAAAGCTCCTGCCCCACAGGCAGTTGCCTTCCTGCCTGTGAGAGGAGCTGACTTGCTCAGCTGTGCCCAGCTGTAGCCTCTGGCACATCCATGTGTGCCATGTTCAGGGTTCCCTCGGCTTCCCACAGTCCATGTGAGCAGGGAGAGGGTCTGCAGAAGCCTCGTGTGCTTGTGTCCATGCTGAATGTGCACTTGTGTTTGATGTGGAGTGTTGGGCACTTGTGTTTGGGAGTGCTGACAGCAGATGTCAGCCCCGTTCAGCTGCAGGAAGGATTCAGAATCACAGACTGGTTTGGGCTGGGAGAGACCTTGAAGTTCACCTTGTTCCAGCTCCTTGCCATGGGCAGGGACCCCTCCCACTAAACCAGGCTGTTCCACGGCTCCTTTTGCTCCAAGGGTGCTGCTGGAGCAGCCCCAGCCCAGGCTGGCTGGAAGGGCAGCTGGGAGAGGGAGGCCAGCCATGCTAAGTGCTCCTGGCAGCCAACACACGGGTGGACAAGCACATCCTACTCCAGTCCAAATCCGTTTTAGATCAAAGGCTTTTCGCTCTGCCTAATTGCAAAGAGCCATCCCTCCTCCCCCGTCCAACTGCAGGACTTCCCAGGCACCCTAATCCTGCTGCTGCCCCAGCTCTGAGTGTGTGTCACAAGTCCCATGTCCTTGGCAGTGCCGTGGCAAGAGGGGACAACTGCAGAGCAGTCCTGACAGGTTCTGTGGCATTTTTGGTTAGGGCTGTGGAAATCCTGTCCTTTGGGTCTCACTGCTGCTGCTTTGCCTGAACATTTCCAGCCTCTCATTCATCTCTGGGATTTACCCTGCTATCTATAGCACTGATCAGCAGTGCCAGGGAGCTGGCAGGACCTTGTGACCCATGCCTATAGTGACAAGCTCTGGGGATTTTGCTTTCCAGGGCAGCTGGATACAAAGACATCTCCAGTGGGAGTGTTTAACATCTCCAGTGGGAGTGTTTAACAGCTCCTCACCACAGATTATTGGAGGGTGCTTTTTCAGTTTAAACCCCAGGGCCATTATCTGAGCCTAATTTTCCGTTCCAGCCCCTAACATTTCAATTTCCCTCTTCACTGATCTCTGGCTTTAATGGCTCTCCCAAGCTTTCCTCAAGTTGAGAAGTGCCCATTTGGTACCATTCCTGCTGCATCCTACCAATGCCTCATCTTCTTTCTTTCTCCTACCCCTTTCCCTTTTCTCATCCTTTTCACCTTGAAAACACAGCCTCAATGTCCTCACTTCCCTGGGAATTGTGGCACTGGCCCTGCCCCTGCAGGGGTTGCTGCATTCCCCCTCCTGGCTCCCTCACATGGGGCTGCAGCTGGACCCTGGGAAGGAATTTCACAGAGCTTGGGAACCTTCACTTCCCCTTTTCTTTCATCTCTTTGCAAGCCAGGCTGGCACTCCATGAGCTGACACTTCATGCCTCTCTGGCAGGACTGAGGGTGGTTCTTGGCCACCAAACAGCTCCAAATCCATTCAGTGAGGCCCAGCAACCCTTGGTGGTCTCCAGTGGCTTGGGGGGCTCTCATCCCCCTGCTTTGTCTGCTCTGTCCATGTGCCCAGGGCTTTTGGCTGCTTGCCACCACTGAGGCTGCACTGTCCAGTCTCTTCCCAGCCCCCTGGGGATAGGATGCTCGGGCTTTGGCAGCTGCTGCTCGGTGTCACTCAGCTGTCACTGCCTTTGTCCCTGCCAGCAGGCTGTCTCCCTGCTGGGAGAGGGGCTTCTCAGCCACTCCCAGTCTCCCTGGCACTAAGCAGTGCTGTGGGCTCTGGAGGGAGTTTTCTTGGGCTGCTTCTTTGCCCATCCTGCCTCAGAGTCTTTCCTCAGCTCTGGGATGTGTGCACAGCCCTGCTCTGCCCTCCCCTCTGCTCAAGGAGAGGTGACCTCAGTGCCTTTGGGAGGCAATTATTCAAAGCCAGACAGTTCTAACACCTGCCAATACCCAGGGAAAGGGTTTTAATGGCATTGAAACTATTAGTCCTGGCACCTGGTTTTCAGCCACGCTCTCTACCGGACTTGGAAAAATGCTGGACACTGATCCAGGTTCTGGGACAAGGGACATTGAGCCAGGTTCTGGGACAAGGGACACTGAGCCAAGTTCTGCCCAGGCAATGTGGGACATGCAGCCACAGCAAAGCTTCAGCATGCCAGTGTCTGCCTCAAAACCAGGTTTTGAGGGTTCCTATCTCCTTAACCCTTGGGACAATGCCAGGGCAAATACACCAGCCCAAACATTAACATCATCCATGGATGCACAGTGGTTTTGGCCAAGAGGATCTTAGGGCTGATTGAAAGCAAATTGGTGATTGTGGGGCTTTTTCTCTCCCAGGGGCTGAGCATGGCTAACTGCTCCAATGGACAGCTTTATGGACTGTTACATGGATATGGCTCTTCCCATGGCTTCACAGACCCATTTCACAAATGGTGCTGGCTGCCATCCACTGCTCTGTGCTGAGCTGCTGGTTGGGACATTGTCGTGGAGGCTGAAGCGACAAGAAGGAAAACACGGATGAGAAATAGAAAGGGAAAAACAAATGTCAAGCACTTCTTTTTATAGTGCGAGGGCAGAGTACTGGCTGGGCTTTTAAGAAGAGAAGGATGGGCTGGTAATTGGAACAGTGCTGGGGGGAGGGTGGCAGAGTGGCTGCTGTATCTGCAAGCACTCAGGACCCCTGGCCAGCCAGCCCTGGGCTGGGATGCTGCACTCGGAGTGCCCACACCGAGCCTGGCTGTGACCAAAGGCAGTGTCCCTCATCACAAGCAGAGCAGTCTTCTGGGCTAGCAGAGAGATTGGAAACACTCACTGGCAGCCAGAGGCTGAATTGGTGTTGCTTAACTGTGGCTTTTTGTGGGAAACCAAACCCTCAAGGCCACATGTGGCCATACCTGTTAGTTCTGTCCATCACACACATCAAGCGATGCGCTCCTGCCAGTGAATCCTGGGATCTATTCCTAAACACTGTGTTATTGAAGGTTAGAGTGAATATCAGGCAGAGAAATCAACTGTTCCCTGAGCTAAGCCGTCTGGAATCAATTGCTGCAGGGGGAAAGTGCGGTCAGCCACCTCGGAGCCCTCTGGCAGGTCAATAAATACACCTGGGAGGACACGCTCGCCTGCGGGGCTGGATGTGTTTCCCCTGGCATGATGATGCCCTGCTGTGCTCCACTGCTGCTGACCTGGGTGTCACATGGACTTCACACTGCGATGTCACCTTGCCCCCAAGTGCCACCAGGGCTCCTGCCCCTCCTGCTCTCATCCTGCTGTGGCAGAGGCGAGGAGCTGGCTCCCAGGACACCCACCACCAGCTCCCGCCTCTGTCCTCTGCGCCAGGCACAGCACTTATTCATGCTTGAAAATTTGCAAGGGAAAGATAATAAACCCCCCAAGAAAGTCTGTCCCCGTTTTGGCCTGACAAGGAACGAAGATAAATGTCAGTTTTCAGTTAAAATCATGCTCGGAAGATGAGCAGGAACAACGGGGATTTCATTCTGCTACGTTTATTAAACACATAGAGACATGTCACTGCTGGCTGAGCCAAGCAGGTCCCACAGCCCTGGGGCTCAGCCCCTGCCAGCATCAGAAATACCCAAGATTAGATCCAATATAAGCCTGGCATTTGAAATCTGGGAACTGCATCCCGAGTCCTTAGGAGAAGTCCCAGTGGAAAGCCAGTCCACAGCACAAGTCAGGAGCAGCCGCCTCCCTGCCCGTCCCAGGTGGGCTGGGCGAGATTTTGGGCTGAGCCCACCATGGACAATGCCCACCACAGACTGAGCCCACCACAGGCTGTGCCAACATGTGCCATGCAGGCTCCTCCACTGGGGCACCCTCAGGGCTCTTCCTCTCCAAGCCCTCCTGCCATAACTCATCTCTCATTAGCTCAAGTGCTCATTAGCCCGAATTGCCTGGCAGTAACAAACTGCTCTCTCAGCTCTTGTCATTCACTGGGCACGTGTGGCTGCAGCCAAGAGTGGTGACAGAGCCGGGCATGTCAGCAGCTCACTGTGCCATGGGGCACCATGGGCTTGGCACTGTTGGAACCCAGGACATTCCTCTGGCTGCCCTGGATGATTTGAGACCCTGGCAAGGTGCTCAGAGGCTTTGGCATGGACTCAAAAACACCTGTGCCTTTGATTTTAGCCCATGGAAAAAACTACCAACTTTGTGTGAAGATTTACCAGGCACAAGAGTTTGAGTAGGATGATAGTTAATGTATCACAGGGTGAAAAAGTAGAATTTTGGTGTTTTAGAATGGGGGTTCAAGAGGCAAGATGGAGGAATTTGGGTGTGGCCTTCTTCTTCTTGGCCTCCATCTTCTGCTGTGATGGTGACATTTCTGAATTGGTTTAGAGACAAGACAGACTGTCTAACATAGGTGATAGGTATTGGGAAATTATTGTAAATAAAGTACAGGTAGTTTTTAGTATAAAATGTTAACACCACCCCAAGGATGGGCAGTGTGCTGCAGCCTGACCTGCTGGACAGATCTCAGCTGGTCAGAGACAGAATGTTATAGATAAGGAAAAATAAACAGCATTGAAAAGCAGAACTGACAAATCTTAGGCTGGGAGCAAAAAGACTTTCTATTACCTCGGGGTCATCTCAACCCCAGAACCCCGTCACGGCATGACCCACGGGCTGCTTCAGCGAGGGCAGCAGTGAGAAACCCTCTGTTCTGCAGCAGAACTTACTGAGGGATTGTGGCTGCAGCTCTCCTCACAGAGAGGGGTCAGCTAATCGAAATAAGGGGTCAGCTAGTAATAATAAGGGGTCAGCTAATTCCAATTTTAATAAGAGGTTTTCTTCAGGCTTGCTTGGGCTGCGCCATCCGCCAGGAGCTGGACACGTGCTGGGGGCTGGTACCTGCCTGGGGAGGGGGAAGCAGGGAGTGGGGATGAGCTGCTGGACAACTTTATCCATCAGTGTTCCCTCTGCTCTGCCTCTGAGCCACTCTGCCTGCCACCACAGGCACCCACACGTGGCCCCCCATTCCTGTCCCCATCCCCTTGGGGACCGAGGGCACTCAGAGGGGTGCAGAGCATGGAGATCTTGGCTGTGAGACCCATCAGCTGGGATGATGTACTTACACTTTTAATAAGAAACAGCACTTGATACAGAACCGTTCCAGCATTTATTGAACCAAAGTGCCTTCTGCTGCTTCAGTGCGGAGCCCTGAAGCCTGTCCTGGATGATTTAAGAATGATCCATCTGGAAAATGATGCAGACAATTTGTTACATCCAGCCAGAGAGCCATAGAAACCACCATAACAAGCTTAAATGATTTCAGCATCACTACATCATCCAGCCCCAGCCAATCTTCCTCAGAGCCACTGCCGAGCTGGGGTTGCCTATCCTGCACAGCTCCTCTTCCTGAAGCTGATGCTGCTCCTGCAGCCCATCCTGTTGCTGCATCCAGGTTTCTAGTCAATTTGTGGAACATGGGGGACCCCTTTCCACCTTCCCACTGCTTGTCTCACTCCCCCTACCCTCCCAAATCCCTATTTTAAGACAAGAAGCTCCGAGCAGCTCACAAACCCTCCCGGTGGGCTCCTCTGGCTGCCAGCAGCACGGGTGCCTGTTGATGGTTACCACCTCGCCCTGGGTAAATCAAGGCTTCGTTTTTCAAAATAGCGTGTTGATTGAAGCTTAAAATATCCCCAGCAATTACTTCGCCCCGGTATAATTATAATAATTAAACTTGGATAATGCTTAGTCCTACTTTTTATCAGAACTGTGTGCTGCGGCACCAGTGTGTGGTGTTTTGTTTCCAGCCTCATTTTCCTGCCTCGCCCCGCCGAGCAGTGCTGGAAGGGACATGAGCTGGCAGCCTCCAGTGCTGACAAGGGGACAGTGACCCTGTCACGGCCCCTCCAGCCCTGGGGACCACTCGTGGCACCGTCTAACCCAGGGCATAGGGTGTGGCAGCCGTGCCCTGGCCCTCTCTGCACAGTGGGACAAGCAGCAGGAGGGGATGCTCCTGGCTCCATGCTGGGGCAATGGGTGCTGGAGGGAGTAGGGATGCTGGTTCTTCCCTTTGGCTGCTTGCCTCGTCCCACCCCAATCCCTCTCCCACAGCTCAGCACAATATTTCTCTTCCACGCTCCCAGCAGCGTCACTTGGAACAGCTCAGGCTGGTGAGTACGTTTCCGGCTGTGATAAATAGCAGGGAAAGGAATGAGAACCTAACACTGTATTTCATGCCCTGAAATCCCACTTGCATCTGGAAATGAACAGAGTTCTCCGGCTGATATATGCAGCTCTGAGGCCATTCGCATCCTGTTCGCTTGTACACATTGTCTCGGTGATTTAAGCTGGCAATTTGGCCCTAAAATGAAGAGCAGCTCACTTTGCCCCTCCCCGTTTTTCTATATATTTTCCTGCAGAATGGAGCTTTTGGAGGTTTGGCTGGGCTGGGGCTGGGCATCCTCTCTGGTCTGGCACGGAGTTGTGGAGGGTGCTGGCACTGTGGGAAGGCTGCTGCCACAGCCTGGGAATGCAAGTGGCAGGTGGCTGTGCTGGTCTCTGTCTTCCCAGGCCATCCCTCTTCAAAGCCAGCACGGGCAGCAGTGAAGGCTTTTCCTCCTTTCCAGATCAGATGGCATTGAGAGGATGACAGCCGTGCTGTCCCACAGTGCCCTGGGGAAAGGAGATGCTGTGGGAGCAAAGGGGGGCTATGGGAGCTGTCCTTGCTGCCTGGCAAGAGCCCTCCTTGTGCTGCCCAGTCCCCACATCTGTCCGTCCATCTGTCCGTCCATCTGTTGAGCAGCACAGCAGGGCCGGCCTGAGCATGGCCCATCATCACCTGCTCCACACCCAAAGTGCAAACCAGAGCCACCACTTACCACAGAGCTGCTCATGGCCAGGACTCCTCCTTGGGTAAAAGATGTAGCTGGATGAAGAGATTTCATAGCAGAGCTGTTTGTTTAAGGCATCATTAGTGATGTTTAATTAGCTCCCCAACAATCCTCTTCAATGGCTTCCCTCTTCCAAGCAGCTGTCCCAAGGCACACGGGGTCCCCTCAAAGCCCTGGGGGACACTGGGCGAGCCTGGGGACTGGGCACCCTCCTGCCTGTGCCACAGGGTGTGGAGGTGGCACTGAGGTGGCAGGGACTCCAAGGGGAAGCACAAGACCCTCTTCCCAGGATGAAGGCAGTGCTATTTCCCTGCTGTTTACCCGAGGTGTGCACAGCTGGGAACAGCAGGATTTCCCCAGGGAAGCCTCTGGACTCCTTGCTGAGACATGGATCCCCCTGGACACCAAACCAACCCCGTCCCCTCCCCAGGGACCGCGGCCGCGCGCGGAGGAACCCAGTCAGCAGCGGCTGCGCGGTTCTCATATCAGTTTTAATAGCAACATCAGAGTACTAAATATACAGAGGGCAAGGGGACAGGGTGGCATTTACAGTGCTTCCAAATACACGGCTTCCACGGACAGAGACAAATTAAAAACCGCTCAGGAAGAAAAGGTCCTTTTGGCACTGCCCCAGCCCGCGCTGCAGGCGGGTGGGGCAGCCGCAATGCCAAAAGGCGACGGCGCTTCCACCGGATGCCTCCTGGTGCAGGATTTTCCCAGGAAAAGAAAGAAGTACTCAGTGATGTAAAACCGGTTACAAAGTAAAACTGTCTCATGTTAGAAAACGGGTTTTGGCAAAATAAAAATAAAGTGTAAACTTCACTGTACATGTCCTATCAAACAAAAAAATAAACCCCTTGGAACCTAAAATAGAAGAATCTGGGTCAGAAATCTGTGCCCTTAGTGTACATTTTTGTGCAACATATACTTTTTTCAAAGTAAATATTATTTCCACTCGTGACACTATTAAAAATGTACCTACAAATGCTGAGAATAATTCTTAAAAATGTGTGAGAAGCGTTAGATGAGCTAGGGAGACCAAACCCACAGACTTGGAAATGGCAAGGGACTTCTTGCTGGTTTTGAAAAAATCGCGTACAGATTTAATATCCGGTTGAACAAAAATTCCAACCACATTCATCCTGAAATGGGTGGGCTGAGATAGGATAGATATGTTTTTGTTCTATTTTATTTTTTTAATTTTTTTTTTTTACAAAATATATATTATGTGTAGAATATCTACTATTTAACTACCGTTTCAGCTGAACTACCTTCCTTCGCAACAAGCTGCCAGTGGAGAAGAGGTAACCTGAAATCCGTCCCCGCGCCAGCTCTGCCATCGCTACGGTGACCTCCTGGCAGGCACGGTGCCCTTCACCCCACAGAGCACTGGTGCCCCACGGAGCACTGGTGTTCTCTGGAGCACGGCTCCTGCCACCACCACCGGCCGCCCTTTCTCCAGCTGGGAAGACAGAGTGAAGGTAAACGATCGGATCTGGAGAGACAGGCGGCTGCCCAGGACCGGCTCTGCCCGGGGTGCTGGGGGGTGAAGCCGCCCTCGGGGGACCCAGAGGTCAGGGGATTGAGGACCAAACCCTGCCTGCCCTACCTGTTGGTGCCATGATGTGGAAGCTCAGCCTGGAGCCCCAAACCTGCTCAGTTTGGTGCAGGACAAAGCCCACAGGTGCCAGTGGCAGCAGTGGCACCGACCCCTGGCCCAGTGGGAGCAGCACATCCTGTGACTCCTGCTCAGGGTTTGTGAGGGATGTGGAGGGATGGATGGCCCTGGGAAGCCTGGGCTTGCTGCAGAGCCCAAGGAGAGCCAACCTCTCCTTGCCATGGGTGGCTTGTGCCACACCACTTTCTCCCCTAAGACAGAGCCACAAGTGACACACAGACACTCCATGACGTGTCTGGGGAATGTGGCAGCCTCTTGGCTGCCATGGTGCATTTCTCAGGTACTGTTCAGGGGCTAAGGAATCTGGAAAATGAACAGAAAACAAATAAGCAGCAGTGGGCTGAGGGCTTACAGCAAAGCAAGGAGCAAAACTTTTCTTTTTTCAAGCTTCCAGGACCTTGGGGTGAGACGATGTGCCCAAAACATGACAAAGCTCCCACAAGAGCGTGTCTGAGAACACCATGCTTCCCTGCTTTTCCACAGTGGGAAGATCTACTCAATAGACTATGCCATGGAAATGCGACTTTCTGTTCTCATTTCTTTCTTGTTTTTTGGCTTTCATCAATAGGAGGGAATGAAATCAACACAGTTAATTTCTCTTCACTGTGCAAGACCTTGGGACGCTTGGATCCTGCCTCGTACATCACTGCATCAGCAGCTCCATCCCAGCCCTTCCTCCTCCTCCTCTCCCTCCACCGCAGTGGCCCAGCATGGATGGGGGGAGGCTTCCTCTGATAAAGTGCAAGTGCTGTTGGTCCTTATAAATAAGGGAAGATTGTGCATCTACTTTTGTTCCCTGGTTCACTGCTCAGCTCTGGGGAGACCAGGACATGTCCTGCTGCAGACTGGGGGAGAAGCTTATGCAAGTCCTGCCCTCTGAAACCTGTGCCCATCCTTGGGGTCACAGTGATTCACCTTCCTTCTCTCTCTCTCTCTCACACACATACACACAGACACACACACGTTTTCCCTTCCTCTTCCCCAGCTCCACGGGGAAATTCCTGTGAGCCAGGTGCCTGTCCATCACCACTGCCATCATCACCACCACTTGCACCAGTGCTGCCCATGCTGCCCTGGCATCTCCCAGCTCTGCCTGACAACTTCCCTGCGGGCAGCAGGTTCCATCCATGCAGAAACACAGAATGCTGCTTCAGATGCCCCTCAATGAAGGAGCTGAGATATATTTCTTGCCATACTGCTACCGCGATTACACTGGAATACCTGTGGGAATGAAATAAATAGGAAGATTAAGGGGAGAAGCTCAAGGAACACGGCTCAAAGCTGGCGTGGATGGATTCCCATGAAGTCACAAAGGGAGGAGAGCCTGTGGGCAAGGGCTGCACCACTGACACCAGCATCACAGGAAAGCCCCAGGACACTGAGATGAGCCTGGAGCAGTTGCTCAGACCCCATGCTTCCCAAGGACAGACACTCCCCATGTTTCCCAGGGACAGCTAAAGCTTTGGAGGCCACTGCTCTAGCAAGACACTGTCTCCTCTTCTCCCTGGAGGCATCCAGTGCTCTGGAGAGCCAGACATGAGCCACCCAGGAGACACTGCTCTGCCCAGGGAATGGTTGGCTCGAGTCCGCAGGTAATTGTCAGGGCTGGCAAGGAAGACTTCTGTCTGAGGCAGCGTCCAAAAATTCAGGACAAATAATCCAGACTGTGCAATTCCATGGGAAAAGGACAGAAAAGGACACGGGAACAAGAGACCGCACGCGTGGCTATGCGCAACACCACTGGGTTCTACTTTTTTTTTTTGTTGTTTTTAAACTGCACGTTCATTATCATAAAGAAAAGGAGCTGAGTAATCAGTGGGGGAGTAGAAACGTGGATCTGGACAATTCTAAAAAACCACTAGTATTTACCAAGGGCAGTTTACAAAAAGAACTGGAGGACTTTGGTCTGATCTCTGCTGTCGTTTCCACCCTTTTGACATTGAAGGGACCCAAGAGAGACCCATCCCAGTGTCTGATGTGCATGGCAGCACCCAACTCCTTGGAAAGACTTGGACAGAGGGTTTAGGGTCAGCACCCACGAACACCACCCACCCCAGCAGGAGCTGGACGGGCGTGGACGTGTTTCTAGAGCAACACACCAAGCCAGAGCCTGCAGAATTGTGCTTCCCTGGCAAAAATTCCCTTTAAACACTATTAAGAGATCTCTAGGATTGTGGACAGCCGGCTGAGTCTTCTCCTGCTGCAGCAGAGCCAGCCAATACTGGGAGAACAAAGGAAGAGGCTCTCTCAATCCCACAGCCCCAGGCTGGGGGAAGAGGACACGAGCTCCTTCCTCTGGTTTCTCACACAGGGCTGGGTAAGCTTTGGTGCTGTGGCAATTTAGAAACCATTTTCCAAAAACCTTCCCACACCCCACTCCTAAAATTTTTCTTCTGTGCCAAGAGAGGCCCATCTTTTGGAATTCCACCCCTAAAATCTGTCCTGTCCAGCCTCAAGGTGTCATGCCTAGCACGGCAGAAATCACAGCAGTGTGGACACGGGGCAGGCCCAGGCTTTCCAGCTTCTTCCCATTGACTTTGATGATGTATCGGGGTACAGAAGCCTGGAAATACCTTCAGCACTGCCTTGAGCTGTGCTCTGGATGGTTTTAGGAAGCTTTTCCTCTGCTTCCTGCCGGCAGCACAGCCCCAGCTGTCTCCCACCACGGTCACGTCACTGGAAAAGCATTTCCAAAAAGAACCAAAATTATATATATATATGTATACATACATATATATGTCTATACATACACACACACACGTATATATATGTATATATGTCTACCTATATATACACATATAGGTTGACAGGCAAGCTGCCAAAGTAGAAAACATCAGATCACCCAGTTTGCATGATGCGTGTTAAAGAAATGAGACTTTTAGCCCATGATATCTTCTTTAAAAATGAGTATTTAAGATCTTCAAAAATTGCTACAGTACAAAAAGTGTTTGTGTGTGTATATATATATATATATTTTCTCTCTACATATACCGTATGTATGTACGCGTATGGACCGGAATGGATGACCCCACCAGAAGAGATGCCCCACTTGTCCTCCACAACATTTCCAGGTGTTATTGTCTCAGCTCTTTGCAAAGTCTTTGCATCGGTTCATGGCACATAATGGTATTATTGGCACAGGTTCAGAGTCACCGTCCATGGCCGGGCTCCAGGCGCTCATCCTTCCCTTTCCATCCCTTGCTGGTTCCTCCTCCTCCACGGGATTCTTTACTCGCACACTTTCCTTTCTCTCCTCCCAAAAACGTGCTCCTTGACAACGCAGTTACCTATAGGCGTGTTCATTTTTATAAAAATATATTTGGCCCATAGAACGCTGCTCTTTGAGTCTCCTACTGGTAAACAGAAATGGTAGGTACAGGTAACCCATTATTTTTTTATATTTTTTACAGGTTCACCAATGGAATCCTGTTGAGGACAAGAAGAAAAAGAAAGATTAAGTCATGACAGGGAATTTGCACCATGTCTTGCTTCACTGCTTGGATGATCTCTCACAGCCTAGAGGTTTCCTCCTCCTTCCCCCTTGGCTGTGGAGCTATGGATTCCTGGGGGAGCGGGCTATCAGTGACCTCCTCCTCCTTCTCTGCAGTTTCTGGTCTGTGCTGGGGATTGGGACCACTACTTCTCTCTCCTCATGGCCTTTTCCAGAGTGGGATTTACTCCCAATCATCCCTGCATTCTGCAGCTTCTCACACTCAGGCCTTGAGCAGTGCGAGTGCTCTGGCAGACAAGCAGTTGATGACAAGCACTAACAAGATTTTCTAAAGTTAAATCTAAAGAATCAATAGGGAATTGGTTAAGCACCGAACCAGAGATCCTATAAAAGTCCTTAAGCTATTTATTTACCATCTACTGGAAGATGTCTTCCTATGCAATCTTGGACCCTCAATGTGAAGACAATCACCCCCCATCGCTGGCGTGTGGCTACTTGCTCTACATGTCTGTGACATTTAATGAGCTGTAGCACAGCTGGGTGTGCCAAAGACAGCTCCCAGCAGGTACCTACACCCTGCAGGTATCCTGTAGGCTCAGGATACACATTCCTAATCCACACATCCCTAATCTGTGCCCTCTGCCTGGCTGGGATCAGCATCCAGAATGTGGTGTGCTTTTTGTTCCAGGGCTCTTTCTCTAAAAAAATGCTATTTTTTATGCAAGATGCCCAGTACACCATCTCCAAGAACAACCCTGAAGTCTTAATTAGTAAGACAGATTTTCCAGAGTCCTTAATCTCCTGCGCCGGGGCTGTGCTGGGACTGCTGCTACTCCTCCAAAGACAAGCTGGGATCTTTTATGATGACTCATTATCTGTTAATGTTAACACAAACCATTTGCTGTTGTTAGGCAGAACGGGGCCAGCAGCAGCTGCTGCTGTGCTCGAGCGTGGCTTTACTACGCAGCGCTGTGCCAGGGCAGGGTCAGGCTGGTGTCACCAAACCAGCACAGCTGCTGGGCCCCAGAATGTCCCCTCCCTGCCAGCGGTGCCCAGCGTGCCTGGTGGGCACTGGTTGATGCAGAACAGCAGGATGTACAATTGGTATTGTATCCCAAATAGCCTCTTTGTGCAAAGTAGGTCAGCGCTTGATCAACCTTACAGATTTTTGTATAATCTCATTCCATGGGGTTTTTCAGTCAAAGAGAGTGGGATTAAGGACAAGAATAATATGGAATCTCAAACTTCATTTCAGAAAGCCCCAAAGCCAGGATGAAATCAAGCCAAACCAGCCATCCTGTGCTGTGGTGCCTGGACAAAGCCACTCAAGTCTTTGGCACGCGTCCTGTGCTGGTCTGCAGTGCTGTGGTGCTCCTGCCTCTGTCTGGGTGCTCCTCCAGCACCACTGCCACCAGGCAAGAGAAGTTTTCCTTTTCATCCCTCCCTTCAGGTAACTCCTGAGAGCTTCCACTGACTGCTCAACTCCTCATCTACCCAGCCCAGGGCTGCACTGAGGCAGCCACACCAGGCTGCAGACAGACTGACTTCTCTGCCTGCAGGAGCAGCTGCCGGCAGCTGCTGCTGAGGTGTGACTTCTACCAAGGAGCTGGTGCTCCAGTGGGGCCCAGGAGCCAGCACAGGCAATCTGCTGGAAAGCTCCAGCAGCTGCTTGCCACGGGCAGCATCACCTGCTGTGGGGAGGGACGGTGCCTGGCAGGGACCACGCCTGCAGCACAGGAACCCTCCCCATGGCTTCTGCTGGCGCAGGAGGAATCTGACCCCAGGAAACAGCCTAAACATCTGCTCCCTGTGTACCTGGATGAGTTTTACCAGGTTTCCTGACACAACTGTGGCGCTGCCTGCAGCTTTCTGGGCTGGAGATGCTCAGCATCTTATATCTGCTGCCTCAACTGCTCAGCCCAGCCTGATGAAGCTGTCAGCATCACCCAAGGCCAAGGTGCCAGCTGGGCAGTCCTCACACCAGGCTGACAGACTGTCAGATGTGAAGTTCACATTAAATTCCAACTTGGCTGCCAGTGGTCATCTCCACAAAACATCTGCAGCACCTCTGTCCTGCCACCCCTGTCCTGGGACGTGCCACCTGCCTTGTGCCTCCAGCTCTGGCCCTACACCATGAGGAGCACTAATGTGCCAACAAGACAGCTCAGAGCTGTGAAGTGCTGTCAATTAAAATGTGTGAAACACTAGGAGAAAGGGGCTGTGAGGAGAAAGCTGCATGTAGCCCCTCCAGCCAGAAAGCTGCACATGCTCCAGAGCATCCTTCTCCTCTGCTGTGGTGCAGTGGGTCAACAGCAACTGTCCCCTTCAGGTGACCTTGCTGCAGCTGTGGATGCCAGCCAGGAAATACTCATTCCCCCGGAAGCGGTGCAGCCCAAGCAGCTGCATCTGCTTTTCCACCAGCCTCTCCCCTAGAAACAAGAGCTGGAGAGGCACCCTCCGTGCCTCCACTCCTCTGCTTCCCTCCATCCCACTGCTCCTCTGGCACTTGGCAGCTGGTGACAGCACAAGGCAACCACGGTGGCAGGGACAGCCTAGCAGGGAGCTCATCTCCATGCCATCTGCACCTTACACAGTGACACATGAGACTTGGAATGCTCATTTCACCTGAGGGATTTCCCACCAGCACTTATGCAATGTGTCCTAAAAACACCCTGGTGCAAACACACCTGTGCAGAGTAAGCATGCAGAGAACAGGTAGAACAGGTTTGAGATCAGTCTCATTTTGTTATCCTTAATGAAACCAAACAGCAGCTTCCAGAATTGCATCTGTAATTGAAGTGCCATTACAGAGCTAATGCTCCAGGTACGAGCCCGATAGATTTTTCCAGAGCGCGTCAATGTGCGTTTTATGGATTCCATGAACACGGATCAATGAGAATTTCAAGGATTTAATAAGGCGTAATGGAATGGCTTCAGGCTATTTAAAGAAATCTATGGAGGTGACCAGGGCACAGTCTTTGGCCCAGGGTTTCACAGGACCTGGGGCAGGAGCAGTGGGATCCACACGGGATTCCTACAGTGCTTCAAGCTGCTCCTTCCTTCCCTCTACCTGAGGCATGGAGAGCTGTAGATGGTATTGAGTGTAGCTGGCTTGCTTTATGTGTTATTTCTTTTTAATTCACTTTAAGCCAATGGAAAGACTTCCCAAACTACAAAACTGAGGGTGGAAAAGGCCCAGTGGGTTATTGCTGAGGCTGGTGTTCCCTGCAGATCCTCCATGCTCATTGTCCTGCTGCCCTCACTCCTGGCACCAGCTCCTGCCTGGGCTCCTTTGCCCTCTGTCCCCTGAGACAATGGCCACAACAACAGTCAGAGAAAAAACATGAGCATATCAGTGGATGGGGAGTGAGACCCTTTCACCTTCACCAGTGAAGCTGCTGCAGCCAGAAGAGGCTCTGGGGGGGCAGTGGGGCCATGCCAGGTGAATCCCTTCTCTCTGCCCCACTGTGCTGGCACACACCTCACCTGCCCTGTCTAGACACCACAGCCCCAGCATGGCCAAGATCATTAACTTTTTATTCCCTTCCATTCTAATCTAATTATATTTCTGTGTTCAATAGCTGTGCATAATGTTAAACAGGCTATTCCAAGTGAGCTGCAGCCAGGGAAGGCTGGAAATTTCATTTACACTGAATATATGATTCATTACAGCAGGGACTTAGGACAGAGCAATTAATTCACCTGAGCACGTGGCTCAAGCGGGCACTGCTGCCCAGGGCAACCTGGCACACACAGACTTTTCCTGCCACTGCTGTCACCTGTGCCACCTTCAAAAGTGACACAAGGAGGTGAAAACGGCTCAGGCCAACTCAACAAAAGAGAAGAAAATCCCCAAAGATTGTACTGTTGCAACCAGAATATCACTGTACTCCTTCAGTCACAGCAACACCCCAGGCATGACTGGCTGCTGGGGACTGTGCTTGAAGGGTTGGCCTTGCAGAGCAGCAGGAGGAGGAGGAGGAGGAGGAGGAAGAGGAGGAGGAGGAGGACCCCAGCACCCCTGCAGTGAGCATGGAAGTGTTCATGACAGCCAACATCACCAAATGAGCTTTCAGATACTGGTGGAGCGTGCATGGACGCGTGGCGCTCTGACGAGGTGGGCTGTCCATCATGCCACCAGAGGTTAATTACAGATCAGGCCATTTCCCAGCACGGAAATTACTGCGGCTTGCTGAGGTTTCAGAGGTGGGCTGGAACCATGGGATCAGGCTGAACTTCAAGGCTGCCCCAGGGCCCCTTTGCTTTTGAGTCCTTGTCCATCCCAGTCCCTCCCTGTTAGTGCCGGCCTGTCTGCAATTAACCTCCCTGGAAAAGCCATTTGGCTCCCAACGCCCCATCCACGGCATGAAATATGTCCAGTCAGGCTGAAGGAAGTGCAGGAGGGAGGAAGGCACCAGGCAGGGTATGGTGGGCACAGGAGGGGTGTGGGATGGACGCAGGGAGCGCGGTACGTACCAGGAAACAGCCCGCTGGCGTCTGCCCTGCCCCCAGAAGTCAAACAGGCTTCGGCCAGTCAGCAGGAGATTTCAAACCATTTCTCAGACACAAAGGCCACGGGAATAAGATGCCGGTCAGAAGAAGAGGGTCTGCAGTGAGCAGAAAGAGGGGCTTGTACACGCTGGTACGTAACACACACGGTGCAAGCCGGCGCGGCCTGCTGCACAGTCAGCTGTTTTACATCTCTCTAGAGAAATGCTTTGAGTGGGCCTGGGCTCACCAGGCTGCCTGGAAGTGCTCTGGGATAGAGGGTCCCAGAAAGCATCCCTGCATGGTGGAAAAGCCATGATGTCTGCTGGCCAGAACACAGGCACTCTCTGCCACCTGGCTGAAGTTCATATCAAACCAAGGTTTGTGGGCACCCAACAACATGGTGTGACAATGCCTGCCAGTTCTCCACCTTCTGAGATGTGAAAAAACCCTGGGAAATGCAGATGAGCAGAACCCTGCACACTCGCAAGAGATGCTGATTGAAAAGGCATCAATGCTGACTGAAAGGCATTAAATCGTTGGCTCCAGGCCTGTCCTTGGGGCAGGCAGATCTGGGCTGTGGCTGCCACACATATCGTGGTTCCTCAAGGCTGTCTGGAGCATCAGCTGCTCATTTTCTCCCTCAAAACTCTCTGCCTGGCTTCCTCTCTACCTTTGATGGGGACACGCATTTACCATATGGTGAAACCACACCAGCACTCCGTGAAAGCACTCTGGGGACAGCCTGTGGTGTGGGAAACATCGCTCCCAGCCCCACTGCTCCTGATCCCCCTCAGGCAAAGGGCTGGCAGAGCACGGCCACATCCCTTGGCTGCCAGTGACGCTCCTTGTTAGCGCTGTGCCGTTGTTTTGCAGCAGCCAAACGCTTCATTTGGCTCTCGCTGCCTGCTCCTCCATTAATCACCTGCTTGTTTGCAGCCCGGCAGCTTTGCCGATGCCACCAAGGAGACAGCACGGGCGCTGGAAAGATGGATCCAGTGGCATTTTGTGTGCTGGCAGGAGCAGCAGCAGCTGGGAGCTGAACACCGTGCGGTGCTGAGCTCGCCCAGCCCTGCAGGGCCAGGGGCTGCTGAGGCACCCACCCAGCCTCACCGCCAGAACCGGGGGACAATCCCACACTGAACTAGGAGTGTGTGAGCACCCAAGAGGAAGGAGGCTCTGCCAAACGCTTCCAGAACATCACCCCTGAGCACCAGGGCCCCATCACCACGGCGGGGTGGTGCTCCCCACCCACTGGGGAACCGCGGCGCCCACCTCACCTGTTTCCATTGAAGGTGGTTTTGTAATCCCCGGGCGAGTGCAACGTGTCCTCGGCGTAGACGGGCACGGGGGTCCGCACGCACTCGTGGGAGCACTGCAGCGTCTCGTTGTAGGCGGTGAAGATGTCGAGGGCGCTGGGCACGCGGGCGGGGGCGAAGTCAGTCAGGTTCTGGCAGCTCTCCTCCTGCTGGTCCAGCTTGCGTTGGTGGCTGTTGCGCCGGGGGCGCCCGCTCTGCGCACAGCTGGGCCAGGGGGAGAGAGAATCAGAAAATCATGGCATGGTCTGGGTTGGAAGGGACGTAAAAACCCCCCAGTTCCATCCCCCTGCCATGGGCAGAGATGCCTTCCACTAGATCGGGTTGTTCCAAGCCCTGTTCAACATGGCCTTGGACTCTTCCAGGGATGGGGCAGCCACAGCTTCTCTGGGCAGCCTGTGTTAGAGCCTCACCACACTCATAGGGAAGAAATTTCTCCTAAGATCTAATCTAAGTCTTCCCTTTAGTTGTAAACCATTCCTCTTGTCCCATCCCACTGTTTGTCTGTGTAAAAAGTTGCCCTCCATCATTTTTATAAGTCTTTTATGGCCTGAAAAGCCAAAGCAGAAGGGACGGGAAGCACACTCTATCCCTGAAACCTGGCAAAGGAACTGACCTGGCTGACCAGTCATTACAGATTGTTCCATACTAGATCAGAATTCAGAAATTCCAATTCAGAATTGGAAAGATCAGCCACAAGCAGTCATTTGGCTCGGTGCTTTTTCACAAGTATCAAATTTACATTTTAGACACAAGCTTTTTCCCATCAGAGGAATGACTTAATGAGTCACACTTTTGTACCTGCAGAAAGCAAAAGCTATTTCTTAAGTGAAAATATGTAGGTGAGAACAATGAAGCAAAACCCTTTCCATTTGGGAGACACCAACAGGTTGGAGCTTCTCAGGATAAATGAGCCCAGGACCTGGTGTGACACAGCAGAGGGATGGCTGGCAGGGCAGCCCTGCTCTCCGGGGGCTCCTCCAGCTCTGGAGGCTTCATAAGGATCTCGTGGCTGCACAACACTTCTGCCTCAGTACGTCAGAGACGAGGAGAACCCCAGCTCGCAGATGCCGCCCTCAATCAGCCTGGTCCTATTTCAGGGTCTAGACACTGATTTAATTAAGATGCCACTTTTTCCAGATGGGATTGACAGCGCCTTGCAGAATGCTGGAGTTTTGGGAGGTGGCAGCTCCGAGGGCGGCGGGAGCTGGGGATGCCAGCACTGCTTGTGGAGGGGCACCCCTGGGGACAGGAGCGTGGGGCTCTGCTGGGAGCAGTGCTGGCCGGGGTGACAGCATCTGGCTGCTGCCTCTGCTCTGCTTGATGCAACTGAAAGAGACAGCCCTAAACCAACTGCTGTCTCCCCACAGCACGTGTGCAGGAGGAGCAGTGACAAGGAGGACGCTGGCTTGGCACGCAGCCATCGCTCACCCATCCTGCTCGAGGGGGACAAATGCCAGCCAAAGGACGGGGACAGCGACTGTGTCCCTGCTGGGGACAGGGCCAGTGTGTGTGATGTGGGTCAGCCCTGCCATGGAGCACCTGGGGTCACCCAATGAACAGAGGCAGTTTGGGTAGAGCTGAGCAAACTCCCAGGTACAGTTTCTTCGCCTTGGACACACCTGGGTGCTGCCCGCACTCTCCTGCTGAGAATTTTCTCTGGTGATTTCTCAATTTCACTTACTGTAAAGCATTTCTATTCTACACTGATCACTGGATTTATTTTCCCCCTTTTTGGCTTCAGCAGCAGTTCCTGAGCTGTTCTGCCAAGCTGTGGTCAGCCGGATCAATGACTCGTACCGCTCACTGCTGCGACTGGAGACAAATCCCACAAGTGTTTTATAAACTATTCTCCCTGCTCCTTCACTGAAACACTGCAGCAACCAGGGAAGTTCAGTGAATTAAATCCCACTCGAGATACAGGAGAGAGTGTCAGTGGCTGCTCCCCAAAGCAAGTTCAGCTGGGGGGACAGCACCTCGGTGCTTTCAGTCAGCTGCTGCTCAGCATCACAGCTTTGCCAAGATGAAGATGCCTCCATGGCCCTGCAAAGGGCTTCTCCTCTCATCCCAGCTAGCCAGCAGGCTCCTCATCAACCCGGTGTTGTAATTGCCACCTGGCTGCAGAAATGGATTTGCTGCAGCACCCACGCAGAGCTCGGCCAGGCCGGAGGGGAGAGCCACCAGCCACGCTCCCCCAGCCCCTGCTGCAGCCGTGCCGCTACGCCAGCAACGCTGACCTCAAAGTAGGCCAGTTTCCCTGGGAAAATAGGTAAAGTGAGGAGTGCCTGGAGCGAAAGCTAACCTATTTTGCCATACGCCCAGCCACACTGAGAGAACAAACCGGAGCAAATGAAGCTGGAGGAGCACAGCAGCGTCCTGGGGGTTGGGGCATGCTTCAAACCACGGCACCTGAGGGGCTTCCAAGGTGCCCTTGTGTCCCTGGGGTCACAGGGAAGGGCAGGAGGTGCAGCTACTTCTTGTCAAGCCAGGCTGGGGATTTTAGGAGCAGTATCAAAGATCCTTAGGGAAGGTGGTAGAGGAGCTGCTGGCACTGGACAGATCCAGGGAACACCTGCTGTGGCCTAACACACGGCTCTGACCTTTCTGGGGAGCATCGTGCTGAGGCACATGTCCCTTGAGGCTTGTCCACCCAGCCTGGGCACATGCTGGTCCCCAAAGCCACGGGCCAGGTGGTGTGAGGTGGGGAGGCTGCAGGGGCACAGCTGAACCCCGATGCACCACCCTCCTTTGGAGGTTTTGCTGTAAACCCCACATTTTCTCCTGCAATGCCTTTTCAAAATGCCACAGGCTTTGGCACCTGTAGCGGGATGGGCACCTCCATCCCCACCCTGTCCCCATCCCATGCCACCCCCCAAGCCAAGCAGAGCAGGAGGGACCTTACCAATTTTTTAAGACAAGAGTTGTTATCAGCGCAGCTATGACCATGATGAGGGACACTGTAATAGTGATTATCTGATGAACAGCCAGACCTGCAGACAGAAGAAAAGAGAAACTGGGAACTGAGGGGACCCTGGCAGAGTCCCCCTCCCCACACAGCCCCCCACCACCCCCTCCCAGCCCTTCCCAGTGCCAGGCCACACACAGCCCCCGGCAGCGATGCCGCAATCCTCTCTCCTGCCTTACACAAAATAATCTGTAAGCCAGGCTCCTCATTTCCTATCTTCTCAAGTATGTTCCTTGTCAGCCCGAATTAGGCACGAAGAACGGAAGAGAAGTGAAGACGTCTCCCCTCTGGGACGGAAAGGGAGACGAGCACAGCCTTGCACCGGGTGCGGGATTCACCAGGGAGAATAATTACAGCACTGATGGCTGCTCGCTTTGCAGGTCGGGTGGGCTCATTTCCCCCTCTTCACCTTCCACGGGGTATCATTTTGGCTCGTGGATCATTCCTAATGAGCAGTTTGGAAACAAAAGCAGCTCGCTGTACACTATGTTTGTGATTTTGTGCTGCCTTACAGTTGCAATTTCATAATGAAATGATTTTTCCTGGCTGCAGCCCAAGGATGTGCTATTTTTCACAAACAGATGTTGCAGCTCCTGATGGATGGTAGTTTTAATAAATAAATAAGTCTCAGAATGACAGGAAAATAAGCAGTTTTATATATATATCTGTATGTGTCTGTGGCAAGGACGGCATCAGTGCCAGGGCCACGGCTCAGCTGCAGCTGGGGGTGCCTGGGGCAGCACTGGGGCAGCCACTGCTCCTGGGGAAGGATTCACTCGTGGCCCCCGGGCTGGCAGGGTGGGCAGCAGCCAATTCCAGCTCACTCCGTGGCTGCTCCACCTCTGGGTTTCATCTCCCAGGGGAATTCACAGGGAAAATGCCACATGGGAGGCTCCCCACCTCCCAGTGGCACCCCATCTCCTGAAGGTGAGGCCTGAAGAAAGGCCTCTGACTCCACGCTATGAGTTCCCAGAGGGTGGTGACAATGGGAGCATGTCCCCATGGGGCTGAGGAGGGTGGTGGCAGCTCGTGCCCATGTGTGGCAGGTCAGGAGTGACGCCCACCCTGGCAGCAGCCAGCCCGGCCGCATCCTGCACGGCAGCCTTGGAGCAGCTCCCAGTGGGACGCTGCTGGAAAAGATAAAAGGAAAGACTCTAAAAATAAAATCAAACCAGCCCAGTGCCCGATTCCTTTGAAAACAGAAGCGGAGTCGAGGACGAGACCTTCTGCAACACTGGGAGCTGAGGCAGTGGTGGCAGGGCCACAGGAGAACCTAACGATGCAATTAATCCTTGCATTTACGTAATGGGAAAGGCACAGAACAGATTGCAGGTGGCTGAGCACTGGGAAGGATGGCAGCTCCTTGGAGCAGGACACATGGATTTTAAGAAAGGCTGGATAATTTTAGACTCTATCACACACATAAGTTGCCATATGTACCGGCACAGCAAAGTTCCTTTGCATCATGTACAAATTCTGCAGAAGCCAGGGGGATTTCAAGGGGACAGGAGATCTTTGTTTCAATGCTGGTAATGGACAGAGGGAAGGGACACAACAAGTGGCCTGTGATGGTTCCCTGGGAAGCCCTATAGCAATACCTGCTGCAATAAGCACTACCAGGTCTTTATTCTTAATTTACAAATGTATCAAATACTTTCTATTAGGCCCTCAAAGAAAGTAGGGCCATAGGAAGCAAGATCAAGCAAATATCCAGTCTGTGAGAGGTGGGGTTAATGTGTGGGGCACCCTTTGAGAGGGGAATGCCTTGTAAGGGACATAAAGCACCCTGGTGGTTGAGGTGAGATGGATAGAGATGATGCCAAGGGCAAAGCAGTATTTTATACAAAGCCCTCAAAGCCCAACTGGATGGAGGAAGGGGACTTGGAAGATAAAATCAATAGCTCAGAGAGCAAAATCCTCCTCCTCCAGCGTAGGAAGCTGCCTGGCACAGCCATAACTCCCCATGAGAGCCTGTGCCCCCAGAGAGAGACCCCGGGAGCAGGGATTACAGCGCCTGGGTTTTGTTTGCTCATCTCCCCGGCAAAAGCTCCGATCCCAGCGGGTCACGGAACCCGGTGGCCGTGTAATTACACGTTATTAACCGTGGAAGCAGGGAGCTGCAGGGAGGGCAGCGGCGGGAGCGCGGGGAGGGACCCCCTCTCACCTGCCAACGCCTCAGCCCTGCGAGGGCTCCCCCTGCCAAGGCTTTTACCAGGCAATTTGACGCAGTGACCATTTAACTGGAGGGTAATTACAGGAGAAGTATTTAATGGAGCCGAAAGTGTGTCCAAGCCTCTGCGCTTCTGCTAGTGCAGCAGAATTCCGCATGCCGCCTGCCAGGAGGGAAAGCTCTTCAAAGGCGCTCTCTGAACCCGCGGAAATGCTGAAATATCTCTGGGTTTTTCCACTCTCGTGCCATCCGTGTGCACTCTGCTCTCACTGGGGCCTCTAAATCCCCCCGGTGGGGGGAGAGGGGCCACAGAATCCCAGCAGGCAGCACAACCCAGCTCCCGATTCCCCACATCCTGGGCAAAACCCCTATCTTTTCAGAGCAAACCAATGCCAGGGCTTTTTTTTTTCCTATCTGTTATTTTAAAGACCATATATTTGCTGCTGAGATGAAAGTGCTGAGGTTTGGCCTTTCTGGCCACCTTTTGAAACGGCTCCCGGACAGCTCTGCATCAATGGAATTAATTCCATGAGAAAATCCATTCGAGACTAATGTCTTGCTACTGCAGGAGTGCGCTGTGGCAGCGAACAGGAGATATAAGCTCTTAATTAAAAACAAAGAGAACCTCTATCCCCCAAGGCCTTTATTTCAACAGCTCTGGTTAGGGAGCCTGTATTTTTCATTTTCCCAATAAAAACAGCTATGAGCTGCAACTCTTTGAAGACCCTCGTCAAGGCCTTGAAGCTGCATAAAATTAGAAAAATGAGAAAACAACTCTATTTCATTTGAAAGGGAGAAGACTGGAGTTACTCTTACAGGCCAGATAACAGCTATCCCCACTCTCCTCCCACACTTATGCTGTGTGGATCTCCCCCTCCTCAGTCCTGCCATGAGTCCCTTTCCTCTGTTCTCACAAGCCCTGAGCACCAGGATGCCAATGCCTCCTCCTGAGCATTGTGGAGAAGCTGGGGCAAAGCTGCTGGACTCAAGAGGCTTTACAGCTTCCCCAGCCATCAGAAATCACATCTGAGCCCCAAAAACCTCATCGCCTGGTAAAGCTGCTTGCGGACAGAACAATTCAATCAGGAGCGTGGTGTGGCCTCCCTGCTGCCACCACTGGCCTTTCCCAGGGGGGATCAGCCAGATTTGGCCGTAACATGAACCTACTGCTGGTTAATAGCTTGTAGAGAAAAATAATTTACAAAAGCCACAAGGGTCTGATACAGGGGAAGAGACACAGCAGAAATCTTGAAAAGCCTTATTACAGTACACAAGCAGTTCTTCTGCTGCCCAATCCAACCACTTCGGCTCTGCTCTTCCCAACACCTTCTTGCTGGCAAAGCTGAGGTCAGCAAAGCTGCTTGGTTTTTCACCTGGTAAATCAGTGATCTCTCTGAAACCCAGCCCAGGGAGTGTTAGTCATCCTGAGGTGAAAATGCAGCTTTTCAGCAAAAAAACCCACCATGGTTCCTGGCAACTTCCTGGTATTTTGAGCTGGACTGATGAAAGAAAGAAAATATCTTCCCGCTGCTGCTGCTGCAAAATGTTTTTGCCAAGAAGGAAAATCCTGGAGGTTTATGCTAAATACACTGGGACTTATCTTCTCAGGTGTTACAGCAAATATCAACGAGCAATAAATACTTGGAGAGCAGCAGAGCAGAGTTTCTGGCTCACTGAGAGGCACGTGGGAGGATGTGCACAGGCACGTTCGCCATCCACGCATCCCGGGGAGTGTCCTGAATCCCTCGTAGGGAGAGCTCAGCTGACAGCTACTCTGGCATCCACAGTCATCCTCCACCCTTCAGGAGAACTGCAGCTGATGCACGGCCCTACAAGGGATCCTTTGGGCAGCTCCCAGGAAGGATAACCGTGGTGCCAGCCCAGGAGACACCATCCAGCTCCTTCACCTCCTCTCCGTCCCCAAGCTGCGGCACCACCCCACGCCTTGGCACGGCGGATCAAAGAGGCAGCTCCATCCTCACTGCCCAGGGTTTTCTTTTAAACACATTTTATCTTTAATTAATTCCTTTGAAGCTTTTTGCATCTACTATCTCCTCGCCTCCAGCCACCCCCTACTGGACCCTCTTTCTGGAGGCAGGGTCATCACCAGCGGGAAGCAACGCCTCTGTTATTATTTATTCCTGACACACTGCCAGCTGGAGGTGGGGAGGGGTTACCTGGGGCCATCTCCAGCTCAGATCCAGCTGCCAACACCCACATGGCCCCAGGAGAACCCCAGCCCTGGGGAAGGGGTGTCCCTGAGCACCAGCTCTGACACAAGCTCACAGACTGCGGTGCCAAATGCGCCGCGACCGGTCATCAAACACCACTAAGAGCAGCAGACAGCACATGGAGTTTTCTGCCTTATAAAGCACTTAAAGGTTTAATTAAAGACGGCTTTATCCTAAAGCTCCTGAAAGGAGGCTCAGACAAACCAGCGAGTGCAATTCCTGCCTCGCACTGACAGCTCTGATTCATTCCACTCTTCTCTGCTTTGGCTGAGGCTGCGGGACCCAGGGATGCTCTGCCTTGCTGGAGGAGCCCAGCCCACGTGGAGAGTGCCCGGTGAAAGCTCCTCACAGCCCTTCCCACTTGCAGCATGCTGGAATTTTAATTATTCCTCTCTTTCCCTGCTCCAGAGTAAAACGATTATGACAGCCCTGAAGAAGGAAGCACATTTTTGAAAAGCACAAGCATAAACTACGCCTGGGTGAACATCTTGCACGCCCAGCTGATGCCAGCAGTGCTGTGCTGCATGGCAAGGGTGGCATGGGGACAGGAACACCTGAGCCACAGGTCACCTGAACCCCCACAGCAGCACCCACTGGGACAGCGCATGCTCGGCTCAGCTCTCATCCCAAGCATTACCTGCCATCACTCCTCTGCTGCCTCTCCTGCCTCTGAGACGAGTGATTCCTGTTCCAGGGGAATTTTTTTAAGCTTGTTTTTGCTGTCAGCGACTCACGGAGGCATTGTTTCTGGCTTTTTTCTCTCGCTCCTCAGCGAGGAGGAAGGGGGGCGAGAGGATGATCTGACAGAGCAGAGCTGCTCCCATTGCTCATCTCAGTGAGCACTGCTGCCTCTGCTGAAGTGAAGTGGGCCTTTTTACCATCCTGCATGCACCCCAAGGACCCCACGGTCCCACACAATCACCAGGGACCCAGAGGCAAAGCACAGAGGGATACAAAACACGGCACAGGAGGGATATGAGGGCAGCAGCACAACAGCAGCCACCTGCCTTGCTGGAATCCAGTGCAGGGGATCTGCGTGGCTCCAGAGCCCTGGGACAGCTCTGCCAGCTCCTGTGGGTGCCACACACAGGTGGTTCCACCCTGACCCCCCCAGGCATGTGCTGGGGACAGCTGAGGGACCAGAGGCAGCGAGAGCAGCACCGTGGCCACCGCGGGCTCCCGTCAAGGCGCCTCACAGGACGGGGACTGGCAATGCTCACTGAGGCAAATAAACCGTACAGGCGAGTTACCTCATCCTCATTTGTAGCCATATGTTTTTCCCAGCAGAGAACAAACACTTCCAGCCGCTACAGCTTATATAACAGAGTGGAGCAGGGCTGGGAAGCTGCACGGCTTCGCACAGGCGCCGCACCAGCAAAACTGGCACGGACCCTGCTTTGAGACAGCGCCGGCTGCTCGCTCCCAAAACGCTGTCCCGAGGCTCGGCAGGGGCACGGAGCTCCCACTGGGAGCTCTCTTGGGTGCTCAGCCCCAGCACTGGAAGGAAAAGCGGATCTGGACCTCAGGAGGTTTTCAGCTGAGGGTGGATGAGCTGGGATCAAACAGGGCCTTTAGACCCGGGAAGAAGTTTATCGCATTCTCTGCTTGAAGAGAAGTTAATTAGCAAAAACTCCGATCATGGAGAAAGCCCCTAATGAGAGCTAAAGCCTGCAGATTAAAGCAGCTGGCCCCCTGGGAGCTGCCAGGGCTGCAGCTCCCGTTGTTCTGGGGCCACGCAGGACAGCAGTGGTGGCACTGGCAGGTGGGTGGCATCACTGCCAGCTCAACTTCGCCTAAACAAGGCAGCCCACTCCAGCAAGTCCCAGAGCCCCAGCACATGCTAGGAGCCATCCTCCCACAGCTGGTGCAGGCAGAGGGGCTCCTGCAGCTGGCTGATGGCAACAAGTCCACTGGACCCAACCCTCCTGGATGATGCCACTGAGGCCAGAGGTGCTGACCACGAAAGTTCTGGGGGGAACAGGCTGATGGTCTCATCATGCAGCGAGCAGCAAAACCTCAGTCCTTATGGATACTCCCTCACTGATCTATCCAGCCCATTTCAGCATTTTGTAAAAGGTGTGTAAAAGGCTGGGAGTTATTTTTCGGCTATAAATAACCCCTTTAAGTCAGGAACAACATCCTGGTTGCATCGTCTCTTTTTGCCAAGCAGGGCAGGCTGGATAAATTAATTGGGATTAAGATTAGGCCGTAAAATTCCTTTTCATTTCGACTAGAAAATCGCAGTGGGCTCAAAGCAGTCGATGCACAGTGAGTAAATTCTGTAAACTATCCACCGGTATCCCACGGTTTAATATCAGCAATAACAAATATAATTTGCAATAAATGGGAAGCAGCTTTCCCATCCATGTCCACGCAGCAGCCAGCGCTGGGGGAAGGCATTGCTGTGCCGAGCGTGATGCTCAGCGCGATTACGGGAGATGGGCTGTGGATGGAGACCGTAATGGGAAAACACAGCAAGTGGCTGCAAAACGCCTGGGATAAAAGCGATAATCAGCGCTGCCGTTCTCCTCCGAGCGCCTGTTTAATGTCACACTAACTCCTGTCCCAGGCAGCGCTGCCACCGGGACACTCGGAGCTGGTGCCAGGGCCACGGCTCAGCTGCAGCTGGGGGTGCCTGGGGCAGCACTGGGGCAGCCACTGCTCCTGGGGAAGGATTCACTCGTGGCCCCCGGGCTGGCAGGGTGGGCAGAAGCCAATTCCAGCTCACTCCGTGGCTGCTCCACCTCTGGGTTTCATCTCCCAGGGGAATTCACGGGGAAAATGCCACATGGGAGGCTCCCCACCTCCCAGTGGCACCCCATCTCCTGAAGGTGAGGCCTGGAGAAAGGCTTCTGGCCCCACATTATGAGTTCCCAGAGGCTGGTGACGATGGCAGCATGTCCCCACGGGGCTGAGGAGGGTGGTGGCAGCTCGTGCCCACTTGTGGCGGGTCAGGAGTGACGCCCGCCCTGGCAGCAGCCAGCGTGGCAGCCTTGGAGCAGCTCCCAGCGGGACGCTGCTGGAAAAGACGAAACACGCGGGACACTCGGTGAACCCGCCAGCCCTCCTGACGTCCCCGCCAGCCCGCTGTCCCCCGGCAGACCCTACCTGTGCTGTCCCCCAGCCCGCGCGGCGGCCGAGCATCCTTGCCCCCGCTGCTGTGTCCGGCGGCCGGCTCGGCGGTGCTGCCGCGCCCGGGGCTGCCGCGGGGCCCGTCCCCGCCTGGCACAGGAGCCGCGGTGCTGGCGGGCACCCGGGGCGGCGTGGCGGCCGTGGCAGAAGTGGCAGCGGCGGCAGTGGTGGCGGGGGTGGTGGCGGCGGCGGTGGCGGTGGCGGTGGTGGTGGTGGCGAAGGCGCCGGGCAGCGTGCTGCTCTCCAGCGAGTCCTCCTCGCCCGTGGGGCCCCAGACGATGACCTCGGGCAGCGCCGTGGGTCTCCCGTCCCGGGGGGCGAAGCCGCGGCCGCGCAGGTGCCGCCGGCCCCTCCGGGAGCGCGGCCGGCGCGGGGGGCGGCCG
>NW_024371260.1:3224952-3428645 GCF_014805655.1 Passer montanus | reverse complement strand
CGGGCAGGGGGGCGGCGGGGGGCGGCCGGCGGGAGCGGGGTCTCTGCAGAGGGGGCGCGGGGCCGCAGGTCCAGGGGGGGCCGGGGCGTTGGAGCTCTTCCCCCGCGCCCCACAGCGAGCCACGGGACAGTCTGTGCCGGAGCGCCGGCCGTGGTGAGAGCTTCCCCGCAGTGCCGGTGGTGGCGGGGGGCTGGCAGCTGGCGAGGTCCATGGCTAGGTGGAACATGGCTATTAAAATCCAAGCATGGCTTCCGAGCGGGCAACCTGACCTGTGGACAGATGGGGATGGTGTTAGAAGGGCAGTGGGGCAACCCCGCTCTCCATCTCGGTATGGCAAGCCCTGGATCTCTGAGCCCAGCCACCCAAAACATCCCCCAGCTCCACGGGTGTCATTGTCCTCCCTGGTTCTCCAGCCAGAGTCCCCCAGAATGGCATCACAGGGCATGCTGCACCCCCTCCCCCTGAAAACTGTCACCACCAACACGGCAGACTAAGGATCCCCACTCACAACTGTGACTTTTCAGTTGGTCTGGGAATGATGGGAATGACCTGAGGATGGGTCCTACCAGGAAACACCCTGAAGGAGCGGCCAGTCCTTGCTTTGCCCAAACTCAGCCCTTTTGGATGAATGATCCAAAGCAGACGGGTCAGTGGAGCTCCATCAGTACCAGCTTTCACTGCAGGGACACTCAGATGCAGAGAGCCCACCCCTTGCTTCCCAAGCCCACAGGCAGCATGGTGAATCCCTCAAAGGGCTGGAGCAGAGTCCGTGGGCTCTGGTGTTTGCACGTGTAGCCCATCTCCCACTGTGGCAGTCACCCACGCCACAGCAGGAACATCCTCCCACGGAGCACGGCACATCCCCTCCCACGGCGTGGAGCACCCAAGCTGAACATGACCTTGCAGCACAGGCAGGGCAGGAGGAGCAGCCCCTTTTGCTGCCCTTTCTGCCACAGAGCAGCTGGAACACCCCTGAGCTGCTGGCAGCTTCAGCAGCTAGAATTTTGCTTTCATGTCACCGTACGTCACGACATGTCACAACCCTCTCCCTTCCCTTCCCTTCCCGAGGCTCTGCTCCCCTCATGCCTCCTCTACGATGCTGCCCCATGTAAAGCAGCAAGAAAATCTCTGATAGGAAAATTTCTGTTCCCTTCTCCCCCACTACCCCCCCACCCCAGGAAAAAAAATAAATCATTAGGCCAAACCCCAAAAATCTTTACTCCATTTTACTTAGCTTTTACACGAGCAAGACTTTTGTCGAACTCAGCAGGAGTTAATGAGAGCTTTACATGGCTAAACGGGCTAATCCTCTGCAGCAGCGCCCGCACAGTCCTTGGGAGCACGACAGAATGTGCATCTGGTTGACAGAAGCATTTGTACACTCCCTCTGTGCGTGAGCAAGCGAAGCTAAAGGAGCTGACCTGGATACTCCCAGGCACAGGCTTTTTCTGCTCAGAGGATCTCTGCTTTTTTCCTAATTGGGTATTTTTTCAAAGCGTAACAACATTTATTTTGGGGAGGGAGAAGGCAACGCAAGGAAAGAGCGCAGAAGGAGAAAGGGAAGAGCCAGAAACAGACAACAGAAACCAAAATAGTTCAGGCTGGGGGAGGAAGGATTTCAAGGCTTCAAAAAAACCACAAACCACCCAAACCGTGGTGGTGGTGGTGGGTTTTTTTGGAGGCCGACAGAGTGGTGGCAGCACGAAGAGTGTCCCCCACGTGCTGTAGCAAATTCTGTGCTTGCACTGGTGAGGAGCCACAAGCTCATCCTCCAGCTGGACCATCAAGCACAGACTCACCTTTGCAGTGCTCAGGATCACTCCCGTAGCATGCCAGGCTTGATTTCAGCCTCTGCCCAACTCCACAACATCACCTGAAATGTCTCCTTGCAAGGAAGGAAAGGAGCTGGGCACCTCCTGACACGTCACTCACTCCAGGTGCCACCTCTCACACTATCTGTGCCCACCCCCAGACCTCATCCCCTTCCCAGCTCTCTGTGTTGCTCACACTCAGAACTTTTATGAACAGCTGCTGAACAGAGCAAGGGAAGATGTGCCCAGCCCAAACTTGGTGCTCGCTGCACCCTAGCCACTGCCTGGAAACTTCTGAACACAAAATGCCAGTCCTTGGTGCTTGGGATTGGCAGCTCACAGGAAAAACAGATATTCCCCTTGCTCCCATCTCCTCCTGTCTCCCTGTGACATTTCAGGCTGCATGGTGGCAGTGTGAGCTTGCAGGGGCCTGCTCCTGCAGAACCTGCCCGACACAGCTGCATCATTCACAGCAGCATCAGGAGGATGTGTGGGCAGAGGCAACACCCAGCCCTTGTCTTGCCCTGGGTCAAGCTGGAAATTTGTGTCCCAGCGTGGCCAGGCTGGGCTGGTGACACCCAGGACACCAGTGTCCCTCACTGCTGCCCAGGTCAGAGGCTCTGGCATGGGCATGGACACAGCAGGGGACACCCAGATGGGGCAGATCCTGCTCTGCCCCGGGGACACCTTGGGGAAGGTGTCCTGTCAAGCGATGCCACCCTAGGGGCTGTCACCCCAGGAGCGTCCTCCTGGCCACCACGCCGGCTGGCATGTCCCCAGGAGGTGGCTTCAGCGACAGGAGCGGCCAGCCCGGTTACCTCGGAGGAATTTTGCGTGGCGTGCGATCTTCTGAGGGCTTTGCAACAACAGATAAGAGCAAGTGTCCTTCAGAATAAATAGCAGCGTGTAGGAGTTGCCGTTGTCCTGGCAACGCAGCGTGATGTGCCCGGCGCGGCGGCGGGGATGGATGCGGCAACGCGTGGCGCGGCCAGAGGCAGGACCACCCGGCCCTCCCCTGCCTCCCCCACCCCAGCACCCTGCCAAGGATCCAGCGGGAGTGACACGTCCCCAAGGACACCCACGGAGCGAGGACACATCTCGCCCGGATCTCCTGCCGCCTCGTCCTTGCCCCAGAAAACCCGGGCTGTCCCAGGAGAGCCCGCTGCGGCTGGCACGGCACGGCCCGGCCCGGCACAGCGCCCCGGGAGTCCCGGGCAGGCAGGAGAGAGCACCGCCGGCCTCTCGGGAGCGCCGGCACAAAGTCACCGCTGCTCGGAGGCCGGGAGGGCGTTCCTGCTTTGCCGAGACATCAAACGGCTCAAACACTTCTCCAGCCGCACGAGCCGCTCCTCGGGGACGGCAGAGAGGAGGCAGAGCATCCTGAGCTGCTCCCAGGGCAGGGGGTGGCTCCCTAACTGCACCCAGAGAGGGGCTCTGGGGTAGGGAAGGGAACATCACCCAGACCCACACCCATCCACCTGCCTCGGTTTGGGGGCACAGAGCCAGCCCTGGCTGGAGGCAGGGCCAGAGGGATGCATTGGGCAGGGCTGTGGTTACGCTCCTCACTCGGGAATCGGGGCTTTCCTCACCCCCCTACAAGCGCACACAACCTATTTTGCAAAGAAATTTGAGGAGCGTGGGCAATTTTCACATTACTTCTTTTCCCGTCTTGGAGGTGAATGGGAATGTTGTCCCAAAATACTGCTCAAACTCCAGGAAAAACTCAATAAAACTCTGAAATTGGGTTAGATAAAGAAACACAGAGTGGATATATTTGAGAAAATGAAATCCTGTCCTTGATCTCCTCATCCGAGGCCTTGGCTCCCACCAGCCACAAATCCGCTCCCCTGGCTCCACAGATGGTGAGGTGGGAAATGAAACTCCTACAAATATTTACCTGCAACAAGCACAAGGGCAGATTTCAAGGAAACTGCTGGGATAATGACACAGACCAGGCACACCAGGCACTCTGGGACTATTTCCTGAGCCAATCCAAGCCCATCCCAGTTTCAAAGGCGATGGAACAGTGAATATTGCACTGGAGCCGCCACAGCCTCCCCACCCAATGCATCTTTCAGAGTCCTCCCCTGTATGAAAACCCTTCCAGAATCTTTCCAGGTGCAGCTGTGTGCTTTGAAGAGGAGGACAGTTGGCACTTGATGTGAAAGAGATTAATTTCGAGGATGCTGGAGGACGTGAGCTCACCATGGTCCTCGGCAGTGGGGAAGAGGCTGCTGTGGCACTTGGCACTACTGTGCACCAACCTCCACGTGCAGGGAGGGAAAGCAGGAGCATCCAGCACGGAGTGGGACAGAACAACCCCTGCCCCAAGCCTGGGAACCCTCAGGCGTGGCAGCAGCTCAGGCAGCCCTGATACTGCAGACAGGACATGGATTAATCCAGCGCACCCGCTGTGCTCCCAGAACCCCCCGGCTCTGGTAATGTGTCTGAAAATTAACTGGGATCACAGCTCTGACAAACATCAAAACACCACCCGTCAGCACTAACCCACTTCCCCAAAGCCTCAAAGGCTCACTTGAGTGCAGTCCCTTTCATAAGGTCCTTTTTTGCTCTCCAGCATCAGCCCCTTTCTCCCGTGCCTGTGGAGACACTTCACAGGAGCATTAACTGTAGAATAGGCTGATTTTTAATGCAGAATTATACAAATGGAGCCATTCTTCCATTTCATGCCTCCTGTTAGGTAATCTATCGGTATTGCACGGGGAATCAAGGTTATGTCCTTGTTGGGGTGATTTACGAACTCTGAGCATTTCATATCTCCAAACACCAAGCGAGGCAGGCACAGAAATATTCCTGTGAATGCCTGGAGCAGGAGCCGTGGTCAGAGAGCTGGGGTGATGTTTCCTTGACCCAGGCAAGACAAGGCAGGCAAGCAGGCACCACGCTCTAGGAAAAGCATCCTTGGCACCGCGGCTGCGTGTCCTACAAAGGCATTGGGAGCAGGGCAGGCTATGAGAGAACACACAGAAACTCAGTGGCTCCACATGGAATAGAACGAGGCCGCTGCATCCCAGTGGGTGACTTTCACACTGGAGCAGGAGGAAGAGGGGAAAACTTCAGTGGCAGATACTTGGCCCGTGACTGTGTGTCCTCGCCGAGGTGGGGACTGCAGCCGCCGCCGCAGCCGCTCTCCTCTCCGTCCCGCTGTCCTGTGTGATGATCCCTGCAGTGCAGAGACTGTCCTTTGTTGTCACACTACCAACCATCACCATGGAAATGGAGCATCGCCACTCTGCACTCGGGGCTGGGCCGGGACTCTCCCCAGGGCTGGGAGGAGGGGAGATGCACCATCCCGTGTGAGGGCGGCACGGATGAGTGCCAAAAGGCATGTGGCAAGTTGTGACACAGGATCAGCAGGTGACCTTGTGGACCACTCCCACATGGTGCCCACCATGTCCACCCCACACCCCAGGCATCAGCAGCACCATGGAGACCTCTTTCCTGAGCCATGTTCTGTTATGGGAGGAGTTTTTCTGATCCCAGATCCTATGGGAAGTGGGAACATACAACACACTGTGCCATCTGTAGCCCCAACTTCTTCCCAGATAATTATAAATTTGTGAAAATATGGCTGCCAAGCTCTTTAAAGCCAGGACTGGGACTTATGGCACAAAGGCTGACACACAGTAGCACCTAAGTAAATTAAATGTGCCACATCACTACCTATCTATATTACAGTCCTGAGCTTCAGGATTACCGACTAATAAAAGTGATATTTAAAACAAGTCCTAAGTTCCTCCGCTGCCCCCTTCTCCCCACAAGTAATTAAACTGACGCCGCTTCCCGCAGCGGAGGGGATGGGATTTATCATGGAGGGAAATCAGCAGAGGGTGAAATAGGTTGAATCCTCCCCGCCACGCTGCTGCGGCCAGGCAGACAGCAAACACCCGCTTCCCTGGGAAAACGGGGCAGAATGAGGTTGGGTGGGGCTGGGAAGCCACGGTGCCCCCCAGGATGGAAATGCCAGGATGGACACAGCTGGATCCATCCCTGGCTGTGCTTCTGAGAGGGGGCAGGAGGGCGGCCGTCGCGGTGGGAGCCACTCGCTCTTCTGCCTCTGCCTTGAGCTCACCCAGCTGCAAATAAACAATTTTACCATTTGAATAGCCGCGAGTGCGGAAGGCATAATTAATACCCAGCGGTACCGTCAGCCAATGTGCTGATGCGGGAGGTGCAGCCCCTGCCAGCGCCGCCAGCGCTCAGCTTCGGCTCCGCAGCGCTGGCCCCGGCTGCTCTCGCCTCCGGGCCCGTCCTTCGCCAGAGGCAGAGGAAGGGCAGAGCCCCGGTGCCGGCACCTGGGGCTGGTGCTGGAGCCCACCAGCGCAGGACTTCTCCGGTGCATCCCACACCCGCATCATGGGAAGAGGCAGGATGTGGCAGAGCAATGTGGGGGAGAGTAAAAAGGAGCAGGCAGAGAGCAGGCCCCTGTGGCATCGCTGCAAAGGCAAGAGCTGTGCCCAGCTGCTGCCAAAGTTGAGCCAGCCTTTAACCCTGAGTTTCAGGTTCAGTTCCCATTTTCAAGTATTTTAAAAGACACTGTGAGGACAAAAGGCCCAGTGCCTCCAGCCAGCCTGAGGATGAGTGTGAGAGCTAACACAGTGAGCTGGCCAACACTGTCCGTTATGGTCACCCCAACTTAGCTCGCTCTAGAGAGGGCAGGACATCTGCTTGAGACAGTTTTCCCTGGTCTTCAGGGGTTATTTCAGACAGGATTTGAATAAAGTGCCAGGGTGGGAAGCTCAGAAGTCTGCGTGCATCTTCAGACAAAAACATGCCTCTTAAAAATTTCTGTGCAAGACCAGTACTCTGTAATTTACCTGCCACCGCTCTGGCAGCAGCAGCTCTGAGCCCAGTCTGGCTCCCCTGGGAAGACTCAGAATGCTGCAGGTTCATCTGCCAGTGTGGCGAGACAGGTCCCAGCCAAGCCAGAGGATAAACTGCCTTGAGTCCTCCCCAAGGGGGTTAACAGAGTGGCAAGCTCAGGCCCTGCATGCCAGGGTAGTGCTGGAGCATCCCCCCTGGCAAGGCAGAGTGTGGGTGCTCCTGGAGCATTCCTCCCAGTGGGCATGCGGCAAGTACCACTGGAATATCTTCCTCCAGCAGCACAGCCTGGGTACCACCGGAGCATCCTCCACAGTGGGCATAGCTTGGATTACACTGGAGCATCCCCTGCAATAGGCACAGCCTGGATACCACCAGAACATCCCCCACAGTGGGCACAGCCTGGGTACCACCAGAGCATCCCCCACAGTGAGCACAGCCTGAGTACCACCAGAGCATTCCCTTCAGCACACACAGCGTGGGTACCACCAGAGCATCCCTTCCAGCACACACAGTATGTGTACCACTGGAGCATCCCCCCCAGCACAGACAGGGTGGGTACCACTGGAGCATCCCTCTTAGCAAAAATGGGGTGGGTACCACTGGAGCATCCCCCCCAGCACACACAAACGTGAGTACCACCAAAGCATCCCTCCCAGCACACAGTGATGGCACTGCTGGAGCATCCCTCTCAGCACACACACTGTGAGTACCACTGGAGCATCCCCCCCAGCACAGACAGTGCGGGTACCACTGGAACATCCCTCCCAGCACACACAGTGTGAGTACCACCAGAGCATCCCTCCCAGCACACAGTGATGGCACTGCTGGAGCATCCCCCTCAGCGGGCATAGCACGGCCGTCGCTTCCCCCGCCGCCGCCCGGCCGCCCCAGCCAGCAAACACTGCGTGCATTTAGCGTGGCAGGGCCGGACAGTGGGGTGTTTCATCAACCCAGCAGCGATAACACTCGCCTTTTGTCCCTCCTGGATAAAGGGGGTTTGTGAGCACTGGCTTTCCAGCCCAAACTGGCACCTGTCGCCAACTTACCCCACTCGTCCCCCCCTCGAGTTCCGCAGCAGCGCTGGGGACCAGGCAGCAGCAAGAGCTCCAGCTCAGACACAACTTGCTGGGAAGTTTCAGATTTCCAGATCCACCAAAATCTTGTCGAAGAGCCACAGTCTCAAGCTCTGCTCTTGCTGGTATTAAAAACAGTCCATAAACCTAAGGCAATCAGGGTTTTCCCCCCAGTTTTAGCTTCTACCTAAGCCTCCTCGTGTGTTCCATCTCCTCATGCACAACACAGAATCTCTGCCCAGGCTTTACATGCTGCTGGTGACTTGGCACACAAAACAGTGCTGCCTTCTCCCATCCCCATCACAGCAGCAGAAATCACTCCCCCATGTACCAAAATCAGTCTGCTGAGGGAACAGGACTGCAACATACATCGGAGCACATTAAAACCAGAGCTTAGAGATCATCCCTGGTGTTAGTTAATGCTGCCCACAATAAATAAAGCCAGCGGCTGAGCTGAGTGGCTCCCTGCTGTGGACACAGGCACAGGCAGGACAGTGCGCTTCCCGAGAGCCACCATCCAATAAATTTTGCTTTCCCTGCTTTGCTCATGAATTTTCTTCCATTGGCACACATCTGCCTCCTGCACAATCAATGGCAGGGTGATCAGGCCTCCCCCTCGGATAAAAGGATGGCACTGGTGTGTCCAAGCAGGATGCAAAGCCTGGTGCTGTTGGATGGGACAGGATGGAATGGGATGGCCTGGCATGGCATGGCAGAAAAAAAATCTCAGTGGGAAGAACTGAGATGGCAATAGTCTTGCCAGATCCCAGACCGGAGGGAGCCTTAGGAAGGGTTTTGTTCCTCTGAATACATATCCACAAAGTGACTTCAAGAGATAGCAACTGAGTCAACCCAGCCCTTAGCTCTGAAGGACCTACAGTGAGGAAAACCATGGCACAAATCTATGGCTTATGCTGCCCTTCAACCTCAGCGCTTTCCAGATAAATAACCCAGCGCTGATCGTATTTTCTAAATGAATGTGCTCAAGCATGTCATTACAATGAAAGCAGGAAACGCTTTGATCTAAAAAAAAATTAGTTGGCTCAATACATCTAAAGTAGCAGCTTAACAAGCTTTAAAGCAAAACAATTAAAAGAGGTCTGTGGTGTCTTTGTACCACAGTGTGTCTTGGCGGGAGCTGCGCATCAGAGCCCACTGTGGTATCCGTATCAATGGGAAACGCCTCCAACCATGGAACACATCCAGGGAGAAAATACCTCATCATGGGATTTTTAATGATGACCTCACAAAGCGCTCCGCTTTCCCAGGAGCAAAGACAAGCCTTGACCCCCTGGAAGCATCTGGATGACCAGCATGGGACCCAGCCAACCCTTCCCCATGGCAGAGGCTGGATGTCCACACAGGGAAGTCCAGGTCTAAGCCAGGTCTTCCCTCCTGCACCGCAATCTCCAGGTGGAGCTGCTCTCAATTCACCCTGCAGTGACTGAGATCTAAACCTGTCTTTCTCCTGGGAAGTCCCTGGCAGCCCAGGGATGCACAGCCTGCCCGGAAACCTCAGCAGCCATCCTCAGGAATGAACACAGGGAACACGTCAATAATTTCAAAAGCTCCATAAACTCTAACAGAAATGGAGAAGATGAGAGGAGTGAAGACTCTGAAAGCAGAAAGAGGAACAGATGGCTTTTATGGAGCAAGAAATACAATAGGAAAAAATGGAGCAGCAGAGCTCTCTTTGAAGGTGTGAAACGTCAGTAGGGAAGCCTGGAGAAAGCCAAGGCCCAGGAGCTGGGAGCTCAGTGCAGGGCACTGCATTGCCCAGCCAAAGCTCTGGCTGGTGGGCCTGGGGAGCTCCTGGCCCCCTGGCTCCTGAGACAGCACTGGTTCAGCCCAGCCCCACCACAGGGACATCCCGCTGCCAGACAAGGGTCAGCGTGACACGCAGCATGGAGAAAGAACAGCCCAAAAAGATGATGAAAAAGCCAAGCTAAAATAGAAAGCAAAGGCAGCGGGAATGAACTCCGGGGCAAAGACTCTTGATCCTGTCACAGAAAGTTCTAAATCCCTTTTAGCACCAAGCAATTTCTTTTCTGTGGAGAAGAGCTGTTCTTCCTGCCATGGCTATCTCACTCTGCGTACAGCAACCAGGCAGCTCACAGGCTCTCCCACTGCAGCCACGGCAAAATCCTGATGGATCAGTGACGATGAGGATTTGCCCCCAGCACCTCAAGAACACTGTGCCATTGGGGGCACAGCCCCTTGAAGCCCAACTGCCAGTGTGTCAGGGATCACTGTGCTCTGCATCTCATTAAAAAAACCCAATAATCCCCTTTGCGAGAGAGATTAAACTTTTGCAGCATTATCTCCAATGGGTTGGCAGCAGGGGATGACCTCCTGCATTCCTCAGTATCTCAACTTCCTTCAAAGGCACCTGTGCCAGCAGCCTTACTTCCATCCTCATCCATCAAAATTAGCAAAATTGATTTTGCCAGAGAATATGTCACTTTGACAGGAACCCAGAGTAAATCCTGAGTGTGTCACGTCAGATGATGCTGAGGTAGAGCCTCTTACAAAGACAAGAAACAAGAAGATGAATAACTCATCCTTATCCTTTCCATGAAAAACTTCTTAAAAGAAAACCCATGAATGACAGATACTTGTAGAAAAAAAGGTTGATTCATTTTGGGAGTTCTTTCTAAAATAACACTTGCCAGCATCCGGAACGGTCACACTTTCCCTACATGAACGCCCCGCCGCCGCGGACTCAGCCAAGCTTTGGCTCTGGCCGGGAAGAGGCAGAGCCAACCACGCTCCCGGCGGGATGCGCGGCTTCATCTCCTGGCATTCATCACCCACGTTCCGGTGGGTCCTTAAGTGGATGTCCTCGTCCATGTCAATTAACTGATGCTTCATTACTCGAGTCCTGCAAAGGGAGCAGAGATGCTATCGCAGGCGCCGGGAGCAGGGTTGGGGTCACGCACAGGACTCAGGCAATTACAGAACGCGTCCCTGAGGAAGCCACGTGTGCTTGTGCTTGCTAGGCAGGCAATTCCCAGGGGGGACAACCTGGGCTGCCCCCGACCTTGTCACATCTTCAACCTGAATGGCGTGCAGTCAAGTGGCAACATCAATTAGCGGCATTTGCTCTCACCGGCGCCTCGAACGCGGCTGCTGAGCAGCGAGTCCCCAGCCTCCCCATGCTGAGCACAGCAGCTCTACACAGCTCCTCAGCTGGCATCACCCCGCCACATTCCCCGTCTATAGGGCTACAAAACACACCTGGAATTTCTCCTGACCATGCTGCAGAAGAGGCACAGCCAAAACAGTCATGGACAGGAGCCATCAGTTCTCACCAAGCTGTAGCTGAAAGCCACAAATCCGCCCTCCAGTGTGGCACAGCGCAGTCCCACATGTGCTGTGTTGCCATTATCCTGTGGCACACGGTCACCCCTCTGCCAGCACGTCCCCATCTCCACAGTTCTCTTGTGCTAGAGCACGTGCCCTCTGGTGAGCTCCAGTTTTTCCACCTCAATCATCCAGACTTGCCTCTTGGAGGAAGCGCCTTGCCGCTCCCAGGCTACGTGCTGTTTTTGAAGCAGCTTCTGCTCAGCCTTTATTTGGAAGTCAATGGAGCTGGCAGTGCTGGCATCACAGCCAGGCCAGCAAAGCTTCACCGCTCCTGCCTCGCCACAGCTAAGCCTCATCCCATGGATGCTTCAGCCAGGGTCCGGAGCAGCTCCGCAGCCAAGGCGCTGCTTCTCCTCCCTGCCAGCTTCTGCAGCAGGAGCTCAAGAGTCCTTTCCATACCCACAGAGGTGCTTTGCCAGGGAACATCTTCTGCTCCCAATGGCTCTGGCTCGTGGGGACACAGCAGCCATTGGCAGCGGGGACACAGTGCCCCTGGGATGCTCCAGCACTGCCAGGAAAGCGGAGCTGCTGAGAAAGACCTTCAGAGCAAACTTCAACAAAAAATCGTCGCATGTCAAAGCGTATCTCCTGCCTACGCATCATTTCCAAGTCACAAGGAGACATTTTGCAGATCGGAGTTGGAAATGAGCACTTTGTGAATGACTGGCTTTATTTATTTCTATAAGTCCTCAGGCGAGTCCCAGTGGGTGTTTGGCCCCCTGCCCCAGGCACCCAGCGCCTGCTGACCCCACCCCTGCTCATCTCCATGGAGCTGCTCATCCACCTCCAAGCAAGCTGGGCTGTTCCTCCTTTTCTGGGTGTTGCTTGGGACCATAAATGCCAAATCTCTCAGCACTGATGGGAGGACACTCCCACACAGCTGCACTTGGGGCAGGTCTCCACCCTGCTCCTAGAGCATCACACCCAGCATCCCTGGCCCCATGTGAGCACCCACGGCACAGCTCCCAGCCCTGCCACCACACCACAGGCAGTGTGGGCGCTCTGCTCCAGCTTGGGCAGAGTTTTGAGAGTACTGGAGCCAAAATGCCCATCAGTCCCCACCGTGTCCCCAGTGAAGGAGCTCAGCACTGCTCTGAACGGAGGCTTTAGTGCAGCTTCGCCTTACAGAGCCGCCGAGGCCAGAGAAAGTAACTGATAAACCCAGAAAGCAGAAGAGATTCAGCAGCAGACAAAACCTCATTTCACAAGGAATCCTCATAAAACCAAATTAATGTTGAAGGATGAAGGCAGGTAAACCTCCCACGGTTAAGTTCAGGCCACTGAGACTCAGTTTAAATCTCTCAGCAGTTCTGATTTAATCAATGCATTTCCAAGTGAAATTAGATGAAGTACATCTCCATCACAGGAAATTATATAAGCTATCAAAGTCTGTAGGTGCAAGTCCCAGTAAAGAAGAGCCACAGGAAATATTCATATCAATTCAAATTCCATTTTTAAGGAGTCACTTCAGGTCCAGAGTTTAACATTATTTTAGTGAAAAATATCACTCCAACGAAAACAGTGAGCCAAGGCAAGGAAGGGCCAAGCAGCAGGTTTGGGAATAGCCCTGCATAACCCACAGTGACTGCTGGGATGCTGGTCTGTGCCAGGAACCCCCTCCCAACAGCACCACCCAACGTGGGAGGGAAGGAAGATGGAAGGGAGGAAAGATGGAAGGAAGAACAAAAGTAAAACCTCTTTATTTTAAAGGAGGGGGTGAAAGCACCAACAATGTCACACCATCCACTGATCCACCCAACACACCCAGCCTCCAGGAATTATCCTGCTACAAGTGTTGCTATAAAACCTAAACTCTGTTGGGCTTGAACTGCTGTTGCCCACTTGGACACCAGCAGCTTTCAAGGAGAACAACAGGCACCACAACCCAGAGCAGAGCAGCTCCTGCTCCTCCTGCTCAGCACACTGAGGTTCCAGTAATCTTGGTAATCTTTCCTCCCAGTCCTTCTCCCATTAGCTATATTTAAAACCTTAGGCATGCATACATTTTCATAATAAACCTCAGAGCTGCTGGAAGTTCCATGGCTTATTCACACCCTATGGAGCTGCCCTTGGGGGCCTGTATCCATCCATACCTACAGCCACTGAGGTAAATAAGCCATGCTGGGACAGCCTGAGGATCAGATTGGGTGAGGGAAGGTGGGAACACGGCTGGAGATCTGTCCTCCGCCTGGCTGCCCTTCCCTGTTTCACTCTGGGCTCTGAAGGAACATTAGCAACTCCTTCTTTCCAGCAGATGACCATTTTGCACGGCAGAGCCAAGCCGTGGTGCTCCGGCCGCGGGAGCAGCTGGGCCGGCAGCTTGCCCGTCCCGTGTCCCGCCTGCCCAAGGCTGGCACAGCAGCTGCCACGCGGGGCAGCCCCCAAGCAAGTGGCAGCACCACCACAACTCCCACCTGCCACCCCACTGGAGACACCACAACGGCGAGGCGGCGGCTCCGGTGTTATTGGAACAATTACTCACGCTCTGGGAAAGCGGCTGCCGGAGCCCCGCGCCGCTCCCCTCTCGCCTCATCTGGGAAATTGCTGCCAGCACGGAGGTACAAACCGCTGCATAAAAGTGCAGTTTATTCAAGCATTATTGTGCCTGTTAAGTATCATAGCCAGTGACACCAGATGAATTTCTGTGGCAATCAATCCACCCGGGAGCAGCAAGCTCAGCCCCTGTGTGGATGCAGGATGAGTAAGGACTCCTCAGTGGAGGCCATTAACTCCCACTGCTTACTGCTCTCATTACTTCCCAGACTGCAAGGCTTGCATCTTTGACGAGCGGCTGAATCTACATTTGACAGTGTGAACCTGATGGGTGAAATTCATGGAAAATGTTTGCTTTGGCAGTAAGTACAAGGCCCATAAAGTTTCCACGGAGCCAATGTGCAAGGATGTATGCTTTTAATGAGTTGCTTTATACAATCGCCGAGAAATTGCAAACGGTGGTTTTACTCCTACTGCAAATCACTCCAGAGCTCAACGCTGTAAAAACCGTGGCATATTGTTTAAAACATTGTATTCATGCTATGAATATATGGAGGGGAAGTCCTCGGCAGCGCTGGCAGCCTGGCACGCTGCAGAAAGCTGACGGGCGCAGGCACTGACGCAGGCGTGTGCACGCACACGTATGTCTGTGCACACTCAGGGGGTGACAGAGCCACTGCCACCTCCCAAAAGAACAGATTTTGCCCCGCAACACCCACACCTGCCAAGAGCAGAGCGGGGCTGGAGCATCGCTGGGACCTCGCAGGGGCTTTCAGGGCAGCGCTGCTCGCTCAGCCCCGCTCCGAACAGGGGAGCGGCAGCTCCCCTTCATCGAATAATTCTGAGGATGCAGTTGCAAAGGTCCTGCCCTCCCCGGCAGAGGAGCGCAGCTCGCCGCGAGGTCAGGCACTGCCACCGCCCCGGGCGAGAGGGATCCGACTTGAAAGGAGCAGCACGGTACCATCTCCCCGCCGCAGGCAGCCGCTCCAGGCACAGGCTGCGCGGGGTGAAACGGGCGCTGCAAAGCTCCACTGCTCCTCCTGAAGCTATTTTTCTAGTAGTCTTCGAGAAAATGAGGAGAAATGACATGGGAAATGTCAGAAATAAAGCCAGAAGCAATTAGAGTAAGAGAGAAGGGAGAGCAGCAGGCAAGGTTAGCAGTAAAGTTATCTCTTATTAAAAATAAAACACGGAGGGACTGGAAGCTGATGAGGTGGCAGAAAGGACAGCCCGGTGCTGGGGATCCAGGATGCACAGCACAGAAATTCGCAAGGCGAATGAATCGAGGAGGGAAGCAAGCAGAGGGCTCCTGTTTCCATTGCTAAACTCTCCTCAAAAATAACAAAGCAGAGGGCGTCCTCTGTTCCCAGGATTACAGCCTTCTGCCGCGCCAGCCTCGGGAAACGGTCCTCCAGCTCCTCTGGGCTTTCACCTGACACGAAATAAATCCAAACGCGTGGCACCCTGAGAAAACCCTCGGGTGCTTTCGCCGGGAGGAATTCCTAAGGTCACTACATCACCACAGACTCTGTCCTTCCCGCACGCAGCAGCGCATCCTCGGCTGACGGACGGACAGACAGACATCTCCAGCGGCAGCGGGAAGGTGCTCGTGTGCCCGGGCTGTCGGGGTGCACCAGCCAGGGGCACGGGACAAAGAAGGGGGGCACAGGCAGCCAGCTCGCCACGTGCCCCTGGAATATGCGGCGCGGCACGGGAGCGTAAAAGAGAGGCCAAGGGCCTCCCCCAGCTGCTCAGCACAGACAAAACCTCAGTTCAGGTTTCACCCTCCAGGACTCCATCCACAGCCCGGACAGAGGGACAAAGCCTCCAGCGATTCCCACGGGTGGCAGACAAAGGCTTCTCGCATCTCCACTCGCCGTCCATGGATTCGGGGGGCCCTGCCTGCCTCCCTCCGTGCCCCCAAGCTGCAGCCGCGCTCTGCCAGAGCGCAGGGGCGCGGGGGGCGGCGCGGGCTGATGGGCTCCCCGAGGTGCTGCGTGGGGGCTGCACCCACCATCCGCTCACCCCGCAGCCCCCCTGCCCACGCAGTCCTCCTGCTCGCCAGGGAGCAGCCACAGGGCCCGCTGCGAGCTGCGGGAGCGGGGTGGCCGCTCGGGACTGCTCGCCTTGGGACCCCTCTCCCCAGCAGCAGGTGATGCGCCGGGTCCACCGTCCCGCTCGGTGGAGGGAGGTTTGGGGTTTGACCCCCGCACAACACAACCGCTCAAACCCAGGGCTTTCCAAATAAAAAACCGGGTTGGGGAGAGCAAAACAGATCGTGGATTTCACTTTTCCTTAAGGTCTCACTTGTTTAACCCGCTGCTGCTTTCACTCGATGCCACAGAGATGGGCTCAAATCACCAAAAGCCAGGTACTGCTGGGGCTCCGGGGCCGCACACAGGCAGGGGCCGGGGCCAGGGCTTTCCAGCCACAGCACCATGGAAATAACAAGATTTCGGCTCAGATGACTTCGCAGCGGTAATGAAAATGTGTTACGTAACACTTTGCCTCCGTCTCCTCTGCTTTGCAATTCTCGATTAATCTCCCAAACACATCCATCCATCTATCCGTCCATCCATTCAACCAACCATCCATCCATCCGTCTATCCATCCATCTGCCCGCATCCCGGACGCCCCCCAGCCCCTTCCCCCGAGCGGCCCCCGCCGGGGCGGCCAGGGGGGGAGCGAGCAGCCGGCGAGGGGACGCTGACCGCGGATCCATCTCCTGGGCAGGGCGGACGAGCGGGGCGGGGGAACCGGGTGGGGGGAGCCCGGCACGGCGCGGAGCGCGGACCGGCCGCCTCCCCGGGCGCCGGCAGCCGCCGGCTGCACCGTGCGCTTCCCGCTCCGCTTGACACACCGCTCTCCATCCCGCACCCCGCTCCGCTCCCCAGCCCTCTCCCCACTCCAAGTTCGTGCTTTAACTCCGCCGCTCCCCGAGCGCGCCCGGCGGCGGGATGCCCTAAGCGCCGGCCGGCGGGGCCATCGCTCCCCGGTCCTACCTGCTTCCCGGGAGCCGTCGCATCCACATCGTCACGTCTCGGCCCGGCCCGGCCCGGCCCGGCGGGGCTCAGCGCCTCAGCGCTCCATCCGGGCGCGCCGTTGCGCGGGGCGGAGGCGGGGGCGGAGCGCGGCCCCTCCGCGCCGCGGCCGAGCGGGGGTGGACCCGGCTCGGCACCCGCGCCCGGACCCGCTTGCCACTCCGTGTCCGCTGGGAATCGCCGGGCAGTGCCGGGACCCCGCCGGGGAGCGGCCCGTCCCTGCCCGGGACGCCGGCTCCGGCAGATGTTTCCCCCGCCGGAGAGCTCTTTCCCCGGACCCCGCGAGCAGCCGGGGTCCGGAGAGCGAAGCCCCCGCTCCGGCGGTGGGCACTGGCCCAGCGCGCCCCGGGACCGCGGTGTCGCCGCGCGGAGCCCCGGTGTCCCGTACGGCCCGTCCCCGCCCAGCGGGCAGCAGGGGAGTGCGGGTTCGGTCCGTGCTTTGCGGGCAGGGCGAGGGGTCCCCCGCAGCTCGGCAGCCCCGGGGAGCCCCGGGCCGCTGCTCGGTGGAGCGGGCCCGGCTGTTTCTGCAGCGGGCTCCACCAGCCGGCAGAGCGGGCATCCTGCTCCCGGAGCGGGCATCCCGAGCCAGCCCTGGGAGAGTTTCCATCCCGGTCTGCACAGCTGGCCCGCAGGTACAGTGCCGGGCCAGCGGGAGCGCGGATCCGCCACCGCCTCCTCGGGCCCCCGCACAGAGAAATACGCAGCCACCACCAAATTCCCTTCGGCTGGAAATGCCTTTTGTGCTGTGCTCGCCCAAAGACAGCCGAGCACAAAGGGGAGCGTGCGGGGAGAGGCGCTGGTTATTTTGGGAGGTGTTTCATCAGAGCCTGATGCGTTTTCTCTCTTTCCGGGGGTGCTGCCAGTAAGGAGCGACATTATTCCTGGTGTACTGTAAGAAAAGTGTGTCTCTCCAAAGCTGAGCTGCTTTTCTGTTCAGCTGCTGCAATAAAATAAGTTTTTGTATGCATTCGGGGATAGATTCTTCAAAGCTGCTCCTGGCTACGAGCGAGGAGCAGAAGTGTGGTGCACAGAGCCAGCACTGCTGGGGTGTCCCTTCCCAGGGACAAGCCACCTGCAAGGAAGGGGCACACCAGTGACCACAGCTTGCTCGGCTCTGAACAGTCACAGCAGAAAGCAAGGCTTGTGTAAAGATGAGTCTCTGCTGCCTTTCTGACTCACTGGGTTTCTTTTTTGCCTCCAGAGAAAGTTATTCCTCAGAGAGAAAATCTTCCTGTGAGCAGGGCAGCTGGATGGAAGGTCAGCACTGTCCCTTGGACACCTCGCCAGCCCCTGCTGCTCAGTGTGCTCCCGCTGGGGGGGCTCCAGCTGCTGTAGAGGTGCTGTAGTTCAGCATCCAAACCCCCACGTTCCTCCCTGGGAGCTGGGCTCCGGGTCAGAAGGAGCCTCGTGTGGGAAGGATGAAATGTCAGGGGCTGAACTGTGGACCAGCTTCTGCTGGGAGGTGGCAGCTGCCTGGGGAAAAGACATCTCCCATCCCAGCCCAGGCAGAACCAAGGCTACAAAAGTACCTGAATAATGGCCAGGCTGTGCTTGGTTTTCACTAAGCACAATCCTCACCTGTTGGGGTGGTTAGGTCTTGGTTCCCTCACAGCCACTGGTCAATCCCACCCTCGGTGGTGCCACTGTCCCCTCCTCACCTCCTGGAGTGAGACCAGTTACAGACTGGCTGTGGCTCTGTCAAATCTGCCTCCAGGAGGGAAGGAGCCACAAGCCCCAGGGTGTTCACTACCAAAAATTCCATGATCACAATGCTCACAGCTGCTGATTAAGGCAGCTTAGGCACAGAGAGGTAAAAAAACCCAGGGCTGACCTGGGCACGCCTTCCTGGGGCTGCATGTGCAAGGACTTGAAAGAAAGCTCAGCTTTATTGCAAGCCCATGGACTTTATCAGCCATTAAACCCAGCTCACTAACATGAAAGATCTTGAGAGAGAAGAAGGGAAGAGCATGTGATTGTTTCTTAAGAGGCTGAGAGAGATACTGGAACGCAGTTAAGTAAAAGACACTCAATTAAGGCTTAAATAAACCCAAACAAGCAAACGTTAATGGGAGCTATCTTGTATCTCAAATAAATCCTCTTAACTCAGCCCCACTTAAAAAAATATTATTTCCCCATTTGTGCCAAGTGTGTGGAGCTAGGGGACAATTGCAGGGAGGACCATGCTGGGGATCTGGGGGCTGGCAGTGCCAGGGTTGAGCTTCTGAATTTTTAGCTATAAATATCTGTTCTAATCTATACACCTCGGTCAGGTAAGTGACTGCAAGCACTGAGAGGCCCCATGCCCTCAGCCTTCCTCTGGCCATGAACCTCTTCTCAAGCTTCTGGCCTCAATTCCACATCGCATCAACACCAGCCAGAACCTTCCAGAAACAAAAGAGATCAAAGGAGAGCTGAGTTTTTCGACAGTACCAAAGCAGGTGTGCAGGCAGAGCTTTTCTGTGCAGGCAATTATTTGGGTTCGGGGCTAGTTTGGGATGCTCGGAGCAGAAACCTCCCAGAGAAGGAGACACCTGGCCAGAGTGTGTGTGCATCCTTGCTGCCCTCTGGAGAGCCCTGCCTGTCACCAGCCCAGCCACACGTGCAGCACTCCCTCCGTGCCTCCCCAAAGCAGCCAGCACAGCGTTTTTGTGGTGTTTGCAAAGGCGGGCGGTGCTGCTCGGCAATCTCGGCCCCCTTTGTCTCCCTCATCCTCTCAGCCTGCCACGGGCAGGCGATGGAGCCGGGAGCAGGAACCATGAATTATCCCCCCGTTTAAGTAGGAGGGAAGGAAGTCATTAGCGAATTCATTTGTCTAACTTGTTCTCAGAGTCATCGCTCCCAGAGAGTAAAGTTCCTGATGCTGGTGCAAAGCTGCAGGCGCTGGCTGGGCTGCCTGCTGTGCTGTGGTGCACAGAGGCTCATGCAGATCTGTGTTTGGGGAGAAAAGAGGTTTTTTTTTCCCCCTGCAATCGGGTCTGCACTTCCCAAGTTGTCCATAACAGCCCCCGTGTGTTCACCCACTGTGAGCTGGGCCAGGTGTGGGCACCCCAAGGGTGCTGTGAGCCACAGCAGGGGAACGCTGCCAGCTGCACTTCATCCTCCGTGTTCTGAGGCAAAATCTGCTAATTTGCCTCTGAGTGGAGAGAAAGACACTGTCCCAGCTACACTTGCCAAGGAGGAGTGAAAATTGTCTCTTCAGTAGAAGTAGGTTGTCATTACCCATTTTCCTTTTCATACGGGAGAAGCAGAAGTGTTACTTGGAGCTTGTGAAGCACAGAGGAGTATAATGCAATTTCTGCCTCCTTGTAGTGTCGTCCTTTCGTTTTTCAGACCAGTGCTGACAGGGAATAGGATTCTGGAAAGCACCCCGGGGATTGTATACACTGAGCAGCTCTCTTGAGACCTGCATTCCCCTCAGAAAGCATCCCCCACAGCCCCAAACTCCTCTAATGGTCTAAACCAGATTGTCTAGCAAGGCACAGCTCCAGGCTGGACCCACAGGAGAGAATCACGAGGCAGGAGAGTGGGAGGGGAGGGCTGAGATGGGGAAAAGCTGGATGGGATTTTGTGGGTCCATTCTGCAAGCCCAGAAGAGTCATCCAAAGCCCCAGAGCCTCCCAGCTGTGGGGTCTGCCTGCCTGGAGGGGTCAGCCAGCTTTGCTCACTTTTCCAGGGAGCTGTGCTGCCTCTGTCCTCAGAGCCCTTCCCCAAGGAAGGGAGGCAGAGCCCACCTCACATCCCAGCCCCAGGAGCCCAGTGGTCTCAGACACTCCCAGGGAGGGAGCTGAAAATGAGCTGAGGTTCTTGTTAACAGCCCCTTGGGGAAAATCAGAGTGAAATGACACTAAATGACCCGTGGTTTTATGTGTATGTATGTATGAGAAGTATATTTTAAAAGAATTTGGTTGCAATGGAAAGGGGATATGAAGCTGTTTTGGTTATTATTAATAAAAATATAGCAATATAAAAGTGTAAAGTTATCACTTAAGAAAATGTATAAGGAAAAGAAAGAGAGAGAAAGAAGGGATAAAAGGAGATAGCAGGTAGATCTCAGCACCCGGGATCCAGTGACAAGACTGGATTGTTGAAATTTAGATGCCTGTTGTTCAAAGTGATGGTCTCAGTCTTGATCTGCTGGGGTTGGGGAAATCCCACAAATCCCAGAGTTCAGTGTGTTAATAAAGGCTCAGGTTCAGGTGGGAATGCCCAGGTGCCTCCCCTGATGGAAGCTTTACACTGAGTGTTGCAACACTGGATCTTGTGCAGTCCTCCAGTGCAAGACCCCAGGAATAATTCTGCAGGGAGCTTGGGGGTCTTTGATGATTTATTACCCTTTTAAAGACATGAGAGCTGCTTCTGAAGCCCCCTCAGCAGGGATGAAACCCCTCAGGCCTATATGTGAATATCCTGATTCCTTCCCTGGGGAGGCAGAGTTCTACACCTGAGCTGGTTGTGCAAGGGAGAACACTGCCCTGATAAAAAAAGCATTATCCCACCTCATAGCATCTACTTCTTAACAGCCTTTTCCTTTATCTAGCTCCAAACCCAGCTTGTTCCCAAACAAAATTGGTTTGGTGTGGTCACTGTCCAGTGGTGGGTGCTCACCCCCTCTGACCCTGGGCTGCTCTGATGCAAATCAGCAGTTTAGCTGCCAAAACCTTCCCTTCTTCCCTTTGGCTGTGGGCTGCAAACCTGGCACCTGCTGCTTTGGGAATGGTGCATTGTTTGAGTCCTTAACCTTCCACATCTCAGTCTCGCAGAGCTGCTCCCCAAAGCTCACATCCTCTGTAGTATTTGTCTGGCCAGGCTGCTCTCATGCAGTTTCTTCCGTTTTCAAGCTAAACATCGCTAATCAGCTTCTTCAAGCTCCAACATATGTCCTATAAATATCCCTTGTGGAAGCAAAATCTGTCTTGTGTGTGTATGCAAGACAAAAGAAAAAATTAGAAAGCGTGAAGCCCTGACTTAGCAGCCCGGCAGCAGAATTGTGCCAAAGCCTCGGATCTGAATGAAGGCAGGGAACATGCTGCCCCCTCCATACCCCTCCTCCTGCCCCAGCGTGAGCCAAAAAAGCCCCAGAGTGAGCCCAAAACCCCCTGACTGTTGGGGTTCTGGGGTTGAGATGACCCCAAGGTGTTAGAAAGTCTCTTTTTCCCAGCCCTGCAACCAAAGAAGAAGTCGAGATTTGTCAGTTCTGCTTTTCAAGGTTGTTTATTTTTCCTTATCTGTAACATTCTTTCCCTGACCAGCTGAGATCTGTCCAGCAGGTCGGGCTGCAGCACACTGACCACTCTTGGGGTGGTGTTAACATTTTATACTAAAAACTACCTGTACTTTATTTACAATAATTTCCCAATACCTATCACCTATGTTAGACAGTCTGTCTTGTCTCTAAACCAATCCAGAAATGTCACCATCACAGCAGAAGATGGAGGCCAAGAAGAAAAAGGACACACCCAAATTCCTCCATCTTGCCTCTTGAAGCCCCATACTAAAACCCCAAAATTCTACTTTTTCACCCTGTGACACATTAACTATCATTCTACTCAAATTCTTGTGGCTTGTAAATCTTCACACAAAGTTGGTAGTTTTTTCCATGGGTTAAAATCAAAGGCACAGGTGTTTTTGACTCCATGCCAAGGTCTCTGAGCCCCTTGCCAGGGTCTCAAATCATCCAGGGCAGCCAGAGGAATGTCCTGGGTTCCACACCTGACAGCCCCACAGTTTTCCCAGGTTCTGGCTGTCACCTTTAAGTGCCCACAGGTCCCTTAGGAGCCACCCACAGGCTACTGAGGACTGGATGGGGATGGAGCTGGGGATTGCTTTGTCCTTGGAGCCGAGCAGGGAGCTTCCTCTTCTTCTTGGTATTCAGGAGCAGCCCTGAGGTTCTCCTACACCTCTCATTTCCAGCTCTGGCTTAAGAAATTTATGAGCCCCTGGTTGAGCTGAGGGTAGTGTGGGATGGCATGATGCTCAGCATGGCTGCGTGTGGGGCAGGATGGGGACACACTCCTCATGTGAGATAACTCCAGGTACAAGAATCCTGTGTGAGATATCTCCAGATACAAGAGTCCTGAAGGCAGGCCCAGGACACGCTCCTCATGTGAGATATCCCCAGGTACAAGAGTCCTGAAGGCAGGTCCAGGACTGTGTTGATGAAACTGCTCTGGCTCTGCCACTCTTCCAGCATGGATGAGAGGAGTGAGGGCTGATAGGAGTGAGGGCTGATAGGAACGAGCTCAAATCAATCATCTGTCACTCACTGGCTTCCCTGGCCAGGCTGCAAAGCCCTGACTGAAGCAGGACCCTGAGGACAGATGAGTGAGCATCTTAATCACCTTCAGCACAGGCAGCAGGAATCCAGCTGCCCACCCTGAGCGTTGTCCTCAGGTACCTTTTGGTTTGATAGAAGAACAGGCAGTGCTGGATTCATCTCTGGCTGCAGAGCCAGGGCTGTCAGGCAGAGAGCTGAGAGCCCAGGAGGGACAAGCAGAGTCTGGAGAGCCCAGGAGGATGAGACAGGGGATGGAGAGACCAGGAGCACTGGCTGGGGTCAAAAGCAGATGCCTGAGGAACAGCACTTTCAGGAGCCTGGGAACGGTGCTTTCACCAGCAGGAGAGGTTCCTGCCTTTGTTAGCTCTGCTGAGAAATCCTTGGCAGCATTAGAAGGGTGACACTGGCCTCAGCATCGCCATGGTTTCCCCGGGTTTTGCACTGAGCTGCTGCAGGCTGAAGCGAGGTGCTCTCCTTCACGGTGCCTGTCAGCTGGGAGGCATTAACAGCCCGGGGAAGTGAAGCTGAAGCAAAGGTCTCCTTGCCCTGTGAAGGAGAGGAGCCCTCACGGGGAAGGAAAGCTAATCCCATCCTGGTGTGCTGCAGAGGGTGAAATAAAGAAACCTATTCTGCTTCCTAGGACCCTTTTCTGCACTGAATTTTGGGGTTTCACCTTGATGGGGTGCACAGTACTCACAGGCTGAGCCCTGGCACTCCCATGCAGAGAGGTTTTTGTAAGAGCAGAGGTCTGACACTGAGCTTGGCTTATCTCCAGCTCCAGCAGCAGTGTCCTCATCCTGCATTCCTGTTTGATGAACTTTCCCAGCTCCCCATTGCTGGGAGGTGGCTCGGAGGGGGATGAAATTACAGCGCTGGGTTTCACGAGCAGTGTGTGGCTCTCAAACCCTGCGAGCATCCCTGGCAGGGCTGTTACAGATTCCCTTTTCTTTGGCTGTATTTGTCTCATCAATCTCACTGATGTTGACAATTGGGCACGGTTTAATTCTGCAAATCTGAGGAATGATCAGGCCAATTTAGTTCACATTTAAAGCATTTGTGTTCACATGCTGGAAAGCCTTTTTTCTTCCTTGCTCCTTGCCCAAGGCCCTTATTATCTGCTGGTGCTATTTATCAATGCACAGCAGGTATATTACAAGAAGGTCTCTTTCGTAAAGCGATACAAAATAATCATTCCTGTTCCTCGTCTGCTCAGCAAGAAAAGTGAGCCTGGCTCTCCTGCCTGTCAGCATTCCCGAGCCACAGCATTTTTATATTACTGCAGGAGCAGTGATTTAGCTCAATGAGCTTCCCTCATAAATAGCAATGGTTTGATGAAATAAAAGCAGCGTGTCAATGAACACGGTGTTCCCCTCCAGCTGAGTGGCTTTGTGTCCTGCCCTCTGTGTGGGACACTGCAGGACACCCCAGAGCCACAGAACTCAGCTCTTCTCCAGCTCTAAGCTTGCAGTGGGATGCACCTGGGACTGGGAAAACTTCTGTCAGGCAGGAGATGTATTACTGGGGTAGAAAAGTTCAATTTTTGCTCCAGAAGTGCATGAAATGGAGGATCAGCCTTTAATAAAAACCCCTCCTCCTCTCCCTGCCATGTGCTGTGGCTCCCCATCCCCTCCCCAGCACTGATCTGTCTGGGTTTAGCTGGTTTTATCCCATTTCACTGACACAATGGCACTGGGTGCTGCCGTTTCACAGCAGAGACTGGAGCTGGCTGAGCCGGGCACTTCTTCCTCTGGCGTGTAATTAAATCCCTGGTGAAGAGGCTGGGGATGCCTGCACACCTGGAAAGCACTGAGGAGAGCACAGTCAGGAAGGCAGATCAGGCGGTGCTGGGAGCTGGGGAGAAGCAGATTATGTGGAGAGCACAGAATGCCAATCTGTGCGCCCTGGAACTGGGCTGGCTCCTCAGGATGGGCTCTGCGGGAGCCCTGGGACAGCCAGAGCCCAACTCTGCCCTTGGAACATCGGGTTCTGCAGAGCAAAGGGGTGATTTAACATGCTGCCATTCCTTGAGCACCAGGACCATGTGTTTGTTTGGCTTTCTCCTCCCCCAGGGACTCAGGTGTAATATCACCTTCCCATTAATTTATATGAGAACATTTCCAAATAGTAAACTGCCAATAAATTAGTAATGCTGATCTATAAAAGGGGAAAAAATGGCCTGTTGTGAGTTTATAGCCCTGTGGAAAAGACATTAAACAGAGGCTTCCTAAGCATGAGCACTGGGAGGAGCTGGGGGGGGAGAACTCTGGGCTGAGACCTGCCTGGATGTGTTTTGTCTGGCTGGTTTTTAAACCTGCTCCCTGCAGCATCCCTTTGTGAGAGCCAGGCAGGGAAAAAAAGCACTAAAAGATTCCCATTGACCAATCCAAAGGTGATGAAAAATGAATGAAAGGATGATGCAGCCTGGAGAGAACAAACAAACTACCTGGAGCAAATAGTTTATTTTAAGATGCTAACAAATTTGCTCCAGAGGCCTGTGGAAAAAAGCCCCGTACCACACAGCCAACCTTTCCCTTATTTATAGAATAATTGTGATGATTGATTAGCTGGGATCAGAACTATATTTACGGCATGGAAGTTTTCAGCAATATTTCAAGTAATTTACCTCCTCACACAACTCCCTGGCGCTGTCATCCCAGCTTCACTTTTTCTCCCTGTGAAGCCTGCTTGCTCCAGGATTTATGGCTTTGTTTGTGGGAAGAGAAGGTGTCTTGCTCCAGAGAACAACAGCAAAACAAGAGCTCAAGGGTAAACCCCTGCTGCTGCAGCTCCCAGCACCAGTGAGGGTGGCCCTGCCTGGCTCTCACAGCAGGGGATGTCCCTTGGCGTGTCACTGTCCCCTGGCAGAAGGACACGGCTTCTCCTCAGTCCCCTGCTGCTCTCCCCAGAGAGAAAAGTGTAAAACACCAAGGCACAAGGTGTTCCAGCAGCATCCTGGCCATGCCACCAGGCTCCTTTGCCCCTGCAGCCACGGGGCAGTGTGGGTGGAGAGGTGACAGCTCTGGGGAGCCTGGGTCACTGTCCCCAGAACAGCCAGGGAAAACCTCTGCACATCCTCCTGGCCCTCATCCACTGGGTCCTGCTGCTGGATGCACTCACTGGTTTAATGCAGGGAGGAAGGAAACACCCCCAGGAGAAAAACAAATGAAATGAATTTGGGAGAAAAGCATAAATATTAGGGCTATTCCACAAACAAAGCACTTAAGACTTTTTTTTTTTTTTTTTTTCCGTGTGTGTGTGGGGTTTTTTTTTGTTTGTTTGTTTTGGTTTTCTTTGTGTCACATCTGCAGCTTTTCCAGCTTTTTCTCCTTTTTTCCAGGTGACCAGCAGTGAGGGGAGGGAAGCAGTGGGGAGCACAGGGCAGGGCAGGGGTCTCAGGTTCCCTGTGTTTGCCTCCAAAGGGATGCCCCACTTGCTCCTGGAGGCTGTGAGGTGCTGGCCAGCATGGGCTGAGACTGCAGACAGACAGACAGACAGACAGATGGGCAGGATCTGCTCACCAGCCTGGAGATGCCCGTGGCATTTCCTGCCTCCTCCCTGCTGCTTTCCACAGCCTCCAGCCTGAGCTGCACAGTTTTATTTAAGCCCTTCTCCACTCCTGCCTTGTCTCCATTTCTTTATCTCCCAATAAAAGTAAGCTGTTATTTCCCTTGTGTTCCAACTGCCCTCATTCATCCCCTGGTACCCGCAGGGCCAGCAGCCAGAGACTGTGCCAGCACTTGAATACTGAGGGGGAAAAAAAGACATCCTACAGGCCTTTAGAAGTGAGGGAAGCTCGATGCTGCTGGAAATAGAAGCTGCTGCAGCCAAGGTCCTGCTGAAAACCAACTGATCCCCAGTAGGTGATGCTTGCTTCCCTGCAGGGCCCCAGGGCTGGTTTGTGGCACAAGGATTCTGTCCTGTCCTGCTGCCTGGCTGCTCTGGGCCTTTCTCCCACTCAGGACCTGCCATCACCTGTCTGGGGAGGTTTAATGCTGCTTTTAAAAGGCGTTTCACCACCTGAAACGCTGGATTTACTACAAACTTCATAAAAGGGGATTAAGCCATCCCCCAGCAGCTCAGCCACCACCAGGCAGGGTCAGCCCCCTCCTTCTGAGGGCAAGGAGGCAAGAGGCAATTAGCCATTGTTAATTGGCTGCTGAGCCCCTCTCCTGCCCCTTGAAAACCTGCTGTGGGGTTTTACTTTGCACCTCCTTAGAGGAACATGAAATTTGTGTGCCAGGGCCCAGACACAGAGGCTGACACTTATCAGCATTAGTGACCCAGGAGCAGGAGCAGCTCCATTATGGTTTGGGAATTGGATGTACCTGGGAGCAGCCAGAATATCACTTGGCTCATTTGTTAACACAACATCTATAAAGAGAAGCCTCAAGCCAGCCCATTCTCAGGGCCCTAGAGGACAGAAAGAAGGATGGCCCTCGTCCCAGCAGCATTTGTTTTCATTAAGAGGGTGGAAGGGCCTTGATGGGACCAGGGAGTTTGATTGTCAGGTGACCTTGTTGGCTCTGGAAAAGTCGGAAGCTTTCAAACTGGAATTAGCAAACCAGCTTGAAAATAAATAAAAACCCTTTTTTTAAAAAAAAAGAAATAAACCCCAGCCTAAGTCTACACTTCCACCTGCCTCAGCATGTGTCCAAACTCTGGCTTTCCCCCAAAGCCCACCCACAGAAGAAGTGTTGGTGTTGTGGGAAAAAGGCCTTGGCAAGCCAGGGAACTCTTGGAAGTCCTTGCACAGCTGGAGACCTGGACACTGCAATTTCCTTCACAAAGGGCAGCCCAAGGAGAGAAATGTTTAATTCCTTAGGCTTCTTTGTTTTGTGTTTGGTCTCAAGGCACCAAAATTAAATGAATTTGCTTACTAAAATGATTTGGAAATTTGTGACTTTTTATATGATGCTTTCCTGCAGCATTTCCTTGACATCCATCTTTCCATCTACTTTTCCCAGAAGCAGACCCTTCCCAGGTTCTTCCTGGAGGCACGCATCTTTCCCCAGCCCTAAACCACCCAGAAGTGTTTGCTGCACAGATGCCAGCCCTGCAAAGGGAGCTGCTGGATGCTCCTGCTCCTTGGCAGGCTGGTGGGCACTTCTCAGGAGCTGTTTGGGATCCGAGTGCCCATCCCTGGCTGGTGGCAGGGGCAGCCTGAGGAGGGGGGTGGGTGCTGGGGGTGGGTGCAGCAGAGCCTGGCCTTGCTGCCAGCCCACTGCTAGTGTTTGTCACCAGATCCTCCAAAAATTCTTGTCAGTGAAGCTGTTCAAGCTGTTTAAATCACTTTTCAGAACAGGTGAAGCAGCCCTTTTGCCTCCTTGCTGTCAGATCTCTTCCCTGATGCCTTCAAGGTCGTGGCTCCTGTCCCGTTGTCCCCACCAGACCTGTCTAATTATGACTCTGAGCTTAAGTGCTCTTTGACTAGTCCAGCTTATCCATCCATGCTTGCTCTGCCATGGCTCCTAATCTCTACCTCAAGTGGCTCCTGGAGGAGCCTGGAATGCCCTGCGGTGGTGGCAGGCAGGATCCTCAGCCAGGCAGAGACAGGGAGCAGGGAGAAGCTTTTCTTAGACCCAGAGAAACATTTAAGTTGGAAAAGACCTCTTAGGATCCAGTTTTGCTGTGGCTGAGAGGATGGGCACGGTGCAGAGGGATGAGTGACCTCCAAAGGCATGGGGTGATGGGGGCACAGATCCTGCTGCTCGTCCTCTCCCTGCATCTCCGGGACACTTCCCTCCTTCCCTCAGTGGGAAAATCACTGAGAAACATTCCCTTTTCCTCATTTCTTTGGGTCCAGGCTGCAGCATCCCCTGAGCATCCTTTCACAGCGGCTGCTCCTCCTGCTCTGGCTCCTGTGGGATCCATCCCTTTGTCACAGGCACCAGCAGTCCATGCAAGTGGCCCTGGGCTGCTCAGAGCCCTGTCCTTCCCCACAGCAGCTCCAGGGCTGTGCACAGCGAGAGAAAAGGTGCCTCACTGGAGGCTCTGCCATCTCGTCCCTCTGATGCTGGAGATTGTTTTGATAAGCTCCTTGTTTCCCAGGCACAGAGCACAGAAGTATTTTTCTTGCACTGAGCAGACAAGATGTTGAAATGTTTTTTCCTGTGATAACTGAAAGTGGAAGGAATCCTGCCTGCGATTCTTGTCAAGCCGAGGGATCTCTTTGTAGTTCAGTGAATCATTTCATCCCCGATGTTAATTTAAAAGCAAACAAACAGAGCTGAATGCATTTGATAGTAGAATTATTTCCAGTACATTTCAGGTTTTGTTGCTGTGTGTTGTAAAACACCACGGCACAGAGCGCTGTGTGGTGGAATCAGGGGACTGGAGGCTGGGCTGTGCCCCACTGCACCCCACTGAGCCCCTCTGCACCCCAGTGTGCCCCACTAAATCCCACTGCACCCTCATCGTGCCCGTGCTGGGAGAGCAGAGCACCCACAGCATCCCAGGAGCATCCTCTGGGAAAGACTCTGGCACAGCCACAGCAGCAAACCAGGAGTTAAAAACTCCCCTTGAAAACAGGAGCTGCAAAACATCAGCCTCGTTCCACCTCAAAAGAGCAAGAATGAATCGGAAAAGGGCAAAGAGCGTGAAAGGCTGAATTGTAATAAAAACGGTGTTTAAATGTGCCACCGAGAATTAATCGCTCCTTTCTTTGGAGCTTCCCCTCTGAGGGCTATTCCTAGGAATTTGTGGGAGGAAGCAGGAGCAAGGAATCAGTTTTATTTTGCATGTAGGCTATATCAGGTGTGGAACTGCCCCGGTTTAGAGGCACATGGCTGCAGAGGGGCAGCCGGGGTGCTCAGCCCCTGCCTGGGGGCTCTCGGAGGGGACAGGCAGTCCTGGAGGGCAATTTTGGCTCTCCCGGGGGCTGGTGGCCTCAGCGACTCCCTGGCAGTGATGGAGACTTCCCCACCTGGCAGAGTGCAGCTCAGAAGTGTCCCAGCAGCGGGAGAGCAGGAGGTGGCTGCTGTGCCCTGCAGGCTCAGGGACTGCCTGGAACCGGGAATGCTCATCCCTGTGAGTCAAGGAGCGGCAATAACGCTTCCCAGCCGGAGGCAAAGTGCTCCATCTGCTCCGTGCATCCCGGAGGAGTCAGTGGTGGCTTTTTTAGTGGGGATTTTTTGGCTGCCTGGAGGAGCAGAGAGGCCCCGTGGTGCCACGCTGGGTGCCAGCCAGCCCCTGGCAGAGCTGCAGGGTGGGCAGCGAGGTGGGCAACAGCAGAGAGCCCGGGCACATGATGCTTTTCTTCCTCCCCATCACTTCACCTCCTCTTCCCACTCTGTTCCCTGAGTTTTGCACTGGCCACCGGCTCTGTGTGGCAGTGACACACCCGGGACCAGTGGGAGGATCAGCACCAGCAGATCTTTGTCACCAAACCCTCGCTCCCTGCAAGCCCAGGGAGCCTCACCTTTTCAGACACACAAAATCAATGCTGTCCTACATCCCAAAACCTTTAAACATCAGACAGGCAATTTGTCTTTGCTGATGGTGGCTGAGCATTGAAAGGAGCCCGGCCAGATTAAATAAACCAGCAATAGCAATTTGAGGTCATTTTCATCATATTAATGGGTTTCCTGCCTATGGTAGAAAGGGAGTCAAGGAGATGGGCTTGGATCAGCTCCACAATGGCATTGCTCTTCTGTTGAGAAGCTGGTTTTGGTGATCATTGCAACAGACTGGGAGTGATGGGAGAAGAGTCAGCAATGGTCTGGGCACACACAGCATGGCTGGGTCCTGCCAGGGGTGGCACAGCTGGGTGGGGACATGGTGTGGCCTCTGTGGGCTGCTCTTCTCCTCTGCCAAGGAGCCAATGGGAGTAGAAGTATTAGACACTTGTCTTTTTTCCCCTCTTTTAATCAACAAGTAAACAGAGTCAGAGCTTTATGAGTCTGTTTGAGTGTTTCAGTGCCAAGATGCAGCTCAGGATGTCCAGTTCTGGCCCCTCAGTTTAGCAAGGACGTTGAGATGTTTGAGCAGGTCCAGAGGAGGCAACAAGGCTGGAGAGGGGCTAGGAATACAAACCCTCTGAGGAACACCTGAGGGAGCTGGGGGTGTTCAGCCTGGAGAAAAGGAGACTCAGGGGTGCCCTCATCACTCTGCACAGCTCCTGAAAGGTGCCTGTGCTCAGCTGGGGCTGGGCTCTTTCTCCAGGAACTGACAGAACCAGAGGACACAGCCTCAAGTTCTACCAAGGGAAATACAGGTTGGATATTAGGGAAAAGTTTTTTACAGAAAGGCGATAAAGTTTTGGAATGGCTGCCCAGGGAGGTGCTGGAGTCACCATCCCTGGGTGTGTTTAACAAAGCCTGGATGTGGCACTGGGGGCCAGGGTTCAGCTGAGGTGTTGAGGCTGGGTTGGACTCCATGGTTTTGAAGGTCTCTTCCAACCTGGGGATTCTGTGACTATTGTCTGAGAGGTTTGGGTGAGGAGCTCTGTGATTATGCACACAGCACACCTCCCTCCTCCTCCTCCGAACCAGGGGAAAGGCAGGGAGGAGATGAGAGCCTGAGTATTCCTTAGAAACAGAAGGCAAATTGGAGATAACATGAAAAACATCATTTGACATATCTGAAAGCCTTTTGTAAGCACTTTCCAGGAATATTTTACGGCCTCAGCTTCATTAGTAGCAATACCTGCAGGAAGGCACCTCTCAGCGTGAGCGCTCAGCGCTCATTGCTTGCAAACGTTGTATTACAGATTGTGCTGTAAAACACACAACGTGTGCTGGGAGATAACTCCCATCAAGAGTGGGAAGAGCTGCATGTGGCTTGTGGGATTCCCCAGCTTCATCAGGCTGAGAAACCCCTCAAAACTCCCTGCCAAGGGCAGCCTCAGAGCTGGGTTTGTGTGCGGAAGGGATGTTGCTGTAGCTCTGCAGAGTGGTGATTTCACAGGGCAAAGGGCAGCTCGTGGGTTCTGGGGGAGGAAAAGGAACTCTCCTGTGTGCCACCAAGCCTGAGCACGCAGTGTGGTTCACAATGCTTCCTGCAGAAATTCGGGAATCACTGTGGGTCCATCTGATGACATTGCTGGCTTCTCACCAGCGACCCATGAAGACCAAGAGAAACAAAACTCACCAAATACGTGGCTGCTTGCAGGGGTTTAATTGAAGCCATGTGCCAGCAGAGGCTGCCTGCAGGGGCTGTGTGGCATGACAATGGGAGGCCAGTGAGGATCTGGGTCCCAGCCCTTCCCCAGCTCCCTGGGAGATTTGTCCTCAAGGTTTCCCTGCTTCAGCACATTGCTGAGAGAGACAGTGACAGATACAGGAGAAGAGCTGCACATAACCTCGATTACCCAAGGATAATGAGGCCCAGTGCACCCACATGCTATCAGTAATATTTGTATCTATTCAGCTTTTTCAGTGCTAAAGGTAACCATTTATATCCATTAAAAGCAGACAACTGGATGGCAAGGGGAGCTCAGCTCTGGCTGCCTCTTGATGGGCAGCATCCATCACACCTCGTGTCCTCGGAGATCTCCTCCACGCTGGTGCTGGGCTCTGCCAATGTCACAACTCCCTGGAGAGCTGCTGTGACATGCCAGCTTTGGGGCCATCCCACTGCCTGTTTGTGAGCCCAGCCCACGCCCTGAGTGATGCCCAGTGGAGTCATCACTGTCCCAGCCACACTTAATTCCCTTCGTCCCTCAGCAGACAATGCCAGGACGATCCCGGCCCAGTGCCATCCCCATGGTGGCCATCACTTCTCTGTCACCTTGATGCCTCAGGGTTTAGCTTTTCCATTTTTCAGATTCTGTTCTGCTTTAGTGTGTGGGTCTGGGTTTCATATTAGGGGATGGTGAGCTCTCTGCACAGAGCAGGGAAACAAAACAATTCCTTCTCCAGCTGGGGACCAAGGACAAATGACCCAAATCTCAGACCCAAAAACACAAACAATGTGGGCTGGAGAGAGAAAACAAGAAGGATAGAACTGCATGGGCTGGAGCTGTATTTGAACAATTAACTCCAATATGCAAATGGAGCAGAACTTATAAAAGTGAGAGACCCCGTGACCAGTTGTCCATTTTGGTGCTGCCCAAGGTAGATCTTTTGAGGCCTCTTAACGAATCCCTGCTTTATTCTTAAGCTCTGTCTAGTCTCTGTTCTAGGTCAGCCTTCCCAAGGCATCAGCCTCCCCCGAGGTGCTCTCACTGTGGAGCCACAGCCAGGTCCACACCCTCACTGGGCCGTGTCCCCATGGATGCTGCGTGGTCCTGGTCCTGCTTAGCACCTTTCCAGCTCCTTCCCATGGTGGTATTTTGATATAGAACCGGGCTATCATTTCCTTTGCCTTCACAATTTCTATCCCAGCACTATAACCCTTGATACTCTACTTTTAATTAGAGGGGAAAGTTAAGGCAGATGATCTCCCCAACAAACTCCTGTCTGAGGCTGTATCACAATGAATTGGGTCAGATGGTCTGTAGTCAGACCCCTCCAACACCTGTGCACAGTGGGCCTGGATAGAAAAAATACTGGATAAAAACACTGGATTTCCTCCTATATTCATTTAACTGGATGAAGAAGTGATTTTTTTAAGCCTATGAAAATAGAAAATTACATGTATTGCTGCTAATTCCTTTTATTAATTGAAGATGGTGTAAGAAATATTAAACAGAACTCAAACAATGCAGGATGCTGCAGTTTCCTCAACAAGGAGAGAAGTTGGTGATGAAAACAGACCATGAAATCGCCAGCTCAGTACATGCTATCACTTTTGTTTTTTCCTGGAGGTCACTGAGTGTTTGATCAACCCTTATAAACTGTCCTTCTGGTGTGATACACAACCCACCTCAGGTAAATATTTGACCAGTGGGGCTATCCTCCCCTTTGCAAGTCTCTTACCTGTCCCAGTGCAGCCCCAGCCGCTGGCTCCCACATCCCATCCCAATTGCTATTCCACCAGTGGCAGGGCTGGGGGGATGGCAATCACAGCCTGAAAGTGACACTGCTTTCCTCCTGGAGAAGGTAATTGCTTCAGCAGAAGAAATTAAGCATCATAATGAAATGACCATAAAAAGAAGCCCCTTGCTCACTCCCTGGATCACAAATATTGCAGATGTTGCACCCAGCCCAGAGGGGCACAAGCAACTCTGCCAACACTGTTGTGGCTCCAGGGTACCCGTGGAGGCTTTGGATGGAACCACACCATAAACCTGCCCCTTTCTGCCTTCACAAGCTTCTCAGCTTCCTCCTAATTTCCAGTGTCTTGGCTGGCTGTATTTTCATGTTTCGGAAGTGTGCGAGGGGCTCAGCAGCTCTGTGTGCAGATTTAAAGCCTGCTCTGAGTCTCCCAAACCTGGGAAGGGAGGAGACTTCCTTTTCTAGAGCAGCCACACATTCCCAAGCCTGGGTTTTGCAATGCAGCAGGACAGATCACTTTATAAAATGTGCAAAAATACTAAAGATGTATGAAGGTTGGTTCATCAGCTGGAGCCTTGCAGCAATCCAAACTGGGACAGGGCTGGCTGTGGCTTCCTCTTTTCCCCTTTTTCTCCAAGGTGCACAAAGTCCTGCCCAAAGCATCTTCCTATTCTTCCCAGCCTGCATTTTCTTCCTCAGCCTGTCACCCCTGCTGGGATGCTGCTGTAACCATGGCCAATGCATCAGCCCCCACCTCACCAGCTCCGAGGAAATGAGTTTTGTTCACTCTGGAGGTGCCAAATGAGCTTTGTTCACCCTGGAGGTGCCCTCGAGGAAGGGCTGACAGCCCCTTTGCTGCTGGGAATCCACTCGAGCAGCACTTTGCCCATTCATCATCTCCTTGGACGTTACAAGGGAATCTGTCCACTTAAAACAGGATTATTTCTGGGTGGCAAACTGCAAAGTTAATTTGGCTCTAATCCCTTTAAACAGAACCAGTAATTGGAGTGATAATGACACTCCTGGAGGGCTCTCCTCACCAGGGCACGGGAAGGTCTGTGGGCAGATGAGCCTGACCTCCTGCCTGGCACAGCAGGGACAGCACGGGCATGACACTGGGGAGGGCACCAGGATGAACAAATCCCTTCCACGAGGGGCCACAGGGCTGGGTCAGGACCCCCAGGGACCCCCAGAGCAGCGTGACCCTCCTGCCTGCCCTGTGTCCCTTGCTGCCTGCTTCCAGAGAAAGAGCCTGAGAATAAACAGCTTTAATCATACAATCCCCACTTCCTATAGCTAATAATATTATCATCATGATATTAAGCCAGTTAATTCTTTCTCTCAATTTATTTGCTTTTGTTTTTGTACTCCCATGTTGTAATTTTCAATTTAATTACTTTCAGTGTTTCTGAGGGCAATAGGTCTTGGTTTATCTTTGGAGCTAATAGTCCTAATTGTTTACCCTTTCTTTGGCAATATCTCATTAACTTTATGGGCCATCATTTCCATGGCACCTCCAGAATTAATTCCCTCACTCTTTGAACCATCTTCCTAAAATCTTCACGGCTTTTTGCTCCCCTAATCCTGCCTGACCTTGCCCATCCTTGCTGGCTGCTCTTGTGGCTCAGCCCTGCCAAGCCCCAGGGCAGCAGGTGGAGGATTTTCCTGTACAGGGAAACCTCTGGCTCCTGTTCTGATGGGCAGAGCCCTGCATCTGCCACCTGCTCACTGTGGTCAACTCTCCTCTCTTTGTGTCCTCCCACAGGTGCTGCTGCTCCTCTAGACTGGGTTTGGTCATTGTTTCTCTCTTTAAGTCTGGAGTCACTTATCCTGCTGATGGAGGGGTCTGGGTATTCCCCTCAGCTTCAGCCACTGCAAAATTCCTTCCCTCTCTCAAGCAAAGGAAAAGCTGCTGGGAAGCCAAGGCATTCCATCACTGTGAGGCAGCTGATGAGGCGCAGGTTCATCAGCCCTCCACTGGCCCCTCCAGCGAGCTCCATGTGTGGATTTGGGAGAGGTGGCCCTGCCATTGGGCACCCCTCACTCTGGGCAGAGCTTACAGACAGCGTCCCTACCCCTGCTCCTGCCTTCAGACCCATTAATCACACTCCTAATGACTTTGTGTTCACACAAGAGTTGGTTTTGGCCTCAGAGGCGAGACGCAGGTGATATCTCCCATTGATTGTTCCACCTCGCTTGAATGGTGTGTACCAGGAAATGGGCCTGAAGTTTCAGCTCAAATCATGCTTGGAGGGTGGGCTTGGAACCTGGAGGGGCCCGTTTGGCTGTAATGACTGCAATGCCATGGGAGTTTCCTCTGGACATTCCCAGTTCCACAGTCAGCTTCACCCTTGGGTCCTGTTGATATCAGAGGGTGGCACACCCTGATCTCCCTGGCTGCCCACCCAGCTGGAGGAGCAGAGCAGAACAGGCTTTCCCAGCTGTGGGAGGATGCCAGGAATGTCCCAGGGTTACAGCTGCCTGCTCAGCACCAGAAGATGATTTCCCATTAAGCAGAGAGGGAGGGATCTGCTGGTGGCCACTGCGAGGGCACCTGAATTATTGATTGGAACACGGCTCCAGCTGAGGCACTGAAGGCAGAAGGAGCAGCTCCTTCCCAGCAAACCTCACCCAGCTTGTGGCAAATCCACTGACCAAGCCCCCAAGCGCTGCCTGCTCTGCACAGCCCAGGCTTCACAGGGAGAGCTCACAGAGGGCAAAGGCCATGGCAGGGAAAAGACGGCTGGAATTGTCCCCGGCGGTCACAGGCATTTGGATAAATGGCTTTGAGGAGCAGCTGAGGCAAGGAGAGCATTCCTAATGCTCCTCAGTCTGTTACAAGAGGATTTTGCTGGGGCTGAGGCTGCTGCTGGCGTGCAAAGTGCTCGGGGGCGAACAAACACGCGTTTGTGCAACATATGGACAGGCACACACGAAGTACAAAGCAGCCATATGGGCACACGTTGCTGCCAAGTTCACTTCTCCCATGCTTTCCTTTGCTTATTTTTCATCTTCCATGGGCTGCTCCAAAAGTGCTGGGTCTCCATCCTGCACATCCCAGGCCCAGCACTGACTCCCACCTCACTTTCTGCAGTCCAATCTGGGCGTTTTCTGGATGCTTCCATTCCTTAAATTTCGTTGTGTTTGCCTGCCAGCTTGCACAGGGTTTCAAAAAAGGCTTCTCGAGGGTTGGTGGGTGGGCAGGCAGATCTGATCCAAGCTGGGAGAGGTGGCAGTGCTGGGGAGGTGTGTGGAGAGTGAGCCAGATGTGGCAGCAGAGGCTTCTGGAAGGGAGCCCGTGGCAAGTGGCAGCATTTCTCTAACCCCATACTGACTTGGGCTTCCAGAGTCAATTTTCTTTATTAGCTGATGAATCTCCTCAAAAGACTTTCAGTACTGAATCTAGATAAATTATTTAACCAGTAAGTTCTTTCTGCTCTAGCACTGTTCCAGCACTGGGATTTCATGGAGAAGAGTAGCAGAGAAGGGTGAAGGCCAAGGTCACTGCCAGCAGAACAGCAGAGCAGGAATGGGTTTGCCAATAAGTGACCCGTCGAGAGCGACTGTAAAACTGGCTATTAATAAAAACCAGGTTTTTGACAAAATGCTGGGATTAGCAGTGAATACAAGGAGCAAGTCATGGGAGACTATAGCCTTAATTATTCATGCAAGCAAATTGCTGCAGATGGAGGGAGAGCACAGTGCTGATGTGGGCAGCAGCAGGCAGCGGACGTGAGGCTGTCACCTGCCCTGGATGAGCTGCACCCACGGGAAGAGATGCTCCAGCCTCCATGGGGACACAGGGATGTCCACGTGGTGTCAGGGGTGCTGCAGGTGGAAGGACGAGCTCCATGGATTTTGGGATTTGGGCATGGTGGCTGCAGCACTGTGAGCACCTGGATAATCACCTGGGGAGCAGCGGTGAGGGCTGGCATGGGAAGGGTGCTCCGCCCTGCTGCCCTGCCTCCCCCAAGGCCTGCTGTGAGTGTCTCACTTGCTGTGTAAAATTGGGCTTCACGTGCTTGACAGGGCCAGGCAGCTTCAAGGCCAACACTAACTGATGAGCCTCAGAGCAAGAAATAATTCTGCCTCCAAGAATAATGCTGGCTCACGAGGTCAGAGTATTCCAACATATTTATAGCCAGTAAAGAAAACGATTGTGTTAAACGGCAGCTGAAGTACACGGAGGCCCAGCCAGAGCTGCTGTCTGTGGCCATTTGTTATCCTACTGGGAGCACAGTTATGCAGCTTGGGATTTGCATCCCGAGGACTTCACAGCAATCCCTCTCAGGATCCACTTTGGGGATCAAAAGGCGAATGTGTATTTCCTGCAGAATGAAGCTGCACGTCCCAGGCTGACCTGACCTGGGGCTTGTGAGGCATTGGCAGGGGTAAGGCAGTGGTGCTGCTGAGCAGAGGAGTAGGGGGTCCTGCAGGTGTGCAGACCCCCTGTGTGCATCCCTGCTGTGTGCATCCCCCCTTGTGCATGCCCCCCATGTTCATCCCTCCTTGTGCATCCCCCGTGTCCATCCCCCTGTGTCCATCCCCCTGAGTTCATCCCCCCTCGTCCATTCCCCTCGTGCCTCCCCCATTTTCCATCACCAAGCACAAACACAACGCCCAGGACGGGCAGAGGGACTCAGAGTTCCTCACTGCCTGTCTCCTTATGGAAACCAAGATGAGTTCGACCTGGTTCCAATAATCAGCTATAAATAGCAAGCTTAATTAAGGCAACCAAACAAAGGCAATGATGGATACCTGCTTGGGAGGCCCAGGGGGACAGGGGGAAGGGAGTCTGGGTTTTGCTTGTGCAAACACCATGTTTTTATGTAAAGCTGTGGGTTAGGCACAGGATGAGGACAGAGGGGACCAGGGGGCCACACAGCAACCACACACACACACACAAAGCAAACTGCAAAACATCCATCCCCAGTGCTGCAATGCCTGTCCCTGAGCATCACCCACTGGGTCACAGCCCGACTCCAGCCCCTCTTCCAAAGCCCCTCTCTCACTCTGGGACAGTGGCTGCTGTCCCAGTCTGTGGATCCCCTGGGATCAGAGCTTTGCTGTCTGGGCAAGCAGCCTGGCAGCCCAGCTAAGGAGCACACAGGTACCAGTTCTTTGACCCTGCTCTGCAGGGAGCAGAGGCACAACCCCAGCAGCCACAGCAGTGAGTGCCTGCAGAGGTGGGTGCTTGGCTGGGTCCCTCTCATCCCATCAGCCACTCTTTAGGGAGCCCATCAGTGCTCCCATTATCCCCACAGCAGCCGGGGTTTGGAAGCACCAGGACCTGAGAGGATAAATTTGAAGTACACACAACTCACAGTGTGTACATCAACCCCAATTTATTCAGAATGAGCAGCTCAGACATGCTTGTAGCAGCTTCGAGAGCATGTTTATCAGCCAGGCTACTTGGGAGATCATTGCCATTGATTGCCATGTCATTGTCACTCCTGGGGCACAACGGGAGGCCGAGGAGCAAGATGACATTGTCTGCAGGAACCAGCGAGGTGGGGAGCTGATGTTTCCTGGGAGGATCAGGCAGAGATGTGATGCTCCCTGGTGCTCCGAGCTGCCTCATAGGGAGTGCAGACCCCAAAAAATTCTGAGCTCTGGAGACCCAGAAATGATGGCATGCCTGGCCAAAAGCATTTGTTTTTTTGTTTTTATTTATGTATGGGTTGCTGTAGTGCCACCTGCGAGGAGAACGCGGGGGGTTTAATAAGGAGTGAAGAAAATCCCAGCTGATGGCAGCAGAAACAGAACAAATGCTCTGCAGAAAGGAGGCAGGCAAAGGTGAGCTGAGGACTGGAAAAATCTCTCCCCCAAAGGAATTAAAGAGCTCAGTCTGTTGAGCTTATTAGAAAGAGCAGGAGGGACAATTGCGCCCCTGGCACGGAAGTCACAGCCCTGCAGTGCTGCCAGGGACAGGGGAGCATGAAGAGACCCAAAGGATGTGACTCCCCAATTCAAAAGCAAGGCCTTTCCTGCCAATAGCACCAGCAGGCTATTAATGGTGCTCAGAGGAATGATGGGCAGCCCCAGCCCGAGGAGGACTCTTTCAGTTCTCCTGACAGTGGGGCTGGGAGGGAGGGCTCAGCCAGGAAGCAAGGAAGGCACTGGTCAGAACAAGAGGCTGTGGGTGCTGCATAGCCAGAAAGGATCAGCCATCAAAAAGCCCAGAGCCCTTTAATCTTTACTCAGGCTCCTCATTCCTAATCCCTGGTGCGTCACGCCAGCACGACCTTCTGGGTGCAGCTGTGGATCTCCAAGGACTGGACCACACAGGTCACTCTTGTTGTCCCCTTTTTGGGAGACCAGCAGGTTGAAGCCAGCGCTCAGCTGTCCAAAAATTAGGCTCTAAATCACCTGGCTGACAGGGACATGGGGGAGGCAGGGTATCATGACCTGAGTGGGATCATGGCCAGGGCAGCCTGGCAGCAATTCCTTCCTGGTGGAGCAGCAGGAGAGACTCCAGGGAAACGACTGGAAATGCAATTCCTCTTGGTGAAACTCACACCAAAATGACTGGGTTTGTAATCACCGTGGGCTCTGGCTTGTTTGCCTGTTTGCTCTCTGCTCATTGCATTTCCAGCTGCTCTTGTGTGTATTTGCACTTCGCAGGCTTTAATTGGGATGGTTGAGCAAAGCCCGTCCGCAGCCGGCGATGCCGCGGCGATAAGTAACAGGAGGCACAAATTAGAACAAATAAATCTGAATCCAATTCAATTCCTTGTGCAATCAGGAAGATCAACACGTCAAATTGTGGACACTATAAATTAAAAGCCGCCGAGGAGACAGTGGAAGGCGCTGCCTGGCTGCTGTGGCTGGCGTTCAAAAGGCTTTTCTTCCTCGCAGAGCGAGCGAGAGCCTGTGAGATGAACAGCAGGATCTTCCCTCCGCAGCCAGGAAGGCTTTTTGCCACCAGAAAACTTCTTTCAGCAGATATGAAAAGCCTCTGCTGCAGGTCGCAGGGAAGGTGGGTTTGTGCTGCTGAGGGAGGCCCAGGGTGGGCTCTGTGGTTGAATGTGGCACTGGTTTCCTTCCTGCATCATGCCTGGCTGGTTTTAGTCCATTCTCCTGGTGATAAACAGGTGTGCACAGGTCAGCTGTGCTGTGGAACTCCAGAGGTTGTTGATGTTTCCCTGAGCATTGCATCCCAGGGACTCCTGCACAGAGAGGAGCTGGTGAGGGGTGAATCTCACTCCTGATTCAGAAATTAAGGCTTCTCTGGTAGATTAGTGCACTTCAAAGGGTGAAAGTGTTCCAAAATACTGTGAAAAAATTCAAATCAGTGTATTGCAAAAGACACACAGGCAGATAAACACCCAGGAGGCTCACGGCTGTGCTTGGTACCATGGCATTTTTCACATCCCTTTGGCTGTTACCTGGCTCTGTTTGATTCATGAAACTGCCTCTGCTGCAGGGCCCAAAACAAGTGGCACATGGGGATGAGGGGTAGAACAGCCCTGGAGGATAAGCAGAGCTGTCACCTGCTGAGAGCTGTGCCCACCTCTGGGCTATGAGCACTTCCCTGGTCATTGCTTCTGTGCCCGCCGTGTGCCGCTGGCTTTTTCACTTCTCAGCTGCCATCTGAGTTTTACTGGATTCTTGTGTTTAAAATTACAAGCAGGTCCTTGGAATTGGCATTGGCTGTTTTAAAGATGTGCTGCATCTTCGTGTGTCACGCCAGCACGAGCCAAGCACATTAGAAGCTGCTGGATAATAGGCAATTACTGCTCTTAAACAGACGAGGCATTCACGAGCGGAATGGGCTGCATCTTAAATCATCCATAAATCCTCTAATAGTGCTTCTATTAATACCTGGTTTCTGGCACATTCCTAATGATTGCATTTCTTATCAAAGCACTGCTTTTCCTTGGCTTCTGGGGAGAGGAGGTGAAGGCAGGAGCCTGTGTGGAGCTCCGTGAGGGAAGCCCAGGCTGGCATTGGCTGCATCCTCACAGGCAAGGGCACAGCTGTGCCCCACTGGAGGGATGCTCCCAGACCAGGGGGCTGTGGGAATGGGCAGGGTGAGGCAAGCTCTGCTTCCACCCCACGGGCATCATCCTCCATCCACAGCATTGCTGGAGTCTCCCCTTCACCAGAATTTCTGATATAGGGCACCTCAGCTCTGGCTTCCCCACGGTGCCACTGCACAGGCAGCACCTTCTGGAAGGGGATGAGGCTTTGGAGCCAGCAGAATCTCCCTGGTGTTCTGGCTGGTGCCAGAGGGTGCCCTGAAGTTTGGATTCTCCGAGGACACGGCTGCACTGGGCGCATGGGGCCGGCTGTAAACACCGCTCCTCAGAACCATTACACACTCCAGAGGACGAGCGCGTACAATTCACGTCTCATTAAAGCTTTTTGAAATATTATCCTTTTCTTCTTCCCTGCTTTTCCCCCCTATTAAGCTGAAATCGTGCTTCCTTTGGAGAATGCGAGTCATTTGTTACCATAACAACTCTCCATCCTGAGCGTGGCAGCTCCGCTCCCCGAAAAACACACTGGCCCTGGTGCAGGCAGGACCCCCGGCACTGCTGTGGTTCCATGCTTGCCAGGCTTCCACATGGTCATTTATGACCTGGCTCTGAGTTTTGGAGGATTTGAGCTGCCCCTGGCATTGCTGGCACAGAGCCCCACAGGCAGCATGTCCTTGGCATGAGCGGGTCAACATCTTCACCTGTCAGCCCTGCCCCAGTCACTGTGTCTCTACAGCATGAGGCTTTTCATTGCTGCTGGTTTAAATTATTTTTTTTATCTCTCCCCAAAACCTGACTTGACCCCAAAGGAAAAGCACGGCTCCAAGAACCTCCTTCTCCAGGTACTGCTTTTTTGGAAATTCCCCATCCTGTTTCTGGGTGTTTGCTGTGCCAGGGTATAACTCTGCCATGTTCATGTGAAAGTTAAACATGAGAGATGAAGCTGCTAAATTGGATTCCCTTCCATACGTCAAAATAGCCCCTGAAAGCTCAGTCCATGGAAAAAGTGGGATTTTTCAGAAGTGAGAGTGGTGCACAATGTTAATGCCCCACCTTTCTCAATCTCCCTGACACCATTCGGCTTTACTAGGTCCATAAAAGAAATTAAAATACAGTTAAAGTGGATTTCTTAAATGGGCTTGTAAAAGCTTTTGATGGAAGAACCACTTTATCCTTCTAACTTTTTTATGACATCTATTCCCACTTTTCCTTTCACTATGAACTTTTAATGACTTAGGATTTTTTTTACAAACCGACTCATTTGTAATTCCCTGCAGACACCTTTACACCGTGGTGTAAATCCTGTGGCAAAGCCTGACCTCAGAGACACAGTTAGGACAGATCCCTCAGGATCCTCTGCCAGGATGCCCAGGGAGTGGCTCTTCAGGCTGCTCCTGCCAGGAGAACTCAGGATCAACCACCAGACACCTTCAAAAGTGCTAAATGTTGTTATGATGATATTACCAAACCGAACCATGTGTTGCTAAATTTGTCTTAATGTCAATATGACAATGGTGATGATGATGATAATGATGATGATGTTGTCCATTGCCTCTCTCCAGCTGTGCCTGGGCAGAGCATCAAGGAGGTTGCAAATCCTCAGTGGTGCCAGGGAACAGGAAGGGTTCAGGGCTGTGGTGCCACCCATCATCTCTCCCATCCAGGCAGGAGACACAGTCCAGCTGCTCAATGCCACAGTGCTGAAATAAAGATGATTAAGGAGATATTCCAGCCTCTTCTTTTCTCCCTCTCCTCAGTAAATGTCATGCTTCAGGGGAGTATAGCCAAGAAAAGTTCAAAGTAATAATATCAGAAATCTGCTTCTCTTTTCCTTTTGACATTTTATTGTGATATGAAATAGCAGGGGATAAAAGCTCTAATGGGGATATTTGGTTCTTTCTTTCGGAGAGCATTTGAAGCGCTGGCTGGTTATGACTCACATGGATTATGATATATGCAAATCTTTAAGGGCCTCATTCACAAAGCCGAGGCAGCCACGCCGCTCTTCCAGGGGATTTACTCAACGGGAGATAAAGCCTGGGTGACTGATGCCCAGGGTCCCCACTCCTCACCAGTCCTCTGCCACACGTCTCCAGCTCTTTGTCCCAGCTGGGAAGGCTGGTCCTGGGCATGGTGGGGCTGTGACTATGCTTACCAAGCACAGCAGCACCCATGGAGAGGGTGGATGGCTCGGTGGGGAAAACCAGTCATCTCCTACCCTGCCTTCCATGGGAGACAACTGCACCCAGCACCCACATTTTCCAATTAAAGCACAAGCTCTTTCTCCATGGACCACTTTGATGATATTTCTGTGTCAGCTTTAAACCAGATATTTCACACTCATAAACACTGGCGAGTAACCAGGCTGTAAAATACAACTTTAATAATGTTAACTGGTAATGTGCAGGCAGTCTTGTTGATTGGTGTAGGGGAAACCGGGTTGATTTAAAAAATATAATAACCCCCTCGTTCCACATTGAATCCTCTCGTAATTAGAAGCTGTTATTGCTCTCCAACAAATAATCTTCCGAATGAAGTCCATTCCACAGAGAGTGATCAAAGGGTGATTTAATTAAATTTTCATGTTTAATTTTCGTTTTTCATTCCTGACTTTTTTGGTCTCCTTCTCTTGCAACTGCTGTTGGAGGAGGGAGAGGGGCAGGTGGGGGCATAGGAGTGGCTGGGTCCTGTCCTGCTCTGGATGGGACATCCTCCCTCTGGGTGTGACATCCAGTAAGGACCTCATGCTATGAACCACCAGAGTGAGGGTTTCCTCTTCGTGGTGTCTTGGTTTTAGTTATCTGGTCCACAGCCAGCTTAAATGTAATACTTAATTTAGAGCAATAACACTTAAATTATGAATTGTCTGCTGTAAGTATAAATTATACATTTTGGAGATGAATATTCAGGTCCTAATTCAAAGCAGCAGATGTGGCATGGAAATGTTTGCAGGCAGACACGATTCCAAGCCATGATTTGGTTTGATTTTCCCTGGGAAGCCGTCCTTGGCAGACCCTCCCTGGCTGAACTGAGAGTGCATTTGGGGGCTCCAGCACCACTCCTTGTGACCCCAGGTTTGTTTGCTCTGTTCCTTTGGAGGGATGGGGTTTGGTTTGGGGCATGGCATGGCCAGACACGGTGGGAGGTTGGCGGCTGTCCGTGCGCGGTGAGGAACCGATGCCATTGGGGATGTGACTGTCATCAGGCTGAACACCATCAGCACCAGGTACTGTAACACCTGAGCTGAACTTGGGCACCCAGGAGGGGCCTTTCCTCTGCCAGCACTGATGGGGCCATTCTGAGAAAAAGCTCAGCCATGAGCCAGCGCTCCTCGGCGCCCTTCGTCTCCAGTTCGCGCTCACAAGGAAACAGGAGATTGCAGATTAAGGGAAAACACACAGGTTCTTCTCTGGGATAACACATTGGGATAAGACTCCTCTGACCCAGCCTGTGCTGCTGCTCTGGCTGAGCCAGAGCCTCCCCGTGCTGCCGCTGATGTTCCTAAAGAATTCATCAAAGTGACAAGGCTACAAATGCCGCGCGTTACCGCTCCTCCATTCCCTTGCCACTCACCGGAAAATAAGGCCCCTGCTGAGCTGCATATGATCCGTTTCAATTATTTTTTAATTTTCAATGTGTTAGTCAAACTCCGACACGCAGAGAAAAAGGAAAAATTCATGCAAAGTACCCTCGAAAACTCCTGTTCGGGTAAAAAGCTCTTCTGTCATGAATACGCAATGGCTCCTGGAGCTACTGGTGAGTTAGTGTGCATTTACAGAAACTGCATTTACATACAAATACGATTCCAGCCAGCATTTGGAAGTGGAGAGGGATCTCCTTTCTTCCCCCAGCCACGGACTGATTCTGCTCTTGCTGGTTTAGATGCTTGCATTAAGACGTCTGCTGAAACACGCATCTGTTTCATAAGAGCACAGATAAGGAGCGTGGTTTGCTGCTAGCAGTGTTCCTCCCCCTTTTTTCTAATCATGCAAATAATCTTTCCTCAGGGACTAACTGCTGTGTCCGTGGGCACTGGGACGTGGGTGGGAAGGAGATGTGGGTGGGATGGAGATGCAGGAGGGGTGGGAATGTGCGTGGGATGGAGATGCAGGTGGGATGGGGATGGGGGTGTGGGTGGGATGGGGATACAGGCAGAAGCTGCTCCTGGGCCTCCAGGCACATCCGTGCCAGCCAGATATGCAGAGCTGGACTGGTGCTGTGCAAACTTCAGGTGTTTGCATTCAGCTCCAGGGCTGGCAACAGCCTCATGCTACTGGTGCCAGAGATGGGCAGGAGAGAGCATGGCACTCCTCATCCCAGGCACTCCTCATCCCCAGGCACTCCTCATCCCAGGCATTCCTTATCCCCAGGGTTTCCTCATCCCCAGGCACTCCTCATCCCAGGCATTCCTCATCCCAGGCATTCCTCATCCAAGGCATTCCTCATCCCAGGCATTCCTCATCCCAGGCACTACTCATCCCCAGGCTGAGCCTGCTGGTGGCTTTTTCCAGTGGTCACACTGGCAGTGCTCAGCTGCTGGAACATGGAGCAGTGGAATCCCAGTCCAGACTCCTCTTTGCTCACAATGCTGGAACTGCTCTGCCTGGACCCTACATTGGCCTCTGTGAGCCAGAGCACCCTCTGCTCTGCCCCAGCCCCCAAATTTAGCAGACACCGAAGGCAGGTCCCAGCTCCTCAGCACATCTCCACATGCTGAGCTACCTGTGGAACCATCCTGTGGCAGGGAGATTGTCCTTCCTCCATCACTCTGCACTGGGTTTTCCAGGTCAGACTGTGTCAGTGTCAATGCCAGTGCCAAGCTGCCTCCCAGCCATGGCTCTGGGGCATTTCCACATGCTGAAGGGCACCAGGTGCTCGCTGTGCCCATCCCACACCACACCCTGACTGCTCTGTCTCCCTTTCCTGGTCAGTCCCCACCAACCACTCTCAAGTTACATTGCTGCCCTCGTGCTCCCTACAGTCTCAGCTTCTACATGAATACTTTGCTGATGGAAAAACCTTTATTTTTAGCTTTGCTTTTTCACTGAAATACAGAGAATTCCCCTCAGACCTCTCAGTAATGAATCGCAGAGAAAGTTTCTCTTCAGTTCATCTGAACGGTGCTCAGCTGAGGGGGTGGAAAATTACTGAAAAACTTTAATAGTAAGTAAGAAAAAAATCTTAAATTCATCCTTTATGGCATTTTTAATCACATTGGGCATGATTCATTTCACATGCAAATCCAGCCTCGCGCTCTCTGTGCCGCTAAAGCATCTGACTTCAAACCATTGCAGCACAAAACCGCTTTGGCAGATTCAGATCTTCACCAAAAAGCAGCCAGAATTATAACTTGACTTTGAAATTGGGGATTCCTTTTGTGAGGGGGAAATGGTGGGTGTATCAGACCCTGACATGGCACGTTTTCCTCTCTGGCAGTGGGTCAGGATGAATGTCCCCACTGCAGGGGTTTGTGTCCCCACACTTGCAGCTCTGTGTGTCTGGACCTCCCCAGGTGTTCTGCAGGTATCTCTCACCTCAGCATTGGGCAATCCAGCAGCTGCTTCCCTCAATTTATCTCTCAAGTATAAATAAACAGGTCACCTGTCCCATCAGGTGGGTGGGAGCAGGGTTTGTGTCAGGGAAGGGGCTGCCCGAGGCAGCGCTGGCACCGTGGTGCTGCCTGTGCTGGTCCCTGCCCTGCCCCATCCCTGGCTGCCATCTGCCCTTCACTCCATCCCCAGGGCCTGCTGCAAGGGCTGACTGCCTGGCTGGGCACAAAAAGCTCCACAAAGCTCTGCTGTGTTTCAGGCTCCATCCCTGGAAGCACAGACCTCCCTTCCTTTGCACTTGCAAACATTGAAACTTTGGCCAAAAAGGGATTTTATCAAATTATTTTCATTAGGAAAAAAACTCACTCTGATTCTCTCAAGGCTCCTCTGAAGGGGAAGCCGAGTGCAACAGGGCTTTTATCAGCTCATTTTTCTTCCTTAGATTTTAGTCCAACCAGATTGCTCTTTGCTCCTGCAATGCTCCTTCCTGGCTGCGGGATAAATAAGGAACAAAGTGTTTAATTGATCAATAGGGACATAATGAAGTGGCCAGTTTGCCCTGACAGAGGCTGGGTCAGAGGGGACCACAGGCTCTGCACAGCCCAGTGTCCATGAGGGACACAGCTCCAGTGGAGGCACATCAAACATTTAGTGAGGCTCTCTCAGTCAGAGTAAGCTGATGCAGAAAATGGAAATCGTGACCTGCACCTGAGCTGCCCCACAGCACTCATGTAAAAACCCCAAATCCTTCAATTCCAGCAGCACCACGGCTGGAAGAATGAGGGGAAAGCCAGCCCCTTGCTGTGAAAGGTGTGGATAAAGCTAATGACAAGTTTTCTTCAGCTGAAGGGAGGTGGGGACATTTCCAAGTGTCAGATTTTCTGTCTTACTCCTTCTCTTACTGCATTTCCCACCTCTTTCTTCTGGAAAAATGCCATAAAAGGAAGAAGATTTGTTCAATGTTCAGATTTGCATTGAAACCCCAAGAAGGGGTGACAGGCCAGGCTGCACCCAGCTAGGAGCTCTACTGAGGGTGAAGGTGTTTCTCTGTGTGAAGATGAAAATGGCATTTCTTACATCGGTTTTGGCTCTGAATTGGACACAGTTTCCCATAAGGAGATAAAATATTTAAAAACAAGTGTATGAAAGAGAAAGTCAGCCTTTATTAAAATGACTTCATCATTTGAGACTGATGCTTTCAAGTACTCTTGTAATTCATCCTTATAGATATAAAATTATCATCTGAAGGAAGATTGTTAATAAAACTGACACTTCCCCATCAGTCAACTTAATTCACAATATCACATTTTCCAAATCCAATTATGCCTGTCTGATGAGTGACGTTCTCTTCAGCGTTATTGTTCATGTGGAAAAGCGGATACAGAAGTCACATGCAAGGAATCTGGGAAACATTGGGACAGCTGTCTCTGGATAACTTCAGCCACCCCAGTGTGAGCTCTCCAGGACATGGCTCTGCCCAGCAGTGACTGATGAGGGCTCTGAGCAGCCAGCACATGTCTCTCAATGCTTTTTCAACATTGACTTTATAATTTTTCATGCGTGATCAAATGCTTTACCCAAGTCACTGGTTTCCTAACAGCTTCTTGTGGTAATGGAATTTTTAAGTTTTACATTTGGATTTAAAATGGGGAACTTACATTCCTGCAAAGGACTTTTTTTTCAAACCAGAAGAGTTATCTCAGAGAGTAATTCTGATCATTCACTGGGGGACAGAAGGCACTTCTATGAAGGCACATCAACTCCAGGAGCATCGAGACCACAGTAATTGACTGCAGCCTGGGCATCCACCCGGAAAGGTTCAATAACCACTGAAAAATAGGTTATAGATGTCTTCCAGGCCATGTTATGGCTGGAAAACTGCATCCACTGCAGGGCTGTGTCTGACAATTGTGATGGGATTCTGGGAAGGACCCTGCCAGCAGTCTGGGGAGCATGGGCTTCACTCCTGTGCAACATCTGCTTCCCATATTTGCTGCAGATTTGGGGGCAGCTCCACCGCTGGCTCAGACCTCTGGATTGCCTCCTCTTTTTGTCCTCTCCCCATCAATGGGAGCCCATCCACCCCGTCCTCCTTGGGGACTCCAGCACAATCCTTCCCTTGGGAGGAGCGCGTTTGACTGAAGTCAGGCGGATGCGGTGCCACAGCAGCGATCGCATGGCAACCATTGCCAGGGAGACCGAGCTCTGCTCTGCAGCTCTCTGAGCAACTTCAGCGAGGCCAGGATGGTCCCAAATCTCCCCGGTCTGTGCTTTGTGTGCCCCAAATCTCCCTGCTCTCTGTGCTTCCTGCGCCTCCCCCCTCGCTGCAAAACTCAGGGAAAGCCAGCACCAGGCATCTGCAGATTCCCAGGATTGGCAGGAAAGGTGTAACCCGCCTTTCCCTGCCCTTCAGCTCCAAGCACAAACAATTCCAACTGGCACAGCCGGGTACCACCTGCCATGGGAGAAGGGAGCACATTTGGGGTCACAGCTGCTCAGCTAGGGTTTTTCTCTCAGTGTCAATGAAGAGAGACTGGAAAACGACAGGGAGCCTCATGCACAGGGAGACTGCTCTTGGAATTCTCCTGGGACTGTATTTGATCAGTCTCATCCCCCTCGTGTGCTCACTCCACCTGCAGCATCCCAGCAGGGTGAGGGTGGGAGTCTCAGTGCTGCTGGCACTGCTTGGGGACCGTGGGCAGCCACAGTCTGCCCTGAGCACCCAGCCAAGCTGCCCCTGGTTAAGGCAGGGGATTAATCCCAAGTTCTTGCCTCAAGGACAGCATCAGAGGAAGCTGAGTTCCCAGGAATCATGGCTGTGCAGGAGAAACCAGGGACGGGCATTTCACAACAGCAAACCCCACGGCCTTGCAGCCCAGCTCAGGAGAGCAAACGGGGCCTGGCACAGGACTCAATTTACTTGGAAAGGCTGTGGGGCCCAGAACACACGAAGCAGATGGATAGCTGGAAGAGCTGAGCTCGTTTGTCTTGCTGCCTTGCTAAAAATATCCACGTGTGCTTCTCTGGAGGGTGGAAGAGTTCCTTTCCTGCACAGTGGTTCTGAAATAAAGCCCCTGCAGCTGGGTCTGGCCATGCAGTGCCCTGCACCCAGGGTCTTGTAGGCAGCTCCAGCTCGTGCTACCCACTTCCTGAAGGAGCCAGGGAAAGCTGGTGATGCTGTGGTGTGCACCAGCTCCATGCTTGGCATTCTGCAGTTGCCATGGAAACCAAAGATGTTGACAGCGCTGCCAGGCCTGGGGGTCAGCATGGGGCCTGTCCCAGTGGAGGTCTGTGATGGCTGGAGAGCACAGGGCTGCAGGAGGGACAGGCTGTCCTTGAGGCTGAGGGGGGCTGAAAGACCTTTCCAGTGGGTGTTTTCTGGGCATGTGTAACGAGGACAAAAAAAATCCTGGGGTGTTTCCCATCCACTGGCTACCAGTGCACCCAGGGCTGGGATGAGAGCTCCCCTGAAGCCTGCCAAAGCAGCTGTGGGCACCCACTAAATACTATCTTCCCTGAGATTTCAACTGTCCTGATCTGAAACCACATTTTTCTCTTCTTTTTATCCTGCCTCAAGAAAATATCGGGATCAATTAATTTCAGCAGCACAGGCACTGAGATCCCCTTCGCGCGCTTACGCAGTGACACGCCTTGGGGACCACTTACTCAGATTATTGAAAGAACTCGCTCTAGGCAAATATTAGGACCCAGACACCCAGCTGATTAGGAATAGGAGAGCTTAAAAAAAAATAAATTTCCCTTTTCATCCAGCTGCCGTGTTCAGGGCTTGAAGTGACAGCTCGCCTGCTGACGGGAAGGTTTGGCTCTGCTGATGTCAGAGGGGAGCAAGCACAGCAGCACACACTGTTTATGCTTCTGTGATGTTTAACTGACAGAATCAATCTTCGCTGCTCAGCACTTCCACGGTATGTATCACTTTCCTATTTTGTCCTTAGAGAAATCCCAGGCAGCATCGGCGAGCTGCCTTAAACCACCATTAGATTGAAATAAAAGGAAGAAGAACCCCAGTCCTTCACAGATTTACAAAGCTATAAGCAATGAACAAGTGATGCCCCATTTTCCAAAGCCCCTCGTGCCGGCTCCAAGTCAGAAACCAGCCACTGATAACTCATACAGCACGGATGTGACAAACAGGAGGGAAGCAGCCATCTATCACGGCAGCTCCCGAAGCCTTCCAATAAAACAAAGTGCCAAATGGAATTCTAAACCACTGCTGGTGCTTTCATGCCTCTGGGAAGCCACAGCATAAATAACAGGGCTGAAGGGCTCTGATCTGGGTGCGTGCAGACCGGTCTGTGCTGCTGCAGAGAGGAATCTGTGCTCAAGCCTTCAGGGAGCCTCCACAGCAAAGCTCCGTCTGTTGCTGGAAGGATGCTCGAGTTTGAGGAGGGACCATTTCAGCTTTTCAGAAGAGTCTGAGTGCCACTGAATCACCACAATCTTGTTTTTTCTCCTCTCCTTTGGCTTTTATTCATATGTTAGTGTTCCCTTTGCTATTAAGGCTAAAGCAAGGATCGATGAGGCCCATATGCTCCCAGCTCTGTTGCAGGAGCCCAGGACTAATTCCGATCTTGAGCCTGTCTTTGGGCCATCTGTTCGCAACATCACACACGACAACATGTCATTATGGCCGGGAATTTGCATAACCACTGTGGAGGAATTGTGTCCAACTCCATTCACACCAGCCACAATGGGTTTTCTCACACTGTAGGAAGAGGCTGGAAAAACGAGAAGCCAATGAGCATCACATCCACGTTTCCTAGGAGGGGCCCAGCCAAAGAGCAGACTGAGGATCCAAGGCACCCCTTTGAGCTGCTTGGGCACCAGCAATGTCAACATCCTCCACCTGCTCATCCCCTCATCCCACTTCCAGCTGTGATCTGACACGCAGGGCCAAAGCTGTGCTGCAGGGCTGAGTGCCGGTGCCTCCAGCCTACCTGCACACCACTCTCTCCACAAGGTTAACACATTAATTCTCCCAACTGTGACATCAAAGGCTTAAATTACAGCTCATGCTGTGGAAGGCTTGGAGCCACACGGCGCTCACTGCAGCTCTGGGCCCTCTCCTTCCATTTTGGCTGCAGAGAAACGATGCCAGCAAAAGAGAGTGGCGGCTGCAACCCTCCAGCAGACTCAGATCTCAGGCAGCAGCCCTGGCTGGGGAGCCTTCCTCTGACAGCCCATTTTCAGCTTCTTACGCCGACCACCACTGCTGATATTTGGGCAACATGATCACAGCGGTGTGCCAGGACCTTCCCTGCTGCCAGAGCGTGCACGGGAAGAGGGAGCAGGCAGGCTTCAGCCCCAGCCCCACTCATCCTCCCCTTGGCAAGCAGGGAGCCGGGCTGGAAAGCCTCACCCGCTGCCTTCATCAGCGCCAGGAGCACAATAGCCCTTTAACGATAATTACAGGCTTGCGGCAGCTCTGCTGGTGCGCGGGGCTGGGGCTCTCTGGTAGCGAGAGGTGCTGTTTAAGTACTCGAAAGAATGGCACTTAGCAGATGTCTTGGGGTAAATGGTAGGTTAAGCAACACCGAGAGCGCTGGTGGAACGAGAGCTAATTTACACTCACATGATTCAATTTGCATGGTTAATTCTATTTAAAGCAAACATCCAGCACCCGCCGGAGCTCCGGAAGGACCATGGTTCTCATTTTGTTCTCATTTTGGTTCTCATTTCGGTTCTCATTTCTTCTCTGCAATGCTTCTGAGAACAAAATGGTTGGGTAATGGATCCAGCCAACATGGATGTGCCACGGGAGAAGTTTCCTGAAGGCGTTTCCCCTGGAGAGCATCGTCTCTCTCTGCTAATGTCACCATGCAGACACCGCCCACTGCAGAACGTGCACTGCCACAGCCTGATGAGATTCAGCAAGTGTCCTTCAGCCATATGAGATCCAACCTATTGCCCACATCAAATGTTCTCTCAGGATACGAAACTACCCACCAGCATGGGCACAAAGCCCAGTGCCAGGGAGAAATGCCAGAGATGTCCATAGGAGGAAGCAGTCTAGAGCATTTTAGCAATAAGTTAATTACATGGGTCATGTTATATGTGGAATTGGAATATCTTTAATTTGTTCCTAATTAAGATTCTTGACAATTCACATAGCACCATGGCTCTTCGCCACCTGGATTCTACTGCCCCTGTCTTGCCCCACATGGCCTTTTCCCTGAGACTTTTCCCTCCAGTTTGACACTGGAAGAATGTAAAACACTGATTCTGGTTGGTTCTTGGCAATCAATATTGCTTCTTAACTGAACAATAGCAGTTCTTCATCACAACACTTGGAGTTCAGCAGAGAACAGAAGGCCTGTAAACGCCCTGGATGAGCAGAAAAGCATAAATTACCTTGGAGATAATAAGCCAAACACAAACAGTATTTACGGCTGGTTAGAGCGGCGGTGCTGAGCGTGCAGGGGAGCACACGGCGCTGCGAGCGGAAGGGGAAGGCGTTCGCACGTTATTTCTTTTCAACTTGAGAAATCTGAAAGCAAAACATCAAAAGAGGTTTCCCAGCACTGTCCTACAGAACATCCATATCAGCACAAGCCGTGGTTTTCCCTTCCTTTCACAAGGCAGAGGAAAAGCTCTGCTGTGTGATGGGGGAATCACAGGCGGCGAGCGCTCAAAAGCAACGATCAGAGGAAATTTTTCACACACAAGCAACGGGGCTGAAATCCGTCCAGCCGAGAACAAATTTGTAAGATTCCAAGCTGGCACCTGGGCTATTTGTGAGCAGCAGAAGGAACCAAAGGCAGCAACTGAATTGCTTTCTGCAAAGCAGCTCGTGTGGCTTGAGTAGCTCCCCAGTATCACCAAGACTCCTGCAAATTGCTAGGTAACTACGCTGAACAGAGCCAAAAATAATCCCTCCCGTGACTTGCTCTGACAGTGTTTGGAAGAGTGAAATAACAGTGTTTGAGCACAGAACAGCGTGATACCAGCTCTGCAGGGCAGCACCAAAGCAGCTCCATCCATGGCACATGAGGCACATCCATGGCACTGGAGGTTGCTGGCATGTCCAGGTCATGCCAGGGGTGTGGCAAGGTGGGAAGAGGGAAAAGGAAACACATGGACTTTTCAGACAATGGCAAAACAAAGGCAAAAAAAGGGGTTTTCTTGTTGCTCCCCAGGAGCAGAATCAAGCAATGCTGGGAACAACCTGCATCTTCTGACCACCAGTGACTCGCGGGAAGTCCTTCTGAAGTACTGTGTGCACCAGGGATATAAATAATGCCCAGCCAGCTCTCAGGTACTGCTTGAAAAATGTCTTGTTATTGCCACGGAAGTTTAGGAAATTTCCTGATTAAATCAAAAAGGCGCCATAAATTGACAAAGTTAGAATTCTCTGGGATGAAAAAAGAAGCAATTTTGTCCCCTGTCAGCAGAATGGAAATGAACGGGCTGAATGAATTAGTGCACGATAAACTTTTTAAAAGCCAAGTTACAATTTAAAGCAGCAGCGAGAGCTGGGGAATGATTTAAGAGTTATAAAAAACCCCTAAGCACCACTCTATTGCTGTTCTATCCCAGCCTGCACAGCACCCAGAGCAGCTGTGACACCTTCTGGGACAACACATTCCTTGTTGGGTGACACGGCAATGCCTCTGGCTGATTCTGGCCACAAGGAAGGTGACACCACTCAGGGTGCCTGTGGGGGAATCAGTCCCACAGCCCCAAAATTGCTTTGCTTCTGGAGAAGGTTTCAGCAGACCATGCATCAGCGTTGACATGGGAGAAGGCACCTGGAGGAGAGGAAGAGCACCCACCTTGCCTTGCCAAAGGGCTCCCAGTGAGGACAGCTGGGGACAGCCCTGGCCCCAGGAGGGGCTGAGCCCCCAGCACAGCCCCCTGGTCTCACTGTAATTGCTTTGTGCAGCTGCCGAGCGCTTTATCAGCACCGTGAGATTTCCCTGGTGCCTCGCTGCTCGGCGTAACGAGATTAGCCACGGCCCCCCGACAAGGGAGGAATAATAATTGCCTTTGTTTTGTTTTCTGTAAGCCACAATGACTCTGCTGATCCGAGAGATTAATTCTGCTCTGCCCTGATAAACGGGTCGATGGCCACGGCACCTGGGCCCCCGCCCTGCCCTTCTCCTCCTGCCGAGGTGGGAATGCTGCGTGCTGGCAGGAACGCTTCCCAGCACCCATCGTGGGCTGCTCTGGCAGCGAGGCTCTGCAAGGATTAATCCAGCCTTGGGTACGATGCTATTTTGGGGAGCTGGCAGAGTGCTGCATATTGCCTGTCTAGCGCCTGGTCCAGCCCGAGCCTCTCATGGAGGCTGGGAAACTTCAAGGCTGAGGATGCTCAGGAGGTAGCATTCCTGTCCCAGAGAGAGAGGGAACACAGCCCACGCCTTTTCTCTAGAGAAAGGCACCATGTCTTTTATGGTAACACTGCCCAAAGGGCTCAGCACCACCCCCACTGAAATAGGATGAGCTTTAAGGTCCCTTCCAACCCAATACTAAGAGTCCACGAAGAGCTGCCCAACCCTGTTCTGTTCCTCCCAGCTCAGCCTCAGGCCTGCAAGTCTACAAAAAAGCAGGGCCTTGTTCCTTGTGATGCCCTGCCAGGTTCTGGGCATCCCCCTGGCAAAGCCCCACTGAATGCAGCCCCCAGCCCTCAGGATGAGGATGCTCAGGAGGCAGCACTCCTGCCCCAGGGAGAAAGGGAACACAGCCCTTGCTTTTTTTCTGGAGATAGGCCCCGTGTCTTCCATGGTAACACTGCCCAAAGGGCTCAGCACCACCCCAACTGGAATGGGATGAGCTTCAAGTTCCCTTCCAACCCAGTCCTAAGAGTTCACCAAGAGCTGCCCAACCCTGTTCCATTCCTCCCACCTCAGCCTCAGGCCTGCAAATCTACAAAAAAAGCAGAGCTCTGTTCCCCTGTGATGCCTGCCAGGCTCTGAGCATCCCCCTGGCAAAGCCCCACTGAACTGCATCCCCCAGCCCTCAGGATGAGGATGCTCAGGGGGTAGCGCTCCTGCCCCAGGGAGAGAGGGAACACAGCCCACGCCTTTTTTCTAGAGAAAAGCACCATGTCTTCTGTGGCAACACTGCCCAAAGGGCTCAGCAGCACCTCCACTGGAATGGGATGAGCTTCAAGGCCCCTTCCAGCCCAGTCCTAAGAGTTCACAAAGAGCTGCCCAACCTTGTTCTGTTCCTCCCAGCTCAGCCTCAGGCCTGCAAGTCTACAAAAAAGCAGGGCCCTGTTTCTCTGTGATGCCCTGCCAGGTTCTGGGCATCCTCCTGGCAAAACCCCACTGAATGCAGCCCCCAGCCCTCTCTGAGGAGCCCTGGGCTACTCCCCAGGCCACTGGCAGGGCGGGCGAGCGCCGCCTCCAGCCGCACCGCCAAACACAAGCGCCGGCATGAGTCAGTAATTGCAGAGCTCATTTTTAGATAGCGCTGCAAATGTGCCTATTAACATCCTCTCCCATCTCCTCTGAGTGATTTACCTGGCTCATTTTATTCAGCGAATTAAACACAAAAATAACGGTGGTCCGCAGCGATGCCGCTATCGACCCGCGGGAAATGGGCAGCATCCATCACTCCCCCGCTCACAGAGTGTGTGCCCTCGGAGGAACACGGGCAGGGCAGCGGCTGCACAGGGGCTGCTCAGCTCCACGGGTGCCCATCTGCCTCCCCAGCAGCCCGGCATCAGCCCCGAGTGGTTGTTTGAGGAATGAGATGTTTTATTGTCCAATTCTTGACATCTCTCGCAGCATGCCTGAGACATTAATGCTCGTCTAAATCATTGCTGAGTGTAATATTTTGCCACTGATACCACACATAATCTTCACGTTTGATATTCCCCTGTTATTTAATGGCACTTTGCAGAATTACAGTGGTGCTAATGCTCGCCACCCTTACTGAAGGGAAAAATCAAATTAAAGATGAAGTATCATTGACTTTGTTGGGGGCTCAGAGGGAGTCAATTGAGCTTTCCAAAGAAAACCAAAAAGGTAGAGATGTTTTTGTTAGTTTTTTTAATCCTCTTCCTCATACTGACTGTGGTTTCTTTCTGTGGGTTATATTATCCCTTGCTGGCTTTCCTGTGGTTGATTTGCTTCAGTAGAAGTGCAACATGAACAAAGCACCACAGCTTTTTGCAGCCAAAATAGGGGAAATTTCCCAAACAGGTGAAGACATAGGTGGCAAGGACAGCCCACCAGCACTGTCCATGCAATTTAGGATGGAAAAAATCCCAGCAAGCACCTTGGGTCTTTTTCCAGAGACCCCAGTCTCTGCCCCACTGGGTTTGCACCTCTGCACTTTATCCGATTAAATCAAGCCCACCTATCCTGAACTTCCATAGGGGCAGGCTTTATGAAGCTGGAGACATGCTGGCATCCCTAAACCCTTCCTTCAAGTGGAGGCTGCTGCCACATTTATAGAACCTGAAAACCTCTCCTCTGTGCATCATTACTTTGTTGAGAGCGTTCTCGAGAAACTCATAGCAAAATGCAACGAGAAAGAATAACTTCATTATCTGGCTTCGCACCCCTTGACAGGCAAACCTTCCTCTTATTACAGAAACACTTTTCCCCATGAATGGCCTGAGGCTCTACAAATTTGATTAAACACGGAACAACTGCTGAAGCATTCGTGCTCATCGAGAGCTGTTGTGTCGCCTTGTTCAGCCAAGAGCCAGCCCCAGCAGAACCAGTGGGCATGGGGTGGGCAGAGCTGCAGCTGGAGCCACGTGCCAGGGCCCCAGCACAGCTGGAGCTCCAGCGAGGAAAAGCAGCTTCACCCTGAGCAACCAGAGCCAACACTCCCCGCTGTAAGAGCCACACAACCTTGGAAAACCACGCAGTGCACCTCCATCCTCCCACCTGTGTCCATCCTTCCCTCTTGACACCACATCTTTCTTCTCACTCAGAGCACCTGGAGAGGAGTGGAACACTTGCTGGTGCCTCCCATTATTCCTGCAGCAGAAAGGGTCACCCTGAATCTGGTGGTGTCGCTGGTAACATCTCAAGTACCCAGCCCGTGGTTTCTTTCTTCCTGCTTCCCTCCCTTCCACAGCACCCACAGCAAGGCTGATCCCTCATTACATGGAGAGCAGCTTTGTCCCTGCTGATTGCATTAACCTAATAACACCTGCACAAAGCAATCACAAAAGAGACTGCAAGGTTTTGTGTTTGTTTCTGGTTTTTAAACAAAGACCCTGTCCATGAAGCATTGATTAAATTAGAGGGTTAGATTAAGCAGTGATTGAATCGAGTGCCAGGGCTTGGGGAGAGCCTATATGCAGAACGTTGTTGCTGAAGGCCTGGAGGGAACAGAGAGAGTTTGGGAACCCAGTGTGGATGAGAGGAGCACAGGATGCTCTCCAGAGGAGAGCAGGACAGCTGTGGCAGAGGACACATCCCTCACTCTGCTGCTGGTTTCCTCCTCATAGCTACATCCATGCACAGTTCACCCTACCCTTGAGTTTCCAAGCTTCATTCCCCTAGGAAAATGGAACCCTGTAGGCTTTCCTTGATTTCAGCAGCTGGCAGGGATTAGGGTTAGGCACTTTTCTGCAGGGGATGCTCACCAGCTCTCTGTGGCACCTGGCTTCCAGCTGGGCACAACTGTGACACGTGCCAACTGCAGCTCATGAACTCTGTAATTGCCACAGTGCAGGAGCTCCTGTGCACCTTCCACAAGTGCCATTAGAAGCTGTTAAAGTGCTTTGCCAGCCACGACCCTGAGAAATTGCTGCTTCTGTTTTTTATCTGTCCTTGAGAAAATTCTGATCCTGCATCAGAGATGGAAGTTACATCATCTGGGTGTGCAGCGAACTGTTTGTTGTGGTTATCAGCATCTCCTTTTCTCAGGCAGAGCCAGCCCTACTTTGATAAGATTGTCACCAGAAGACAAAAAAGGAGCATCTTTTCAGCTGATGCAAGTTGGCAGATCCCAATTGAAGTCAATGGATTGATTTTACCTTCCATTATCCAAGTACCTCACTGGAAACTGTAACACCCAGACGAAGAAATTCTCTAAGAATTTATCATTTCTGATAAAGCGAGAAATCAAGGGAGGTTTTGAGCTTTATGATCAAATTAATATTGACACCTCTGTGCTTTACAGAAGGCTGCAAAGGCAGCAGCACAGGCTCTCCTGCACTCCCCAGCCTGCCCAAGGCTCACACACAGCTCTCCTGCGATAGCGCTCCTGGAAGGGGAGGATTTAGAAAATCCCTTGGGCTAACCAGCAGCTTTGCCATTAATCCCAAGAGACCCAGGAAAACATGTAATGTAACATTAGCACTTGTAATTCTGCAAAAAACAAGCGCTGACCTGACCTTGGCTGGAAGGACAGGGCAGCTCCTGCCCAGAGCCCTGCCTGGGAAGGTGCAGCTCCTGCCCTGGAAGGTGCAGCTCCAGCCCTGGCTGCCTTCTCCTCCTCCAGCCAGAGATCCTGGTGCTCCTGCCACCCCTGCCACCCAGCCAGGCCAGGCACAACAGGGAGGGAGAGCCCCAGGCTGCCCATGGAGCTGCTCCACAGCTGGGATGGTGTGCAGTCATTCTGCTTAGCAATAAAAAAATGCAAGATAATGGATGCAGATAACTGGGATTTAATATTTCTGCAGCCCATTTCCCATTTACCTTTAAACAGCCATGTTGCAATTAGGTGCTGGGCATAAAGCCCTTCTTTGTTAACAGGTGTCTCCAAGAAATGTGTGACTGATGACCATGTCTGGGTTCAGCCATGACAGCCCTGACAGCTTAAAAAAGGAGTGGAAAAGCTGCTGGGGCTTTTATGAATATCTGTTACCAGAGCAAACCATTTCATGCCCATTACAGAAAGTTGTTTTCCTGGGGTTTCTTCTGAAAGAATGGCTGCCCCCAGTGTTTTAGGCAGATGCGCGTGGAAATGAGGATGAAATGAGGATGAAAGCAGATGGTGGGTGACCAACACAAGCTGTGAGGGACTCCAGCGTGTCCTCATGAACGCCACTGATGCTTTGAGGTGGGCCTGGCCAGATGTTTGGAGATGTACCTTCTCCAGCCTGGAGTTATCCTTTGGGGTGTCATCATCACACCCGCATCCTCCAGGCAGACCTGCCCACCCAAATCCCGACTGATCCGCTGGGCCCCACAGCCCAAAGGGGGCAGGAAGGTGGGCACACCCCCACATCTGCCCAGGTAAATCAGGGCAGCCTGGCAAAGAGCTGCTTGCTAAAGACAGGAGCAGCGAGCAGCTCGGGGCTGGTGGAGTCCCGGCGCTGCTGTTGGAGTGTAAATGTATCTGACAGGCAGCAGGCGGTGCCAGCCCAGGCTGGAGCGCCCGGGATTCCCCATCCAACAAATTAAAGTCAGCAAGAGGCCAGAGGCTGACACGGCACTGCCTGGGGCCAGCGCTGCCCTGCGGGCGATGGGGGTGGGTGAACCCTCTGTGTGCTCCTGCTGCAGGGAGCTGCCGAGCCCACGGTGCTGCAGGTGAACCAAGCCCAGGTGAGCCCTGCCCACCCCTCATCCTGCCCAGGTTATCCCAGCCCAGGTGCAGCCCCTGCCCAGGTGAGCCCAGCCCAGGTGAGCCCTGCCCAGCCCAGACAAGCCCTGCCCAGGCGCAGCCCCTGCCCACGTGAGCCCTGCTCAGGTGAGTCCACCCCAGGTAAACCCTGCCCAGGTGAGCCCTGCCCACCCCTCATCCTGCCCAGGTTATCCCAGCCCAGGTGCAGCCCCTGCCCAGGTGAGCCCAGCCCAGGTGAGCCCAGCCCAGGTGAGCCCAGCTCAGGTGAGCCCTGCCCACCTCTCACCCTGCCCAGGCACAAAGGCACTGAGCTCCAGCCCAGCACTGATCTCTGCCTGGCTCCTGCCCCCCGTGCACAGCTGGATTTCTTCCACAAAGACACAAGAAGGGACAGGCAGGGATTGTCCAAAGGCAGATCTTCCTCCCAGCCCCTCTCCCTGGTGCTGAGGTCCAGGAGCAACTTCTGAGTGCTGGAGGCACCGTTCCTGCAGCACCACTGAGAGAGGCACCTAACGAAGATCTGGGGAGCACACAGAGCTCCTGTGCCACCTCAGCCATTGAGGCACACATCTGTCGCTTGGAAGCTGCTTTCCTTGCCAGTGCAGCAACTGATAAGTTGCCTGGAGCAAAGAATCTGCTCCCTGTGTTGGTGAGGATGGCAGGTGAAATATTCAGAGACAAGGAGCCAAGAGCTTTCTTCAGAAATGGTCCTCTTGGGCCAGGCTGGAGACAGCTGGTGACATGGAAAAACCTGTGTTACATCCCTCTTTCTGTGGCTCATTAAAGGGCCTCTTCCAGCCTGGCACTGACACCAGCACTGCATTCCCATTTTAACACAGATGCCAGTTTGTAATCTTGCTGCCTGGCCTGGAACCACGCTCCTCTTTGTGATTTGAAAGGAGAATGATGTTTTATACCAACTTCCCACTTTTGTTTCAAGGGTATTAAGAAATGAAACATTAATGGAATGTAGAAAATGAGCTGAGCGTTCAGCTACTATTCACCAAATTGTTCCTGTTCATCCCTGGGAAAGGAGGGAAAAATAGGAGCAGGAATAAAACTGTGCCTAGAAACATCCCATTTCTCCAATGCATGCATGGCTGACAGCCACTAAGCACAAATGAATAAATATTTTATGTGCTTTAATTTCCTCATCTACGAGCTGATGTTCTGAGCCTTTCTTTGCTTTATTTTGCTACTTCATAAATGTTAAAAACGTTTATCCTCTTATTCTTTCCAACAAAAGTAAGACTTTTTCCAGTCTCTACTCCTGTTCCAGTTGCTTTCATCTCTTTATTAGCATAGTAAAATAGCACATCACCTGCAGGTTTCTCCCTCCAGTAATTTCTCCTTTCTATTTTTTCCCCACCTTCCTTCCTTTGGTTGCCTTATCATCACCTGCTCTCCCATCTCTATTATTCAGGAACCACCGTGTTTGCAGGTTGTTTTATTTTTGTCCCAGCTGCTCATTGAACCCTACAGTCTATTGAGATGCAGCTTGGATTTCTCCTGTGTTTATTTCATTTCCCTTTTTATTATTATTATCTCCTCTTCCTTACTCTGCCATCCCACATGGCTCTCCTCCCTGTTCCCTGTGTGCTGCAGCCAGGGATGCTGGGATGTCTCAGGGCTGCCATCCTTCTTCCCTTGGCATTTTCCATCTTGCATTTATCCTTCTCTCAAAACCCCCTCAGTTTCTGGAAAATTCCCACTTCCATATTCCTGAAGAGCCAAAATCTGCTGCCCTCACCAGGGTCTGACTGGGGTCTGGACCAAATCCTGCTCTCCTGGAAGGGAGCTGACCTCCACAGCATCCCACCCATCCTTCTGGGAAGAATTTGAGCTGCCCCAGAAGCCTCAAAGAGCTGGAAAGCAGCTCTGTGATGAAGCAAAAAAAAAAAAAAAATAAAAACCTCCCTGCAATTAAAAGCTTAATCCCTCTGAAATGGAGCAGCCACAGGAAAAGGGGCAGGCAGGTGAGGATGGATGTCACTGCACAGGAAAGCGATAATGGAGAACAGAGAAAGGTGAGCAAGAACAAAGATTAATCACAGGCAGAGTTCAATGGGAAGGTTTTAAGGTGAGGTAAGATAAGTGGAAGTGTCTCCTGAAATGGATAATTGTCAGGAATTTGGAGAATTACCAGTGCTGGATGTGTGCTGGAGAGCCAGGGCTGCATTAGCCTTTCCTGGTGATTTGCTAAATTTATTCTTCTGTGATTCCTAACAAAATTCAAAGCTCATCAGCACCCGGTGGGTTATTTCCATTTATCTGCTTTAGAAGTGGTTTTAAAAAACCTCAGATACTTTTAATTAGCTTTAAACTCCTCTGTTCTTTCCCTCAACCTGTGATTACTGTTTAACCCAACTCTATCTATTGTCTTCCCTCCCTCCTCTGGGCAAAGAAATTCCAGTTTCCTTCAAACCAGCCACTGCTGCTCAAAGCCCTGCAGTTGGGTTCTGGGAAGAGCTTTTGCTTTGTCTGTCACGACCGGAGGGGAGCTCACGATGTGAGATCTCCTCGGCTCCTCCCAAAAGGGAGCAGCAGCAGGGGAGGCTGTTTCGGGAGACCCTTCCCGGGGGGCTGAAGCTCTCGGCAGGATGAGCAGCAGCACTTTGGCAGCACTCAGAGCTGCCTGCTGCGAGTTAACCCCATGCACTGCAGTCTGCAGGGGTGTCACCAGCTGCAGGACCGCTCCTGCAGCCCGGGCAGTGCCCGATGTGCCAGGCTGCTCCTGCCCACCGAGCCCCAGAGGGACCCCCAGCCCTTCCCACCACCCCGGGCTCCAGCCTGCACCTACACGGGTGACTCACTGGGAGTGAACCCACTCATTTTTGACAGGATCTGGAATTTCGGGTCCCTCTGAGACCTCTACCTCGATCCCCAGCCCTAAAATGGATAGTTCCTGGCATGCTGCAGACACAGGAACCACAGCAGCCCACCTGCCTCCCTGCACAGACTCCTGTCCGTGCCTGGCCTGTGTGCCTGAGCTGGAAAACCATCACGGTCTGCATGGGATTGAGATCAAAGCTGCCCAGCGGTGCTGATTTCTGACTATTTTTAATTCCAGGAGTGGTGTGTGCCTCTGTGCCAACCTGCGAGCGCTGTCAGTTTGCAGGGAAGTCAAATCCGATTAGCACAGAAAATATGCAGGGAGGGTAACATGGTGTGAACTGACATAACACGTGCTGGTAGAGGTGCCATCCTGGGCTTGTCTGTTTTCTGGCTGTTATAAATCCCACAGCAGCAAAGAGACACACATATCCAATGGTGATTACTCACCATAAGCCCTTCAGCTTGAAACATATTTTCCAGGAGACTCCAAGATAGGAAATTTCCTTACAAACGAGCACCCCTTTTCACAGGTGGGGTTTGCACCCTCTGTGCCCTGTGGGAGCAGTTCAAACTGTGCCAGCTGCAGTGAGGATGGCACAGGGAGCCCTCCTGCACACCCACACCGGGATCAGGTCCATCTCCATCCCCTGGGGGAGCAGGGCATGGCCACAAGGGCTGGGATAGGCAGAGCTGGGGGCTCAAAAGCCACAAAAGGGTTCAAAAGCCACGGAAAAGAGGCAGGGAAAAGGCACAGAGCCAGCACAGGGCTGGGATAGGCAGAGCTGAGGGTTCAAAAGCCACAAAAGGCTTCAAAAGCCACAGAAAAGAGGCAGGGAAAAGGCACAGAGCCTCAGCAGGCTGCACGGAGATCTGCCTACCGAGGCACCTCTGCGGCCCCACCGCTCACGCAGCCAGGCCAATTAATGATCCCAATCAATAATCCTGACCCAGAAATTTCAGACAGGAGCTACAATCAGAGCGAGGTCTCCCCAGAGGCAGCCTCGCAGGCAGGATCTCTCAGCCAATTTTCCCGGGTCCTCCCCTGGACTTTGGGCTGTGGGATCAGCAGTTTAAAGAGCTCTCCCAGCTCCTCTGGGGTAAGTGACATCGCTGGCATGTTTGATAATCACCGGTAATTGCCCCTGCATCGCACTGGGCAGCTGGAGATGGACTGCAAAGCACACCCTGTTCTCCGGGATGCGCTTTTAAATCCTGATGGGAACCGGAGGAGACGGGCGGTGCTGGGCTCAGCACGGAGGGGAGCAGCATCCTCCCCCTCCCAAGGGTGCTGCTGTCACAGCATTTGCAGTGACAACAGCGATTCTGCGACCCCAGAACAAACGATGCCGGCTAATGCAGAGGCAGCTCGCTTCCCCTCTGAGTAATCACCTTCCTGATGCTTGGAAAAGGCTGCGGGTGACATGTTCATCCAGGAGGGCAAACAGTTCCCAGTGTGCTGACAGGGCACGGGCAAGCTCCAGATTTTGCCAGAGAGAGAGCCTAGCTCTTATTTGGTGGGATTTAAAACCTGAGGGGTGATCACCAAAGTGGGAAAACTTAGTGTGTTTCACTAGCAGGTGTGCTTCACTACACCCCCAGATGCTGGTGTGAACTCAGGTGGAGTTACTGAACCTGGGATGAGCCACGTGGGGAGAGCAGAGGAGAGGGGAAATGGAAGATGCACTTTGTGTTGGAGGGTTTAAGGGTGAATACAATAAAATCCATCTTTCAGCGTGGAAAAAATAGGGGCAAAACGTGAAAAAAGAGAGGTCTGTAAAAAAAAAGATCAGCTAGGGAAGCTGTTGCAGGGAAAGGGAAGGGGGCAGGTGGCTGAGGCCAGGCTCAGGGCAAGGGGATGAGCTGTACTGTGGTTTTGAGAGACGTCCTCAGCAGCTGTGTGAGGGCATTTCTGTCCACCGAATCTGTGCTCTGCTTTGAAAATTTAAAATCTTTTCAAGATGAGAGAAGCACTCCCTCCTCAGAGAAGGCTTTTATTGACCCGGCAGATCCAAAGCTGAACGCATTATAATGTCAGAAGCAGTTTCATCCTCACGGTCAGTCCCTTGGCAGGGCTGTGGCTCTGTCCATGTCCTGCACAGCCACTCCCACTCCTGGCACCTGTGGCATCCTTGGAGATGCTCCACACCCCAGAGGTGTGGGCACTCTGTGAGGATCCAGGAGAGAAGGGGTTAAATGCCTCCCTCCCCATGGCCACACCTGGGAGGAATTTGTTCCTTCTGAAAGGTTGAGGACAGGGAGGGAGATCTTCAAAGTTCCTCCACAAGCCACTGAAGCTGAATTTTAATGGCGAAGAAAACAAAAAAAATATGAAAGCGAGCAGAACAAACAAGAATAAATTATTTATGAGGATGAAAGTGAAGAAAGGGAAGTTAAGCGAAACAAAGGGAACCACGCATTTCCCACAGCTGAGGTAGCATGATCAAAGCTCTCAGGAAACCAAAGCCGATCGCTGGCGCCCGCCGTGGCGAGAACACCCAGGCTTTGATAGCGCACTGTGAGTGGCACAGCGCTCACAGCCAGGCTCCCCTGTGCTCCCTTGGAGCTTGGAGGGCTCCTCTGCCACCTCTGCCCACCCAGGGGATGCCTGTCACCTCCAGGGAACAGGCTGGAGCAGAGGAAGGGACCTTAAAGCTCGTCTTGTTCCAAATTTCCACAGGCCAAGCTACTCCAAGGCTGGGCTGGAGGGAGCTGTGCCTCCCTGTCACTTCACTGCTCAAATAATCTCCTCTTTTGGGTAAATGAAAGACAAACTATGGCAAACATCTTCTCCTTAAATATTTCAGAGCTGTTAACCTCCCTCCACACTCATCGTCATCTAGCAGGTAATTGAAATGGCTTTGCCTAAGCAGAAATTTTCGGAGATCAATTATTTACTTCCAGCAGAAGGGTCTGGTTTCAAGCTTGTTTACGATGCAGCTGTTGCTACCGCTGGTTCCTCAGCCTTGTTTATCCCTAAGCAGATAAAAGCTGGCTGATTGGAGATAAAGTTCTTGATTTTCCCAAAGTGCCTGATGGATCTTGTTGGCCACACTTGGAAATTGGGATGCAATGCCTTCATTACGCTGTTGTCTTCCCTCAATTGCTGTTCTGCAAATAAGCAACAGGACGGTGGAAAAAGCGAAGAAGAGCTGGTGTGGAGACAGGAAAATCCACTCTGATGTCTCACCCTGAAGAGCAGCAGCCATGGATGCACGAGGACGTGCTTCTCTTCCCTGGGGAAACCCAATATCCCCAGCTGGGAATCTCCCTGCTCTGGAGTTGCCTCCACTTTTGCTGCCCCAAAGCAAATGGGAAAAGTGGGAAATCTGCCTGGGAGGGAGGGTGAAGTGAGAACAGATCATTCACTCTTCCCATGAATAATGTAGTTACCAAGCAAGGCCAGCATGGGAAGGGTGAACTGCATCGTGCATCGGGGCCAGGGAACAGCACAGGGGTTGAGGAGGGGGCTGGAGAGGCTGTGGCTGCTCTGCTCCTGGGCTTGCCGTGCTGCAAACAAGCCGTATTTGACCATATAAATGGTCTTATTCAAAGAGGAGAATTAAGGTAATAACCGTTCTCCAGGAAGGAAAAGGAATTCAATTTCAAAGCCAAATTAAACAAAGCTTCCAATTAGAGCAGATAATGTTTGCAGTGAGCTGAATGGCCTTTCTTCCAGCTCAGCCTGAGTTTAATTTTTCTAATCGGCTCTATTTTGCACCTCGGTTGCTTCAAGGTGGCCAATTTCTTAGGAATTGGCAGATATTGACTGAGGATGCTGGGCTCAGAATTGGGGCTTTTTTTAACTCCAGCGCCGAAGTCTTTGATCGCTCACATACTGCTGGCACCCAGCTGGGCTTCCAAAACCAAACCCAGGCTGGGATCCCAGCACCATCCCCCAAACCCAACTGGGCTTCCAAAACCAAACCCAGGCTGGGATTCCAGCACCATCCCCCAAACCCAACTGGGCTTCCAAAACCAAACCCAGGCTGGGATCCAAGCACCAAACCCAGGCTGGGATCCCAGCACCATCCTCTAAACCCAGGTTGGGCTTCCAAAACCAAACCCAGGCTGGGATTCCAGCACCATCCCCCAAACCCAACTGGGCTTCCAACACCAAATCCAGGCTGGGATCCCAGTGCCTGCACCCATCTGGGATCCCAACCAGACCCTGGACGGGATGCCAATGATGGCACCCAGCTTGGCTTCCAACACCAAATCCTGGCTGGGATCCCAACCCCAGACCCTGGACAGGATCCCAATGATGGCACCCAGCTGGGCTTCCAACACCAAACCCTGGCTGGGCTTCCAGAACCAGACCCAGACTGGGATCCTGATGGTGGCACCCAGCTGGGCTTCCAACACCAGACCTTGGTTGGCATCCCAACACTGGCACCCAGCTGGGATCTCAATGGCAGCATGGTCCTGTTCCCTGTGGCACAGTCCCAATCCCTGTGGCACAGTCCTAATCCCTTTGGAACAGCCTTGATCCCTTTGGGACAGCCCCAGTCTATTTGGGACAGCTCCGATTCCTTTGGGACAGCCCCAGTCCCTGTGACACACAGCCCCAGTCTGGGCTTCCAAAACCAAACCCAGGCTGGGATTCCAGCACCATCCCCCCAACCCAGTCCCTGTGACACAGCCCCAGTCCCTTTGGCATAGTCCCTTTGGGACAGTTCCAGTCCCTTTGAGACCAACCCAGTCTTTTTGGGACAGCCCCAATCCCTTTGGGACAGCTCTGATCCCTTTGGGACAGCACAGCAAGTCCCTGCACGGGGCAGTTTTAACCTGTGCCATGGTCCCAGGCTGCAGCAGGCAGCTGCCCTCACTCCTGCAGTCCACACGTACAAGGCCCAGATTTCTGTTATTACAAATGACCCGAAGAGCTTACTGGGTTCATGTAGATGAAAATATTGATTTTTTGCTTTCAGGAAAAAAGCCCAATTAAGAAAATCTAATGGAAACGCGACCCTTTATCCCCTCTTTGTCTTATCTACCAGGAGCCAATATTCCACTGTTTCAATGAAGGAGAAAATCTGATCATTTTTCCTCTATTTCCCTCTTGCTGCTTGTGGCAAGAAAGACTTGCTAAGCATGAAGGAATTCACCCCAAGGGCACCTGACCTGCTGACTGCTGTACTGGGCTTCCAGAGGAGCTGCTGCTTGGGAAACACAGGTGGGATGGGGAAAAACAACCCCAATAGCACAGGGCAGCCCCAGTTACCCCACGACCATTCTCCCCTGTTTGCACAAACGAAAGTGTAACAGGAAAGAGTCATCAGCCTTGTCTGCTGATCCCTGACTCGCTTTCTCATCGATTTCTCTCCGGACTACACGACAGAGATGCCACTTCCCAGTAAAGAAGGGCTCTCCTGGGAGCTCATCCACACTCCTGATATGACACAAGCAGAACTCCTCGCCCTGGCCGTGCTGGGGGAAGCTGTCATGGGAGCAGGGCAGAGCAGACAACATCATTGCCTTAATACGCGTATTTAAGCAACTCTGCTCACTGGGGAACTGCGTGGGGCTGACAGCAGAAAGGATGATCAGCTGCACTGGCTCTCCCACTCCTGTGGCCAGGAACCTCATCCCAAATCCGAACATCTTGCAGGGCTCCTGCTCATCAGCTTCCAAATCTCTCTGTATTAAACCAGCACTGGAGGGGCCATCCCTGACTCGCTTGGTGTGAAGCTCTGCCCACCACAGCTTCTCCAAGGAGGAGTTTGGGGGGTTTGCTGGATCCAAGGTTCTTCTCCCTGCTTCTGCTGCCATGGGAAAGACCTGTTGGAGCAATGCCAGAAGGAGGGCAGGCTACAGGGGCACCTTCCTGCCCCTTGATTAGGAGGAGGAGGGCTCGAAACTGCAGTCCCAGCACCCGTTCTCAGCCCTCGGACTGCAGCGCTTAAACCTTCCAGGGCCAATCTCTTCACTGGTTAATTATGTTGGAGGATTACACTTATTAAAACTTCCCACTTTGGCAGCTCATCTGAGATGAAATCCTCCGGCTTTGCAAAAATAATTCGCATTGGATCTGCTGCCTCATATTCCGAGCTCGCTTGTTAACAGCGAGCTGGGCGGGTGCCAGCAGCCGTCATCCCGGCCTCTCTGGGAAACGGATGATTTCCTGAGAATAAGCTGGTTTAATTTCTCCTGAATTGCTAAAGCACACACACTCTGGGATTTTCAGGCCACCTTCAGCGGAGGCAAGGGAAGGTTGGTTTTCAGATGGATCTGCTTCCCGTGGGAGTGCTGGCAGCAGGAGCTGTGTGAGTGGGGGCACTGCCCTGTCCTGCTGCCCTTTCCAGGGGCATCTCCCCAGCCCAGCGGGCAGGAACCCTCCCAGCAGGGTGGCCGCAGTGCGTGTGGCATTGCCCTCTCCTGGGAGGAAACAGAACTCCGAGCAGGAATTATCCACACGGAAAGAGGGACAGCAAGTGCCAGGAATAGCCCAGCTCCCTTTCCCCTCTTGGTCAGGTGCCCGTGGCTGGCACATGGATTGACTTCTGCCTGTGGATTTTGCCAGACACAGAGCAGTGATAACAGAGATCCCAACAGCAGCAGGACCTGAGCTGTCCTGGTGAGGGAAATCGATGTGAAAACAAGTCAGGGATCAGCAGTGATGACTCTTTCCTGTTACACTTTGGTTTGTGCGAACGGGGGAGAATGGTTGTGGGGTAGCTGGGGCTGCTCTGTGGTATTGGGGCTGCTTTTTCCCACCCCACCTGGATGGAGCTCACAAGCCACGCTCTGTGCTTGCCCACAGGTCAGATTCCTGGAGGGATTTGGCTGGGATGCCAGCAGGGAGCCAGGCTCCAAGCTGCAGCTGCCAGACCACCTGCCCACCTCTTTTTCTTTTCTTTTCTTTTCTTTTCTTTTCTTTTCTTTTCTTTTCTTTTCTCTTTTCCTTTTCTCCAGATCTTTGGCAGTTCCAGCATTGGCACTGGTTCTTTGGAGCGCGGGTTCGTAAGGATGGAAGGGCTGAGCAGCTGCACGGTGCATCCCAGCAAAGCTCTGCCCGAGGCTTCCCGAGGGCAGAGCTCTGTGAGCCCCGTGCCAGGCACCTGGCTCTCCCACCTCACCCAGGGACGGTGCAGGAGCTGTGTCAGGAGAGGCGCTGGCACCTGGAGCAGCAGCTGCTGATGCCTCCAGACGAGGCATCCCGTGGACAGGATGGCATTCGCATTTTCTGGAAAAATCCCTATGCCCAGGATTTTTCTCCTGGGAAGCTGAGAAGCCTCAGAGAAAAAGGAAAATAGAGTCTTATCTCATTTGCTTCTCCTGTGTTGTGCTCACATGTGGAATGTGTTCGGAGATTGTTTACCCACAGGTGGTTGCTTCATTGGTTTCAGCTGTGAGTTGTTTTCACTCATTGGCCAATCAGTGCCAAGCTGTGTCGGGGCTCTGAAAAGAGTAATGAGTTTTTATTATTATCTTTTTAACCTTCTGTAAGTATCCTTTCGGTATTCTTTAGTATAGTTTAGTTCAGTATTCTTTAATATAACGTAGCATCATAAAATAATAAATTAGCCTTCTGAGAACATATAATCAGGTTCATCATTCCTCCCTGCCACGAGGGACCCCACAAATACAACAGGAGGTTTTGCTCCCAAAGGATGGCACGGAGCTGCTGTGCAGGAGGGAGAGCCGGGGGCGAGGAGCTGTTCCTGCTGGGCATGGGGTGAGGGAGCCAGCAAAGGGCTCAGCCCGGGTTTGTGCTGAGCTCTCTCCCTCCTGGTGAGTTTCCCAGCACGCTCAGAGCCGCTGCCTAAACACGCTGCTGCTCCAGCAGAGCCACCCTCGCACGGCTCCTCCGCCAGGAAAAGTGATTTGCAATTAGCTCAAACGCAGGTTTATCTCCTCCCTGCACAAAGGGGGCTCGCGCAGGGCTTTGAAATAAATATTGGAGAGAATAACCAGAGGCGGATAGAGCCGTCTACTCCGTATTTTACCTCTTTCAGGAGAAGAGTGTGAAATATGTTTATAGTCCCAACTCCCAGCCATCCCGAGGAGCGGCTCCGTTTGGGCAAATGGAGCTGATGAGCAGCAGGGATAAATCAGGATTTCCCACCACAGTCAATAAAGCTCCATCTCGGGCTGCTTAAAGCCTAACGGGGGATGGAGCCCGGCTTAAATCCAATCTGGATCCAGCGGCTGGGAAAGCTGAAGGAGGGATGTGAGCTGTATTGATTCTCAGGCTCTGCACTGGAAACGCTGGGAACTTCAAAAAGACAAATGTCTGCTGGGAGCAGATTTGGAAAGTGGAGGCCTGAAAACAATAAATATGGCTCATAAAAAAAGGTTAAATGTGTTACTCATATCTGCGTGAGGCAAACCAGGTTAGAGCCTGCTCGGGAGGGACGGCTGGCAGAGCAGAGCACGCCTGGAATATGGAAATTCCTGCTAAGAGACGGTGATGGATAGACCTGAAAGTGCAGTGGAAGAAATTGGTGAAATATGGAGTTCTCAAAGTCCTCAGGAGCAGTTTAGCTCTCAGGTGTGAAAATTCTGAGAATGCAGCCAGCATGGCTGGTGCCAAGGCCTGGGCTGGGATGAGATGGGAAAAAGCAGCCCCAGAATGGCAGGAGGGTGGGATGAGATGAGATGAGACCAGACGAGATGAGATGAGATGAGACGAGATGAAATGAGATGAGATGAGTTGAGATGACACAAGATGATGAGGTGTGACATATGAGACACTCCTCATGTGCTGGAGCAGAGGCAAGAGTGAAAAATGGTGGCCTGGTGGCCTTGGGGTCAAGGTGTGACTCGCTGTGGCAGTTCAGGCAGCACGTTCTGCCTGTCACACGTCACTGCCATGAGATGAAGCTGTCTCCATGTCCCGAGGTCTCTCCTGTGCTCCATCACCCTCTCCTCCTCTGAAATGCTAATGGCATTAACATATTTATCATTAACAAATCTTTTAAGTCCCAGAACTGGATCAAACTGCTGAGTCGTAACACCTCATTTATAATTTTCATCCCCGAGGATGCCTTTAGGATTATAAATAAACTCCCTGCTCCTAAAAACACATGGAACTTTGGGAGGCTCATCCAGGCTCTCAGGAGCTCAGGGATGCCTTGGGGGAGCAGGGGGAGCTCGGAGTGCCCCAAGTGGAGCAGCAAAGCCCAGTGCTGGGGGGGATGAGGCTTCAGGCTGTGATGGGTGAGTGACACGTGGGGGCTGAATTAGGAAGCAGGAAGGAATGAGAGCAGCTCAGCACAGTCATCCCTGATGTGCTGTGGCACGAGAGGTCTGGGATTTCCCCTTTTTGGGGTTTGCAGAGCAGCACCTGACCCCTCCCAGGGCTTGAGGGTGGTCAGGGGATGCTCCTGGGATCACTGGGGTGGCTGGTGTGGCCTCTGGGGCAGGGCTGCTTCCATCACCCACCTCGTGGGAGGAGGATTCCCTCCTCCCAGCAGCCTGTCCTGGTGGGAATGCTGCTGGAAAGCAGCACCAGCGCTGCAGCATCACCTCCTCCTTCTCCTCTCAGGGTGCAGCCGGGTCACAGGGCTGGAGATGGGTTAGCTCCCAGGAAGGGTTGTCAGGGTGATCATCAGTGCTCAGAATTATTGGGACAATGAGGAATAAACACAGGATCTATTTATAGAAATTACAGGGAAATCTCGCTCTAGCCACAAACCCCCTTAATTGCAAATCTGCACAGATGTTTCCTTTGGACTTGAAAAGTGATTAATAAATAAATGAGAGTAGTGCTTGTTTTGGCTGAAATAGAGTGATAAATGATGTCTGCAGGGCTTCGTTACCCAAACAGGGTGAGGGATCTGACGTGGGACAAGCAGCCAGAGCTGACAAGAGGGGAACAATCAACACCAGGCTCAGGCCAGGAATGAACTCAGTGCCACAAGTGGCTGTGCAGGAGCCCTTTTGCCTCAGGGCACGTGTGGTGTTTGTGAGGGAAGAGATGAATCTGACTCCATGTTCTCAGAAGGCTGATTTATTATATTTATTTATTCATTATAATATTATAAATATAATAATATTTATTATATTTATCAGAAGGCATTATATTATATTATATTATATTATATTATATTATATTATATTATATTATATTATATTATATTATATTATATTATATTATATTATATTATATTATATTATATTATATTATATTATATTATATTATATTATATTATATTATATTATATTATATTATATTATATTATATTATATTATATTATATTATATTATATTATATTATATTATATTATATTATATTATATTATATTATATTATATTATATTATATTATATTATATTATATTATATTATATTATATTATATTATATTATATTATATTATATTATATTATATTATATTATATTATATTATATTATATTATATTATATTATATTATATTATATGCTATACTGAAACTATACTAAAGAAAGAGAAAGGACACAGCAGAAGGCTTAACAAATATGAATAATAAATTACTGACTCCTCAGTCTGACACACCTGGCTGTGATTGGTCATTAAGCAAAAACAATTCACATGGAAGCAATCTAACAATCACCTACCACATTCCAAAGCAGCAAAACAGGAGAAGCAAATCAGGTAATATTGTTTTTCTTTTCCTCTGAGGCCTCTCAGCTTCCCAGGAGAAGAATCCTGGCAAAGAGGATTTTTCAGAAAACATCACAGGCAGGACACGGCACCTGGATCCTGCACCTGGTGGCTTCATTCTGCCTCTGATTTCCACACCACAGGACCCTCTCCTGCACCCCCTCCCCTGATCCCCCCTCTTCAAGCCCCTGGCAAAGCCAACGTGTTTACTGCACCGCTCGTGTTGACTTTTTTTAATTCATGCATAATTCAGGCTATATCTGTAATTCCTGGGTAAACACAGACATAACTTTTCTGTTGACTATTCCTTGACCCACTTACTGTACAAACATGCCTTGGAATGGAGCAGCACTGGGGAGGAGAGACCTTCAAAGGAGTCAAGGGCTCCCGGGGGGCCGGGAGAGCGTGGCCAGGCAGTGCCAGGGCTGTGTCAGTGCCGTGCTCTCTTGGTGCCCTGAATCTGCCCACTCTGCCCCTGTCAAAGCCAAGGCATTCCCCGTGCTGGGGGAGTGACCAGCCAGCTTGGCAACTTGCAAAATTGCTGTCAAATCCCTTCAGGTTTCCACTGAAATCGGAGGTTTTGTATTAATTTGTATTGTGATGAAAGCGTGTACCAGCACCGTATCACAAACACAAACAGGGCAATCTTATAAAAATTTCATCTTTATCTATTTTGGGGAGAAATAGCCGTGTCTGCCTAATTGAAGCATCTGTCATTCTGACATTAAATAGTGCATCCGTGGTTCTTTTATTATATTCCCTTGCATTTCCCATACACTGTTAAATTGAAATAACACCGGTGGCTCGGAGATAAAGGGAGATAATAGGTATTTTATAATGAGCAAAGAGGAGGATTCATATTCAGTCAAAGCCTAGAATTGCTTTTAGATTTTTTTTGCGTTGTTATTTTTGTTTGATGTTGTTATTTTGCCACCCTAAAGTGGGGATTCTCCCACTCAGCTTTCCCAGGAGGAGATTTGCCCACAGGGGAAGGGAAGTGAGCACCAGTAGCTGAGGTGACACCGTTTTGACTGTGCACAAAATTAAGTTTAGTGAGTGCCACTCCTACCAGGGAGGAGCTGGGGCAAATCAATTCAGCCTCAGGTTTGCATGGAATAAGTAAAAGTGGATCCAGAGATCCACACACTGCCTGCTCTGCTCTCTGCACCAGCGTTTGTCACCTCCTCTTTGGGACAGGAGTGCCCCAAGGAGAGGGACACCCGGGCCAGACCTCCCCAGCTGCAGCTTCCCCCTGACACAAACGAGCCCCAGAAAACTGAACCTTCCCCAGAAAACTGAACCTTCCCCAGAAAACTGAACCTTCCCCAGAAAATTGAACCGTGCAACGCTTTCCCCATGTGGATCCTGTAATTAAATCCCATGCAAAACGAAGCAATTACAAAAAAAAAAAAAAAAGGCACCGTGTGAGCACAGATAATTATCAGCGTGGGGGCTCCCCAGGTAGCTGGCACAGAGGCTGTGGCAGCTGCTTGCCCTGCCTGGTGCCCATCCCAGGGATGCTCCTGCTGCCAGGGAGGGGTGGCCTGGCCTGGGCACCCCGCTGGCTTTGGGTGGCCCCCACTTCCAGAGCTCCCTGTGGCTCCAGCTGGATCCAGCAGTGGGCACAGGGAGCTGTGGGGAAGGAGATGCCTGGGGAAGTGAAGGAATAACCACAGCTCGGAGTAAAAAGCACAGATATCTAATTGAGATTTCCTTGAAACCCACTGGAAATAATTAAAATTGACTTCTAATACTTTACAAACTAATTAGGAGTATCGGACTGGATAACTACATTGAAGTATAAGTGGCATTTAATTGGGATAAACTGAATCATAATTGGAAATAAGCGCAGCCCAAAACAATAAACAGCTTGGTAGGAGAGGTTATGGGCAGCTTGTTCCAGTACAGGGAGCGTGGTGCTGGCTCAGAGGCTGTCCAAGGCACTGGGACACCTCTCATCAAACCACAGAATCTGCTGAGATAAAAAGGACCCAAAAAGATCACAAAAGTTTACCCCAAGCCCTGCACACACACCCCAACAATCCCTGAGAGCATTGTCCAAGCCCTCCTGGAGCTCTGGCAGCCTCTGTGCCCATTCCTGGGGAGCCTGGGCAGTGCCCAGCACCCTCTGGGGCATGAACCTTTCCCAAAATCCAACCTGAACCCCCCTGGCCCAGCTCCAGGGGTTCCCTGGGTGTGTCCCTGTCACAGGGAACAGAGGCTGGAGCTGCAGAGCCTGATGAGATCTGACCTCATCTGCTCCAGCTGAACACACTCAGTGCCCTCAGCTCCTCGTGTGTCCCATCCAGCCCCTTCCCCATCTTCCTAGCCCCCTTTGGGTATTCCTAACTGGGATCTGTGCTGGCACAGAGAGCACACACAGAGCCAGGGAGCCCCTGCCAGGCTGCCAGAGGCACTGGGTGCAGTCAGATCCATTACAGACACCCCAGAGGTGCTGCTCCCTCTCCAGAATCCCCAAACTCCGTTTCCAGAGCCTGGTGTGTGTGAGCAGCCCCCAGCCCGTGCCTGCTGGTTTATTTATCTGAGCTTTAATAACGCCACCCTTTCAGTGGTATCAAACAGTCTCAGCTTCTCATTCCCCTCAATGAGCTGGGAACAAATGAAGTGGGTGCAGAGCTGCCGGCCCTTTGTTCTCCCTCATCTGCTCCACTCATTACTTTGAGGAGCCCTATTTTCTTCTTCTTTACTGCTTTCTTCTCTCGAACAATGGGCTCTGAATGTATTCAAGTAACTCTTTTATCATTCACTTCTGCCGAGATCTTTAAGTTCTCCACCTGAACAGTTGGTATTTCTATTTATGAAAACTTTCTTGCTGACTGCTGAAATTGGGATTTTACTCTTGAAACGACTGGTTAGCTCAATTATGGCCTGTTTCGTTCCCCCCATTTAGATTTAATAGCTACAATTTATAAACACCAGCCTTCCCTCTTGTTTCCTCATCCCCCACACACCGTCAGCAAAGCCAGGAGCCTTCTGATCTCCCTCCGAGGGGATCCAAGGTGGCCAGGCCATTTTCTGTACACTTTTTGCCCTATTAAAAGAAAACACAAAACAAATTCACAAAACTCTCAATGCATTCCCTCCTTTTTCATCATTCTCCCAGCAGCAGACCTCACAAAGTGCTTTATGGGATGCAGGAAAGCCCTCGCCAGCCTGGGAGCCCCTCGGTTCCCTGGTAACTTAGAGGATGCTCCTTTTCACATGGTTGTTTGTTCTTCCAAGCCTGGCTCAAAATATTAAAAAGCTGAATGGCTTTTTCTTCTCTCATTCATTTCAACAGCTCCTCTGAAGATCATTCTGCTCCTCCCTTGTTCCTGGAAGTTTTCCCTCACTGGTAATTGCTTTTTGCACTTGTGGCTGGACAGTGCCTGAGTCCAAAACCTCTTGCCCTGCTTTTGGAATATCAGCTTTTTACAGGCTGTGCTGATGGCAGGCACTGGATGCTCTGGGTGGCAGTGACAGGGGTTGCTGGGTGTCCTGGGTGGCAGTGGCAGTGGGTGCTGGGTGCCCTGGATGTTCTGGGTGCTGGTGACAGTGGGTGCTGTGTGTCCTAGGTGTTGGTGACAGTGGGTGCTGGGTGCCCTGCATGCCCAGGGTAGCAGTGGTGGCACATGCTGGGTGCCACAGGCGCCCTGAGTGACATTTCCAGAGATGCTGTGTGCCCTGGGTGCCCTGGCTGGTGGGCACAGGGTGCTCTACGTGCCCTGACTGGCAGTGGCAGTGCTTGGTGGCAGCACTGGGTTTGCCCAGCAAAGGGGCACAAGGAGCCATGACTGGAGTCCATCACAGCCTTGAGAAGAGCTCCAGGGCTGCTCATCCTGGCTCGTGGGCCAGCCCAGCTCCTCAGCTGGAAATAATGTTCTGCTTAGCTCCAGCCCATCTGTTATCCCTCTCCTTTGCTAGCAGAGCCTGGGCTCTTTATGGTTTATTAATATTTATTTAGTCTGTTTGAAACCTAAGCCTGTTGCAGGAGACTTGGGATGCACCTACAAGGATTTTATCTCCCAGCTCAGGTGCTGCTGCACCATCAGAGGGCAAATGGGGTGTGGCGAAGGGATTCCCCTTGGAGGTGGTGGCTGGTGCTGGAACCCAAATCCATGGGATCTGCTCCTGCACCTAGATCACTCACCACACCCCACCTGCCCCCAGGGTCTTCTCAGCACAGCTCTGCTTCCCACCATCCATGCCCTTCCATTTTTAAGCATCTCAGGGACAGCAAGGGGCTTCTGCCAGGACACAGAGCGAGCAGCACGTGGCAGGGTGGTGAGACCCTGACCCACAGCAGAGCCAGCCCTCTTTAGAAAGAGCCTGTCAGTGCCCTGGAAAAGCCAGGGATGGGAAAGGAGGTCATTAAAGGAGCTTTTCCACGAGTTTGATAAGCACTACCACGCTGCAGGCTTGGGGTGAGCGGCGCAGACGTCGGCTGTAACGAGCTGAGTGGCCTCTCAGGAGGCTACAGGAAATCAAGTTTAACATCAATTTTTAACTCTTGCTCTGCATTATTTAATAAGTGGTTTGAAACCTGCCTGGCATCACGAGAGGTTGGGACTCGTTCCTGTGCTGGAAGGAGGGGAAAAAAAAATATTTTGTTTTGCAATTAAAGGAGCGTCGCCTCGGCCGCAGGGGCAGCATTGATCGGGGTTTATAAAGAGCCCCCGGCAAAGCTTTTCTGCTCCTTTAATGAGAAAAGCAAAGGTGGGCGATGCAGGAGCTAATCTGAATCAGGGCCCCCTGTGCCTGTGCTCTTGGCTGGTGCACACACCTGGAGAGGTTTGGAATGTACAGAAAATGTGTCCTGTCCTGTCTGGTGGGCAGCAAACAGGAGCAGGCTCTGCTCTGTGCTTCACCTTCACTAATCACACACCCTCGTTAATTTACTTCTGCCAAGCTGTTACGACATCACCCAGAGCTGCTCTCTGAATCATCGTGTTGGGGTGTTTGAGCTGTGTTTTCCCTGGCTGGTGGCTCTTCCCAGGAGGGAATGCCTGGCTCTTTGCTGTCTGCAGCTTAGCATTGCAAAAACCCCACGTGGAGAATGCAGCAGTTCACAAAGCTGCTGAGTTGACCCCAAAACAGGGTGGTTTTGGCAAAGTGGCATCTTCCTGCTGTGTCAGAGCAGGGATGGTGAGAGGAATCATCAACAACATCACTGCTGTTCCCAGAAAGGTGGGGTGTCTGTGTCTCCCCAAGACCAGGCAGGACTCAGGGTCCTCTCCAGCTCCTGCTCGTGAAGGGTTTGACTTTTCAAAGCTTCCAGGTATTTCCCAGCTGGAATAAAACTCACCTTTAACGTTTTATGGAGGCATCAAGCTGTTCATGCTTCTCTATCCCTGTTTTAAGGGAAGTTTTATTAGGTCAGCCCATGGATTTTTCAGTTAAAATAATTGGTGTTTTACACCGTGGGCATCAATACAAATGTAAACACAAGCAGGAACAGCAGTGATGCGTGTCCTGGGTTTGGCTCCCTGGGCTGAACTGGTCTCAGGTTCTCTAAGGAGTGACAAAGGAGTGTAGAACAGGGCTGACCAGCTCTCCATGGATCTTCACCACCAAAGCTCACCTTGTGCTGATCCTGGAGCTCTCCTGTCCCTGCTGGCACCTGCGAGGTGTGACAGGACCCGTCCTGGTGGCAGGAGATGCTCTGAACTGAATTGGGTACAGCAATCACTCTCAGGTTGGGAGGGCTGAGTAGCTCTTCCATCCTCAGCTGGATAATAACTTCCAGCAGCTTCTGGAAGCACAATTCCAGCTGGAATGTCACACCAGGACATGGCATTCACTTGTACTGCTGCATCCCTCCCTACCTGGGCAAGTGAACTCACACCAGGCTCTGGCAGAGGGGGAGGGAGGCTCTATATGCTATTCCATACTTCCTCCTCCATTTAGATGGATTAATTGACCTTTAAAAATGTGCCCAGAAAATAAATGACCTAATAAAATGAATTATCCTCTTCCACAGTGCTCGAAATCCACTGTAACTTGAGAGGAGACTAATGAAACATTGAAAGCATTGAAGAAACGACTAATGAAAGAAATAACCCTAATAAAGAAAAATTGATTAGTCATTTGGAAGCACTGAAAAGGGTGGGTGAAGACTCAACCTGGCCACAGGCCAGGGAGGTGTGGACTGGCTGGGAGACCAATTTTCCCCCCATTTCTGCTCATCTGGTGGCAGGCAGGAAGGTGGGAGCTGCTGCTGAGGCTGGTGTGGGACCTGAGTGCCACCAGCATGTGCTCATCTCAAATCATCCTTCCTTGCAGAAAAATTAAGGCTTAAAGAAAAGCTGGATGAGACTTCTGGAACTGCTGCCACTTCTTTAATGGTAGTTTCCAAGAATTTAGCAAATTGAGCATGGAAGAGGGAAGCTGGCACTGCTGCCATAGCCTCCTTGGGCTGGAGCGACTTTGTGCTTGGTTTTTGGCACCACAGAGCCCTTATCTCACTGACCTAAGCCTGTGCCTTAATTTTTACGAGCTTCTTGGCGAGGCTGGTGGAGCAGAACGACAGCAGTATATCCCAGTTCAGCGAGGGGATATTGTTCCCAGGGTGGGAAATAAAAGTGGAAGTGTCCGCAGCGAATTTACAGCTGGCGATAAGCATGGTTTCACCAACAGTCCCCCAGCAAATTCTGTTTATTGCCAGCTTCTCGCTGCCTGGAGCTGTGTCCAGGACAGAACAATTCAGGGACACTGCAATTGTCTCCCATCGACCTGCCCTGTGCTGCCTGGGAATGCTCGTGCTGCTCCTCCCAATGCTCATCCCTCTGCAGCAGTAACAGGACCAGGGAGCCTCTCCCTGAATGCCAACTCTCACTCTTGGTAACCCAGCTGAGCTGGGGGAGGAGGAAAATCTCCTGTGCCCTGACTCCCTGTGAGTGACACCTGACACAGCACAGGATATTCCAGAACTGTGGGAGGGACCCGTTGGGGAGGGGGCTGCAGACTCTGCCTTGGACTTAAACAATCCTGCTGGTCCTTCTGGAAGCCCAGGGCACTGGGGATATTTCTCTGTCTGCTCTGGGGTGCCCTGACCCCCAGGGGAGCAGTGACTTTGACCCTCATTCATGGAGAAAGTTCCCTAGACTTCAAGACAGACTGGAATCCACAAAAGTGTGAAATAGATTATAGAGAGTAGTGTAGGTGGATCACTTGGTGAAAAATTTAGGGTTTGGGATTTTTAGTGTGTTGTGGATGGGAGCAAGATGGGAGGGCATAGGGTGTCATCCTGGGTTTCTTCTTCATGCTTCTTCTTCCTCCTTCTTCATGGGTTTGGGTGGCATTTTGTAATCGGGCAGAAAAGTCCACATTGCAGCTCTTTGGGATCAGTTATTGGGTTAAAAGGGAAATAATCTAGGTGTCAGTTCCTAAGTGGATAGTTTAGTCTCAAAACACCTTGTAACAAGAGATTGTTGGCCGTTTCTGTGGTGTTTTCCAGCGTGCTTAGCCTGGTGTGGACAGCGCGCAAAACTTTAGATAGAATAATAATAAAGAAGAAGCTGAAGATTGAAAAAGTCCAGTGGGTCTCTCTTTTCTGACACAAAACACTCCAGGAGGGTCTCCCCTGACAGGGGAACCTCCTGGGAGGGCCCAACCTGAGGCCCAGAGGGTGAGAAACCAAGAGTCCTGTCTGAGCCACCCCTGCCAGGCTCCCACTGGCAGAGCCCTCGGTGTTACCAGCACAGGCTGCCAAAGCACGGATGCATATTTACATATTTTTTTAAGCAGTCATTAGAAATTCTGCAAAAGAAAGCCCCAATGAAGTGCTCATTAATAATCCCCCGGCCTGCAGGTTGGTGATGCAGTTGTTTGCACAAGCAGCCGTGTTCCACAATCCCACCAGGATGTTCTCCCGCGACGGTGCCATCCATAACTCTGTATTAAAAGTGTCACACGCAGCGTGCTCTCGTTCCTCAAACCTGCGCCTTCTGTTTGTTTATTTGTTCTTCCAGCACAAAACAATTCAACCTCCACAGTTATTTTAAGCAAATCAGGTTTCACTCAGCGTTTCATTTCCATTTTAAAAGATGTCCTTGCAGGAGCTGCAGGAGGTGCGGGCGTTTCCAGCAAATCCATCCATCCCAGCTGAACTGTTTTTGTAAGGGTGTTATTAACGCTGGCAGCCAGAGGTGGGCTCCACAGGATGCCCTCTCTCCCAAAAGATGCCAAATGTGGCAAAAAATGGGGGTGTGGGAGCAGCCAAGCCAGGGAGTGGAGCCCTCACTGGAACTCAGCTCCAGGCACAGCGTTCATCACTTCCTCAGCCTGATTTTCTTCTCCTTGTTCCAATCACGACTGCCAGATTAGCTGGAGGTGAAAGGAATATTAAAACTTTAATAAAGTCGTCAAGACTGAGCCACGTCTGGGCTCTGTCCTTGTCTGAGTGTTACCTTTGGTTGGGATTTAAATTTTTATAAAAGATGTCAGATCTGGACGGAGCTGGGAGGAAGAAATCAGGCTCTCATGTAGTTAGTGGCATCCCAAAAGGAAGGTGCAGCAGCACGAGTGAACTCTGTGCTGAGGGTGGGAATGTAGCTGGGTCTATCCAGGGATTGCTTCTCTGCAAGAAAAGGCTTTGCCCTCTGCCCTAAGGTGTCCACAAATCCCTGTAAATCTATAATTTTCATCAGTCAGGGCTTCTGCTGGGAAGACCCACGTCCTGCCTGCACAAGGCCCCTGGGAATTGGCTGCAGAAGGCGCTGGGAAGCAGCTCCAGCTGCCGGATCAGGGTCCATAACTTCAGTTCTTGCCATTGATTTTCCTCCTGCGTGCTTGGCACATGATGTATCTGGCTAATAAAAGCTAAGTGGGAGCTACTGCTCGTTCCACAGAGCCCCAGTGCTGGTATCCCTCGACATCCTCATCCCCAGCTCCTGACATCTCCTGCACCTCTCCCAGGGCTGGTGAGAGGCACCACAGTGCCAGGGATGGTGACCCTGGGGTCTCTCACAAGGTGCAGCCATTCCCCAAATCTGTTTTGAGAATTGAAGGTCCTCACACCCTGCTTGGAACCAGATCCTGGCCTTCCCCAGAGGCAAGGGAGCACTTCTCCTGCAGGTCTGGGATGTGCTGGCGGGGTTTGGGATGCAGCAGCTCCAGGTGCTCGAGATGCTGAGCCGTGCACCCAAACGCCCTTCCCCAATTCCCCTCCACATCCCTGTTTGTGCAGCCCTGGATGTTCCAGGCCAGTGATTAATCACGTGCTGAGTCTCAAATCACAACCAGCAAAAATTGAACCGTAGCTCAAAACCAGCACTGAGGTCATGGCTCGCGGTATTGAAGAACTGTCTATGAGGCACCATAAATCCTAATCTGGGTTTGTTAGGGCTTTATTAGGAGGGAACCCTCTTGGCTGGGGTGCTGTGGCTTTGCTGCTGCCCACGTGCCTGCTTTGGCCTCCCTGGGAGCAGGAGAATTCTCAGCCCTTCAGAGAGAGCACCAAGCCCTCTCCACGTGGCCTCAAGTGGAGACTCCTCATATTTCACCCAGAAACTCATCTTCAAATCTCAGCATGACGAGGGCACTTGGCACTAATGAAATGAAAAATGTTTCTGTTAAGCAGAGAAGCTGTTAGGACAGCTTGAAGTATTGTGCTCCTCTGTCAACTCCAAAGTGGACCAATTTTCCACGAGGTTCTTACATATATTTGTTCTTAACCTTAAGAATATGATTGCAGGGATAATAACTCAATCCTGCAAGCAGGAGGGAGAGCAAACAAAGAGCTGCCCCGCTGTTTGCCTTGGGAAGGAAGAGCCCAGAGCTGCAGCTGCCTTTGCTCTGGGCATCTCCTGAATTCAGACCTGAAACAGCCTCTTTGGGGGTCCCTGGCTGCAGCCCCCCCTTGGCTGATTCTCTGGGGAGAAAGGAGTGTGTCCTGGAGTGAGTAATGCCACAAGTGTGGGCACAGTGACAGAGCCTCACTAGAAATGAAACGAGATCATGCACCAGGTAGAGCGTGGGTAGGGAGCTCCAATTCATCACCACTGAAATGACATTCCAATGCAAATTCCCCCAGCTCTGTTGGCAATTCTTAATTGGCCAGTCTATCAAAACAGGTATCAGTGCTGTTCCATCCCAGGGATATCATACTTCCCTCCAGCTCTCAGAAGTGGCTTTATGTGTTTTCCAAATTGTTCTTCGGCTTTGAAAAACCTAATGTAGCCTGAACAGCTGAAATGAAGGGCTGCAAACAGAGTGCTGGCTCCGTGCAGGATCCAAATCCCTGAGCAGCAGCATCCTGGTGGCTGGGGAGCAATAGCACAGAGCAAGGGTTATAAATTACCCAGGATCTCCTGCTTCTATTTTTTCCCCCCCTTTTTTTAACAAAAAGTGAATTTATGAACACGGACTTTGAATTATTACCCAAAAAAAGGCACATTAGGTATTTTACAGCATATTTCATGTAGTTTCTCATCTAAAAAAGGCAGACAGGCAGAGGAGTGTAAAGAACAAACTGTTCTTCACTAATAAAGTGTCGCCAAAGATAATCAGCAATTTCCTTTCACTGTAAAGCCTGTACATGGGCTGGATATTTATAGTTCCTTGTCCCAAGCTGGGCCCCTCTGTGCTCCCCCATTCCAGCCACCACCAGGCCCCCAGCCCCACTGGCTGCACTCATGGGGGGAAATCTTTCTTTCTCCCAAGCTTCTCCAGGGTGACAAAAATCTCTATTAAGTCCCTCAGCAGAGCCTAAAGCCCATGGATCTGCCTGACATTATGATATAGCTCGGAACAGCTCAAAATCCACCCTCGCAAAGTCCACGGGAGTAAGAGGATTAGAAGTGATGGGAAATTAAATGCCAGTTGCTCCAGAAGATGAGCGGAGGAAGCTCTGCTGGTGCCCTCCTGGTTCTCAGAGATGCTGGTTGACAAAATGTCCTTCCTGGGAGAAGGAGCCAGAGTTGATTCCCTGAACTGTCCCCTCCCTCTTGCCCTTGGGTCTGTCCCAGCTGAGCCTGGATGGGTTTTGCCTCTCCCAGAGATCTGGCCCTGGCATTTGGCTTTGCCTGCCTGGCCCAAGCTGCTCCTTCAGTAAGAAGGGACAAGGTTTGCCTAAAAACATGTGGCTGAGGCAGCAAATGTAAATTGGATGCATCCATCTGCCATGAAGTGCTTGACCTGGAGAAGAGTTATGGTGGCTTTGGGAGCTGTTGGGGACAGGAGAAACATTGGGCAGATCGGTTGGAGCAAATGGTAACGAGGATTTATGGGGTCTGCTGGTGGCAGGAGTTTATCTGGGCTCCTACAAAGTGCTCCTGAGAGAGGGGCATGGACGTGTAACTCAACAGGATGGCAGGGGCCACCAGGAGTGTCGCTCAGCCCAACCTGGACACGAGCATTAAACCAGCCTCAACAAGAAATTAATGAAGGTACAAGGCTCCACGGTGGCTTCTCCGCAGGAAAGCTGCTCATTTTGGGGTTCTTTGGAGCACACACAGCTCACAGGCACCAACTGGGCTGGCTGCAGCTGCCAGCACTGGCGTTTCCTTCTGCTCCTCCGAATCACGGTCGCTGGAATCCGCCTCCCCATATGTGGCAGCTTCCCAAAACTGTGCAATTAAACAAGTGGCTGGAAATGAAGCAGGAGAAGGGGCAGCTCTGCTGTGGATGCGGGAAAGGAAACAAATGTTTTCATATAAAGGGAGTTTACACTGCGTATAAATCTGAATGCCAGAAGCTTAATACATTGTGGACAGAAGCTGTTCCATCATTCCAGGGCTATTAAATTTTTTAATCAAACGCTTTAGCTATTAAACTGCTGAGGGTTGGCAAGGGCTGGCTCTTCCTGTAGGATAAATCCGCCGTGGTCCAAACAAATACAAAATTAATTCCAGGTGCCAAAGGAATGGGGGAGTCAATGTAAGAGTAATATTTCCTGGGGCTTGGCTGGTCCCATCCCACCTGCTGGGAGGTGACCTGAGGTTTGGGGGCCTGGGTGTCTGTCCAAAGCCATCCAAGGAGCATGTGGCAGACCTCTGCAAGGACTGGGACTCTGCTGCCCTGCCTTGTCTCCTCCCAGCAGAGCACCTGGGCACTCTGAGGGGGCTGCTGCCCACAGCTGTGGCCCAAGTGTCACATCTGGGAGGTCCCACACCAGGAGGACAAGAGCTTCTCCCAGACTGTCACAGCCCAGGGGAGGAGCTGCCGCTGCTGGCTGCTCTCATCTGCAGCTCTGCCCTTGCCAGCTGTGCTGCACAGCTGGATGCCCTGCTAGCCCTAACCAAAATATGCCTGTGAAAGTCCATCTCCTGTGTCCAGCAGAGCTCCAGCAAGGCTGGTACCACAGGACAGCCCGTGCTGAGCCTGCCAAGCTCAGCAGCTCTGCCAGCAGCTGGGGCTCGCTCATCCAGCACTGCTCAGGAGCTGAGAGCAGGGGCACTGACACTGCCACGGAAAGAACCAACACAGAGCAAGCAGTGGGAAAGAAAATATCTGCAGCCTGGTAGTTAAAGCTGGTTTTAAGGATACAGAGAAAATTTGTGGCGGGTGAGAAATGTAGAGGTTCACCTTGATTAAGTCACCTGAAACACGGTGGCTTGCTGGACTCGTGCTCTGGAAGCTGGGCTGGTCATTACTCCTTGTGACACTGCCCACGTTTCCTGAGCTGAAAAGGTGCTGGGAACAGCTTTCCCACCTTGAGATGTGCCTGCCTGGCCCCTCTGCTGTGTGGCTGAAGCAGCAGCGTGCCTGTCATCCCAGTGTCTTCTCTCCCAAAATAACCTGTAACTGATGGCACAGCAAAGTTTCAGGGAAGGAGGCAGCAGGTAATTATGAATTCCTGCCTGGACCTCGGCTTCTTCCCTCACATACCAATACCCTTGTAGGTTTTCCCTCAGGCAGAGCTGTAGCTGTGGATTTGCTCTTTATCCCTCTAAACACATAATCCACCCCAAACCCCGCTGGTCCCTTGCAGCTCATCCTGACAAGGCAGCACTGCATGTGCCTAATAACCCATTCTTTTAAAAAACATTTGATTTTATCCCTTCTAATTGTTTTTCCCTGCAATCTTGAGGGGGAAAAAAACCCAAACATGTAAAACTGCCAGCTTTCAAGCCTAGGAAGCTGGATCTTTGAGCTCCCAAAGTTCAGGAGGGAGGTTGTGCAGGTGTGGGGTGGGTGGGTGGACAGACGGATGGATGGACAGAGCTAAGCTGTGGGGCACGCTGGCCTTGCCCCATCTGCTGATTCCATGGGCTCCAAGCCTGTCTGGGTGCCCCAGCAGCCCCAGCACTGCTGGTGTGGTGCAGCAAAGACACATCTGGGAGCTCACTGGTGATGGCCAAAGTTATTTGCTCACGGCAGCTGCAAGTAAAGCAGGAGACCAGGGCTGGAATTCCCCCACCAGAGCCAGCTGCACACCACTCCCACAGATCCGTGACTTCTTTTTTTCCTTGCTGTTCCCAAAATATATGTCATTCTGTGTCTTTTCACACACAAACACAAACCCCAGAAGTTTTTGTCCTGGATTTCCAGGCACTGAAATAAGTCTGGAAAAGATTAAACCTCATTTCAAGGCCTCCTGGGTGGAGGAATTGCTTTCTCTGCCTTGAACCTTTCTGCAGCTGCTCAGCTGTTAGGTTTTAAGCTGTCATCCTGTGGGTCCAACGCTTCCCTGGGCCATGCTGGACAGCGCTGCAGGTGCTGTCACATCCTGATGGTGCCACATGGCACCTTCCCACCCAAATCCCATCCAAATCCCATCCCCCGTGCCTGCCCCTTTGGCGCTGACATGTTCACCACTTTCATTACATCCTGTACAATTAAGTTAAAAAATACAGAATGTTATCAAATCAGAGTAACAGCCAAGAATAGACAGAGGCACTTAGCTGGGAAATGGAAGTGTGAGCGTGGAGCACAGACAGGCCCTGCAGGAAATCGAGCTGAGTTTCAATCACTGTAATGACACCTTGTCCAGCCACACAGGGAGAGCAGGAGCTGGAGACTGGAACAGCCAGCAAAAAGGGAACAGCTCTGAAAAATGGCCCTTGGTTATGGGCAGGAGAAGGGATTACTTGGGGAATGCAGCTGAGGGAGTTGAGGACTGCCAGCAGCTTTCCTTGTTCTTCCTCCAGCATGTACAGACCTTGCCAGTGCTCAGCACCCCCCAGAGAAACGTCACTCAAGCATCAATGTTCTACCATTCATGGAGCAGCCTGGAGAGCATGGACCACCTCCAGAACCAGGCAAGTTCCTGCAGGAGGTGTCTCAGGAGCCCTGAGATGAGGGAGAACAGAGCTGATGTGCTTATCCTGGAGAGGGAACACCCAGTGGGGTTCAGGATCAAGCAGCTCTTGGGTCTGAGCAGCTGCAGCAGCAGGAGAGGTGATGCCCTCAGCTCTGGGGATTAAATGAACACCTTGAGCTGGTGTCACCATTGCACAGGTGACACTGGCTGCTGTTCATGGCTCAGGAAAGCAGGGCACTGTGTAATTAGTGTGTGCAAGGAGGGTGATGTGGTTACTGCTTATCAGAGATCTCTGGCCGAGCTGAGGTGATACACGTGGCCCTAGGGACAGGGGAGTATTTTTCTTTTAAATAACAGCACCTACATGTTTAATTTAGATAGCACAATAACCATAAACCCTAGAAAGCAATTCTTCGTTTTAATAATTCATCTCCTCAAGTTTTACTGTGATTGATCAAAGATATTAAATTTAATAAGAGAATTTATCAAGGTTATCTGGTGTCAAAATAAAAGAGCACCAGGGCTGTGTTCCCTGGCTGGGGGACTCTGTGTGTTTGTGTGTGTCCACATTGTATATCCAGGCATCACATGGGGGAGAGGGAAAACCGAGGTCAAGCTGCTGCAGCTTCTTGGGAGAATCCTTCAGGAGTGTCTCCTTAGGAGAATCCTTCAGGAATTTCTCCTTAGGAGAATCCTTCAGGAGTGTCTCCTGAGTGAATCCTTCAGGAATTTCTCCTTGGGAGAATCCTTCAGGAGTGTCTCCTTAGGAGAATCCTTCAGGAATATCTCCTTGAGTGAATCCTTCAGGAGTGTCTCCTTGGGAGAATCCTTCAGGAGTGTCTCCTTGAGTGAATCCTTCAGGAGTATTTCCTTGGAAGAATCCTTCAGGAATGGCTCCTTGGGAGAATCCTACAGGAGTGTCTCCTTGGGAGAATCCTTCAGGAGTGTCTCCTTAGGAGAATCCTTCAGGAGTGTCTCCTTGGAAGAATTCTTTCAGGAGTGTCTCCTTGAGTGAATCCTTCAGCTCTGGCTCCAGCTTCTCACCCAGTTCCCAGTGGAGGGGCTGACCCACGTCCCCTCTGGCTGCAGGCTCTGATCCTGGTGTTATTTGTGCATCAAGGCCAGACCCCTGCGTGGTGCCATGGACTCTCCAGTGTGAACGTACCTGCAGAGTCAGCAAGGAAAGGAATATCCCAGGAAATGAGAGGGCTGGCAGTGCTGGGGATGCTCACAGGGACGAGGGCAGCGAGGAGCAGTCAGGAGCTCACCCAGGGCAGAGCCAGAGCCCAGGCTCTCCCCTGGCACTCAGAACTGGATGAAGGGGAGAGCAGGAGCAGAAATCAGGATCCCTAATTAATGTCCCCAAGCACTGGCACTGACACCAGGAGTTTGCATCCATCACCCACTGGTGGTGATTACCATAATTTTGCCTTCAGTGCTGTGGGTGTGACTGGATTACGGAAGGGAAACCCCACGACTTTAATGCAGTTATCAATCTGAATTACATCGGGCATTTTTAATCATGTAGCTTATTCCAGGAGCCTTCCCATGCTGGCTTTGGCATCATCATCCTTCCTGTACTTCTAAAAACAGCCCAAAGGGAAGAAACAAGCAGAGCCCCTGTTTGCCTGCACACCAGCCCAAGGTAGGAGGGGACAGGTTGGGTGACACCAGTGATGTCCCCATGCTGGGCAGAGCAGCTCCCTGCCGTGCTCCTGCCTGCACACTCAGCCCTGAACAGGAATTATTCTGGTCGTGAAGAGGCCAAATTACTTTTTATATTTCTTGTTAATGCTTCATCATCTCCTCGAGCTGAAGGATAAGCTCCCTTTATGAACAAGGTTCAAGACCCATCAAGAATTGTTCAGACAGGTCAAGCAGGAGCTGATGTATTCAAATAATGACTGTAAAAAATGTCCATTATCTGTAAATTAAAGCCAGGATGGCCACAACTCCTCTCACCCCTCTGCTCAGGAGAAGTTCTCTTTTGGAAAGTCACATCTTCCAGCCCAAGAGTAAAAAAAAAAAACCACCCTTAATTTGCCTTGCTACAATATTGAATTACCATTACACCGCTGAATAAATAAAGAATGTGGTTTCTGGAAATTCCCATAGATCACCATAAAATGCCTCATTATTGTCGATGTGGCTTATGACAGGGGCTATTAACAGGGAATGGAATCAATAATGAGAGGGAGTGCAGGGAACAGGCTGTGATGGGAACCCCACAGAGAAAGGTGGGCTTTAGGGGCAGGCAGGGGTGGGTGGGTGCCTGGGGGCTTCCCTGCTCTGCCACCCTACACCCTGCAGTCCCTGAAACCCCACAGACAGCACCATCCATTGCTGGCAAGTGCCAGGTGACAGCAGGCTCTGGGCCAAGCTGCTTTTCCAGATGCAGGAGGGGGAATGTGGGGGGACCCCCTGGGTACCTTTGCTAGCTCACCCAGATAAAGGCAGAGCACGGCCCAAGGCTTCCCAGATGCAGGAGGATGTTTTCCAGGGAAGTAGGCCCGCTGGCCAGAGAGGTGGAATCATTCATTTCAAAGTCTAAAGTACATTCTGCTAATCAGGATTACAAAGAGCAGGGATAAAGAAGCCAGCAACAACTATGTCCTCTAAGTGCTGAATTTGCCCTTGGACACAAAGAACAAATTGATAATTATTGTTCTAATTCTTTTCCCTGAAGGCCTGGCTAGAGAATTAAAGCCTTGAGCTTTCTAGAGACTGAATACCCCAGTTTATAATGTGCGTTCCAAAGCACATTGTGCTGTGGCTTTCTGCTTGCTCCACCCTCAGCTCCATCAGCTCCTGCCACCCTCACTCCTGTTAAGGGGTCACAGGGAGCCCCTTCTAATTTTTCTGTGTTGTAATGAATAAATGGACTCAGCTGGTGATCCAGAGCATGTGGAGATGAGGGGTGAGCACAAAACTCGGCCACAGCATCAGGAGAGGAGCTGGGATGGGCACTGCAAGGGCAGGATGCTGGTGACACCAAGGAAGGGCTGATGTCACCAAGAGGCAACATTCCTGCTCCATTCCTTAAAAATCCCACTTTCAGAGTCATTCCCAGACCCATCAGTCTTGCAGAGGGGGGAACCAGGTGCATAAATCTTATCCAACCCAAAAGGGCTTGGCATTCCCTGGGTGCTAACAGCACCTCAGGGTGCTTGGGTGCGGTGTGGCACTCCCTTCCTCTGCTCAGGACACTTCTTACACCAGCAGAGGGAAGTGCTGCTGAAATGTGATTGCTTTTCATGCTGAAAGGGAAGCTCCAAAGTGTGAATTAAGACTGGCTTAAAACCCCTGGAACACAAATGCTGAGGTGGCAAAGCACCCACGGCTGAGCGACGGCGGGGACAGCCCCATCCATCTCCAGGCTCAGCCCCTAAAACCCAATTGGGGGTGTTAAAAGACAGTAGATTTGAATGATATGCAGAGTCCAATATTATTTAAAGCCTCATAAGTCAGTAATAACGCTTTAAAATCCTTCCTAAATCTTGCCAGTAGCTGGGGCAGGTTGGTTTGAGGCTGGGAGAGGATGAGCTGCTTCTGTTGTGCTGTGAGCAGGGATGGAAGGGAGCAGAGAGCATGGACAGGGACTGGTAGCACCGCGGTGGGGAAGAGAGACAAATCTGAGATGCTGTGGACTGTGGGGAGTGGCAGGTCGGGGTCTGATGGCTCGACCTGGATGCCCAACCTTCCCAGAGAGAGGTCCAGCAAGAGACAACTTTCTAGGAGTCTCAGGAGTCCTTCAGCCACAGGGTAACCTCAGCAAGGGGCAGGCAGCTCAGCTCTTAGCAGTGATTTCAGCTCCTAGCAGTGATTTCAACTCTGCCTTGTGAGGTGTATCCTCGCCAGGGACACAGGGACAAAGGGACAGGAGCAGCGTATGGTTGTTCCACAGAGTTCTTTTATTCCAGCACCCTGCAAAGGACACCAGTGATGGCAGTGCCCTCCTGAACAGGGCAGAAACTGGAGGTTTTATGGGGAAAAGCAGGGGTGGTACAAAGGGGGAAAAAACAATCAGTCCCAACAAATCTACATGGAGTTCCAAAGCATGGTGGGAACTCACCATGACCAAGGAGGATTTCTCAATCCAGGAGAGTTTGAGAAGATCTTATCACAGCCCATTCAAGGGATACCTCTCCAAGGGAGAGGGCTGCCATGCCCATCTATCTCCAGAGTGGACAGCCCCTGGTCTGTGTGGGGTGGGCTGTGCTGGCACTTGTTGCCACATTTCTCTTCACAGAGAAAAGCAAGGCACAATTCTTCCCGAGGATTTCTGAACCTCAGAGAAAGGAAAAACACAATTCTTATCTCATTTGCTGTGCCTGTGTTGTGCCAAAGTAGAATGCAATATGGAGATTGTTTACCCAAAGTGATGATGTTTTGTTCCCTTGGCCTATCAGGGCCAAGAGTTGTGTGTGTGTCCAGACAGTCACTGGACACATTGGACAGTCACTGGAGAGTGGACAAAGTGGACAGTCACTGGAGAGTCACAAAATGAGTGCAAAAAATACAGTGTATACAGAGTGAGTGCTTAGCAGATTCAGTTTAGATATAATGTAATATAGTACAATAAAGTAATTAATTAGACTTCTAATAAGATGGAGTCAGATGCATCATTCTCTCCCCATGGTTTGGGTTGCCCTTTGATTCGATCGGCGCTGGCAGCAGATGCCGATGTGCAGCGCTGACATGTCCCATCTCCTCGGCACCTTCTGCCAGAAGCGTGTCCAGCTCTGTGTTCCCACCGGCTGTGACCATGCCCTTGTGCTGGGCAGGGACTCTTGGGGACAAACTCATTTTCCTCTGGGCTTCAGAGCGCTACCACCACCGGGCCCATCACCGTGGTGCCGCGCGGCGACCCGGCTATTTATAGCCTGGAAAGGATGTCAAATGCCTCGGAGACAAGGGACAGCGTCTGGGGATGGAAACAATGCGAGTGCATTATGTGGCCTCCCTGGCAGGCAGAGCTGCCTCTTCTCCAGGGGACTGAGGGCAGCAGCTCCTCGTGCCGTGCCCGTGGGCGCTGCGGTGCCGCCGAGGACCGGCACGCGCGGCACGGAGCCAGGCGGCTGTCAGGATCCTCACCGCCGCCACTCGCTCGTCACAACGTGGGCTGGAGATGGGAGATCTGTTTTTCCTGGTTAATAAGGTTTATTTTTGTTCTGAATGAATAATACATGATTAGTGTCAAAATAAATTACAGTCCTTCCATTATAAACCACTTTGCTGTTCTGTATCTTCTCCTCTCCCTGTCTTTCTGCTTCTTTCAACTATCTTTCTTTCTCTTTGGCTTCTTCTCTCTCTTTAAAGCTCCCTCTTCCTCTTGTCACCGTCACACCATTCATTTCACAGCGGCAGAACAGAATATAAATGCACTGCCTTAGGGCTCGTCGAAGTTAAGCGCATGTTGCGTGAGGAAGCACTGATTGGCCTAAATTATGTAAGAGCAACCCGAAGCGGCTGGGGATTCACTCCTTTGATAGAAACAATAACAATTTCAAGATTTAAATGCCTGCATTTTCCAGCCACACTGGGGTCCCAGGCTGAGGGAGGGAGCAGGGCTGGGTGCTCTCTCCCATGTAGAGCCTGCCCAGGGGCTGGGTCACCAGGGGTTGGAAGTTCAAGTGGACACATGAGGCTCTGATGCCATCCTTGAATCATCCCTGGATCTGTCCTTTCATAGATGAATGAAATTCCATGATGGTTTGGGTTGAAATGGACCTTAAAGATCATTCACGCCCCTTCCACTCAACAAGGCTGCTCCAAGCCCTGTCCATCCTGGCCTTGGACAGTTCCAGGGATGGGGCAGCTTCTCTGGGCACCCTGTGCCAGGGCCTGCCCACCCTCACAGGGAACAACTTCATCAATTTCTTCTCCTCCTTCAGTTTGACGCCATTCCCTCTTGTCCAGTGACTTCAGGCTCCTGTAAATAGTGTCTGTCTGTCTTTCCTTAGTCTCCCACCAGGCACTGGAGGCATCACTGCCACTTGCATCCCCACAGCCCTTCACACCACCTGGGGCACAGAAAGTCTGTCTGGAGCTGAGGGGACACACCTCCCCTCCCTGGAGCACACCCTCACCCACCAGCAAGGATGTCCCAGTGCTGTTTGGCCACTTTTGCCAAGGCCACCACCTGCACAGGACCACTGAGGCAGGAGGGAGCTGCTGACTCTCCGCTGGCAGAGCCAGGGCATAGAAGACTTCAATCAGTCTGTTCTCTTGGGCAGCTCTGAGATGTCTAATTTAACAGAGGATATTCCATTGCAGGCTCCTTGCTAAGATGCCTGGAGCAGGTGACTCAGGTAATGCAGGCTCTGAGGTGGGATTGCTGCTTTTCCCACCTGCCACTGAAGAGCCAAGTGGCCGTATTTTTCTTTATTCCATCATTACAAAAAAGAAGCAGCTTCATAAAATATTTATATTTCTAAAAATAATTGATTTCCTTTTAAGATCCTTGAAGTGAAACCTTAGGGTGGTATAAGAGCTGTCCAGGTCACATTCCAAAGAGAACAAACCATAATGAAACTGCTGGCACAGCCACTTCAGAGGGAGGACCGACGGCTTTATTTAATTACTTTATACAATCCAGGCTCTACTTCTCAGCCTCAAACAATGAGAAATGATCAGAATCTCTGCAAGGACCCACAGCTCAAAGCTTCTATAGTTCCAGATTGAGCTGCTGAGGCACATGGGGCTTCAGCAGCTTGGGGAGGGTGGGAGAGGGGAAAGGCAGCTTGAGAATTTGGGAGACTGAGGGCACCTGGGAACCTCAGGCTGGCTAGAGGGAGCAATAAGATGGGAACACACCCAAGTTAACTTGCTCCAGGAAAAAAGAAAAAAAGAAAAAAAAAATTTCCTTTGGGTGCTCTGAAGTTTCTTCAAGTTTTCTGCTTTCCCATCTTTGGGGGCTGACTGGCACATGGCTGGGCAGCAGGTGCTGATCACAGCTTCTGTGAGAGCAGCACAACACACAAACAGCATTACAGAGATTTCCTCTGCAGAGGGGGGGCTTGCATGTGTTGGCCTCACCTTGCTTTGCCCACACCAATGTGCCCAGAACAGCCCTGCCCCAGTGAGGCCAGTCCATGCCTGCTGTATGTGGAAAACAGAAGGGATTGGTATGTGGGATTCATAATGCTGCCAAGGTAAGATGGGGTGGGAGCAGGCTCACTGTAAGGCTGAGGCCCAGCCTCACTCTTCATCATTTTACTGTGAATTTCCTTTCACCTGAAGGTTTTCCAAACAAACACTCGCTCACACCCCAGGGCAGCTGCCCTTGGTCTTTTGTTCTCTATAAAATGAGGCACACTACGACCTTTCCCAAAGGGGAAAGACAATCTCAGTTTGATAAATTCCTGGGAACAATGCGCATCTCATTCCGGTTTATTACCCTTGTCAGAAGGTTACAGAAACGCTCGCTCAGATTATGGTGCTTAACCCACTGCCAGCCCCAGCCATAAATCCCAGCCACTGCCTGCACTGGTACCTGGGGCAGAGTTTGGGCATCAGATGGATCTTTGGAGCATTGGGAGGCCTGAGCCAGTGGGTCAGAAACCACTGCTGGTTTAACCTCACTCATCCCAATAAATCTCCTTTAGGGCATGAGGGTATCAGAGCTGACTGGTTTTTTTACAGTCATGGTATTTCTGCCTTCCTGAGGTACAAACCCAGCCAGGGAAACATCTCCCAGGTTGATTTGTGCCAACAGCTGAGTCATTTAACTGGTGGGATTTATACAGGCAGGGACAAATTGGACACCTGCGCTGAGAAAGCGGAGTTCAAGCCAAAATAAAAATCAGCCCCCAATTGTTCGGAGGTGGCTCCGCTATTATCCATCAAGGGCATTGTCTTCGGGGAGACAATTCCTGCTCTCAGTTCATCCCCACATCGTCTGTCACAAATTCATGTCCATTGTTGGGGATGACGACACGTACATAATAATCCTGTGAATTCCAGCGCGTTCCAGCTTTGCTGTTTAAGCACCAGCAGCCGGTGAGGGATGAAGGTTTAACACACGGGTGTTAGCTAATGTAAAGCTCTCGCTGCCGTGCAATCCGGAGGCAGATGGCTCCAAGCTGCAGAGGGCTGTGCTCCTGAGTGGCTCTTTTTGAGGATGGCTGCACTGGGGTGTTGGGCAGGAGATGAAAGGTGGCAGTGACTGCTCAAAAAAAAATAAAATATCAGAGCAGAGAGTGGTGGTCACAGGCTCTGATTTCCCCTGCACAACAGGCTGAGCAGGCTGGAGGATCCTGTGTGGGGCAGGAGGTGCTGGTGCCGGGCAAGTTGGGGTCTCTGAGGTCTTGTGCTTCCAACCCACAATGGCTCCAGCCTGAGCTCCCCATACCAGGGCTCCTCACTCTCCTTTTAATCAAACTTCAAACCCAGGGTAACGACTTAAACATCCGCAGCCAAGGGAGACATAAGGGCTTGTTTGATCTTTTTCTGAAAGGAGAGTAGGAATCAATTCCTAACAGAAAATGCATAAGGACAGTGCTGGAAGGAAACGCCAGAACAGAGCTGGGTCCAGTCACACGGGGCAGGTTTGTGCTCCCAGGACTTGTTTGGCACCTTGAGGGCAGCAGCCGAGCGGGTGGCATGACCAGAATGTGAGTTCAGCACTCATTTCTCCTTGGATTGCATGTGCAGGCAGGGAAAGCTGTGAGGATGAGGCCAAGTCCCCCTGCAGGGGTGGGGGCCCTTCCTGCGGGCAGGCACATCCATGCCACAGCCTTCCAAAAGCTGCTCCAGCAGGAGCTGGGGCTGTGTGGACCAGGAGGAGGAGGAGGAGGAGGAGAAGCAACAGGGGGAGGAGGAAAAGGAGGAGGAGAAGGTGGAGGAGGGAGAAGTCCAGGAAATGCTGATTCTCGCTGGCAGAGGGGCGCTGCAGGCGCCGGGCTGGCAGGGAAGCAGAGCCAGCTCCCCCGGCTGGCCTGAGCACATCCCCTGGGAGCTCCTCACCGGCACTCCCATCTCTACCAGCTCGAGCCTCCAGTAATGCCTGGGGTGGTGCTTTTCAGTGCCAGGATTTAGAAGAATGAAATCTAAAAGCTGGCAAGAGACATGAAGGGAAGTCGCTGCCTCCAACAATAACGGCATATTTCAGTAGCTGAATTGAGTGTGACCCTTCCCATGCAGCAGGTCAGCAAACAAAGCAGGGAATTAATTGCTGCTGTCGATACATATCTTAGCAGCATCCAAACATTTATAACTGTGGGTTAGTGCCGTGGTCACACTGCTGGAGCTGGCATGTCCAGGCTGGCACTGGTGGCTTCTCCGGCTGCTCTCAGGGACATCGTCTGGGTCACTCTGCTTCCAGCCCCATGCTGCACTGTGCTCTGGTCTACTTCCAAGCCAGACATGCTCAAAACAGGGTTTCCCCAAGCTGTTTTTGGCCTTGGATGTTCCTCTCTGCTCTCTGCATGCCCACAGCCCACAGCACCTCAGTGGCTGTCCCCGTGTCACCCTGCTAATGACAAGGCTTTCAGAAGGGGGTGGATAATAATCATAGCACGCTGTTTCTCACGTTCTCCTCGGCTGGCAAACTCTGCCAGCAGCCTCAGCCGCTACGTCAGAAGCAGAAAAAGAGCAGAGATGGCTCAGCTGTGTGCTCCGAGTGGAGCTGTGGGCTGGGGAACAAGGACACTCTGGAGAGCACGGAGGGGAGCCGGGGGCTGAGCTGGCAGAGCTCTGCTCCACTGGCAGCCCATCCCCATCCCTGTCCCCATCACTGCGAGCTGGCCTCGGCAGGGACAGGGACAGCAGGGAGCCTCAGGATGGGTCTACACCCTGGAGAGGGGCTCCAGGCTTCAGGAACACAGTACTGCTTGCCTTTGTTATTTTAATTCTGCACCTTAGATTGTATCACTAATAGAGCCAAACAGTATTGAACTGGAAATGTTGTTTAATTATTTTTCAAAAATAGACCAGGGAAGGGCAGTAAATGGAAATACCAGTGAACACGGAGCACGGCGCCAGTCTCACAGCAACAAATGGGGCCCAGCTCTCAGGGCAAGTCAGCTGTGACTCCATCGAGCCACTCGACTGCAAATTATTCCTGTCCTCTGGTGACCATCGTCAAGAAATCACAAGCCCTTCTGCTCCTGAAAGAGCTCATAGGCAGCTAGAATGACCTGTTTGTATTCATGTATTCAACACGGGGATTATTAATTAATATGCTTTATTGGTTTTGTTAAAAGCACCTGGGCTAATTTTAGGGGGGATTTCGGCAATATCGTTGCATTAAAGGCAAATAACCTGGAACTAAGGGATTGGTTTTGTGAATGTGGATATTAATGCCTCTCCTGGAGCAGTGCTGTGGTGGGGAGGGGAGGCATTAATGGTCCCATTACGCTGTGTTACACAAATGGCATGTTGCCCTCATGGAGGGGATTTAATGGCTTGGTGCAATAACAGGCTAAAAGCTGGCAAGGGTAAGATAATGGACTGTAAAAAATATATGTTTATTGACACTTTTCCTCATTGTTTGGATTTCTGCAGGGTGAATCTCCTCAGTGTGCCATGCGACGCTACTTGGGAAGATGCTGGCACAGGATGAGGCTCTTCTCCAGTGGCTGGGCCAGGTGGGAAGGGGCCTGGCACGTGGCCCCTCTGAGCTGCCCTTGCCAGGCATGATCCAGCTGGGAAGCCATGGCAAACTCCCCCATGTAGCACCGAGTGGTGCAATGAGCCCCAGCTAAGATCAGATGGATGCACTCCACAACTGGGGGGCCCAGCTCAGCCCCCCAGTACCTGTACATGAGGGATGATTGCTCATCTCCAAAGGAAGGGCAGGTCCTGATCCCATTTTCCTTTCCCCTGCACACCCAGGGAGGTGGGCAGCAGCCCTGCCCTGCTGGCAGCCAAAATCTGGCCGGCTCCTCCCTGCAAGCACGATCTGACACTGAGGAGAGGCAGCCTGGGGAATTTTTGCAATGAGTGTTCCAGCACAGGTTTAAAACACCAACTTAGTGAAGAGGCTGTGACACCGCTGGCTCCAGGTCCTCAGAGCCACTTGATCATCTCCTTGCCAAAGCACGGAGCCTCCCAAATCACAGCGCTGTGGGCGAGGAGATAAAATCCCCGCTAAAGACGTCACCATCTGGAACTGTCTCAGCTCTCCTGCACAATGAGATGTCACCACTTGGCCTCTGAAGCCCAAGATGCATTTTCCAGATTTATCCAGAAGGAAGTTTTTGTTTAAAGTCCCAGTGCCTGGGCTGCACTCCCAGGGCATATTTCCTAACCCACCAATGGTGTCTTCCACCACTGAGGTCCAGCTGCAGATGAGGTGTGTTTGTCTTCACCTTCTGAATGTGGGGTTAAAAGGGAAATAAATCACTTGGCTGCTTCCCCAAGAAATAAAATGCTCTGCCAGGGCTCCCCTGGTCCTGACAGCTCTGGTGCCAGGACTGGCAGCTCTGGTGGAATATCAGAGCTGCCCGGGGCTGTGCAGTGTGGAACAAACCAAGGGGTGGGAGATGTCTGTGGAGACCCAGACAGTCAGTGATACGGCACTTGTGATGATTGTTCTGCCTGGAATCTCATGCATGGGTAATTATTACTCTACTAATTCCATTATTCACAGTTGTGATAGGTGGTTTCACCTCTATTTCTCTCTCACACACAAAACCCCTTATTAGCATTCCTTGCAGTGAGAGTATTCCCCACCCTGCAGCCAAAACAAGCCAGGAGCAGGCTGGTGCACAAGATCACCGTGTCACTGTTGCCCTTCTGTGGCTCCCACCTCCCATCCCTGCTTTGTGGCCAAAAGTGGTGTTATTGAGGGCGGTGCAGGGCCAAGGCACAGCTCTGGGACACGTGTCCCTTCCCAGGGAACCAGCAGCTCTCCTCCACCTGTCACTGCTCCCTGCTCCAACCACACCAAGACATTTGGTTTGGAGTGTTTGATCTGCTTCCAAAATAATGTACAAAAAGGAAAACTTCCACTTAGCCTTTCTTATGATCCATAAAACCCTGCTGGAGGCTGAGACAGCTGCTGATATAAAAAAGTTACATTAGGGAAGGAGAACTTAATGTGGCTGCATGGGATGCCTGGAACTGTGGATGTCTGGGACTGTGCAAGTGCTGGAATGGAGCACTACTGCTGCCATCCCCAGATGTGCTCCCAGAATGTCACGTGCCAGCAGGGCTGGGTGTCTTAGGACTGCAAAGGCACCCATGGGTTTCTGATTCCCTGGCTGGGATGTCCAGGGCTGTCAGCACGGTCAGTGCCAAATCACAGACTCATAGAATAATTTATTTTGGAAAAAGCCTCCAGGACCATCGAGTCTTTGCCCCAGCTGGAAGAGAAAGGGGAAATAATGGCTGTGTGGAGGCTGAAGGAGAATCCTGCCACCCACCTGAGTGGGCTGGAGGTGAGGCTGGGCAGGCTACATGCAGCTCAAAAAATATCCCTGCAGCCCTCCCCACTCAAATCGGGGAAGTCAGCAGTCCCCACACTCATATCCATGATCCATCACTTTGTTTTGCCTCCTGGCAACTGCAGAGGGGGAGGCATGAGGTGGGAGGAAGGGGTGAGTGGAAGACTAATTGCAGCTACACCTGGGGACCTTGGGCACTGCAGGTATTTCAGACAGAAAAAAGTAATTTTCAACAGCAAATTGGTAACCAGGTCCTTAATGTCAGCTTTCAGCTCCAGAAAGAACAGAGACCTGTGGTGATGCCTCAGCATGGTGTGAGCAGCACAAGGGCAGGACCAGGACCAGGACAGGACCAGGATCAGGACCAGGACCAGGACCAGGACCAGGACCAGGACCAGGACCAGGACCAGGACGGGGTCCTGTCATTACTGTAGCCCCGGTAATGATGCTCAGAGGGGGCTGGCGGAGGCCTTGATGCAACAGTTTAACAGCAGTGTTTAAGAAGAGGAGTTGCCATGGCAACTGCTACCCGGGATTTCGTGTCCTGGCACGGGAGGTGCTGGCGCTGCCTGTGCCCCGCAGTCACACTTTCCTGCCCCGAGAGAGCCCGCGGTGCCCGCTGCGCTCCGTGGGCACCGCCGCGGGGCTGCCCTGCGCTCCGTGCCCCGGCAGCTCCCGCTCACAGCCGCAGCTCCGAGCATACCCGGCTCTTGTCCGAGCTCTGCAAACGCTTCCTTGCCCTCCCAGCTCCCCAGATGGGCACGGCGGGATGGAGTTTACGCTCTTCAGGACGCGCTTTTCCACCCTAAAGCAGCGTGTGTGGGTGTGCAGGTGCCCAGGCGCTGCTCTCAGCACAGGGCACGTGGTGACATGAAGAACACAGGTTATTCCCCATTTGGAATTACCTTGTGAGCTGTGTTAACAGCTTAGCTGCTAACTAAGACTAGATCTCGGGTAGTAATAAAAGCAGTCCCTTGGTGGGTGGGTTTTGGCATTTCATCTCGATTCCAAAATGAATAATTTATACAAGGCTTTATTGGAGCCCAGAGTTATACAATAAATGTTCCATGCAAACATGCTCACATATTTCAATGTTAGTATCTCTCCAGTGAATTTGCCTGGCAGGCCAAGCCAGGCTGGGATTGCCACATTGCTTATTTACGTAAAATATCATAATCTCACTTTTATTTGCATTTCTGAAGTGCCATTAGGGTGATTTGGAACATATGAGCCCAGCCAGTCGATTGCAGCTGCAGCTCCTGGGCCAGGCTAGGAATGACTTTCAGGCCTCTGTGGCCAAGAGTAGGAGTGGGTTTTGGCAAGCTGCTGCTGCAGGGAGGCAGAACCCACGGGGTGAACGTCAGGGCACAGGGGATGAGCATTTGGGGGTTTTTAGGGGTGGTGTGTTTGCATGGGCTGAGCAGATGGAGATGGGAACAGTGTGTGTGTCACTGGGGGCTGCTGCCTGAGCCTCCTCTCGTCCTGTTTTGGGGAACGAAGCCTCACAGGCAGGTTAAATCAAAGGCAGTTCTTGAAAGAGAAGGGTGGCAGCTTTCAGCAGCGATGGGCTGCAACCCACCCCTCCCCAAACCAACTCTTGAGGGATTTCTTCCTTTCTGAGTGAGGTGAAATAGAACCTATTTCCAATGATTTCATTGCTTAAAACCCAGTTGTAGCCTCCAGAGACTAATTACTTTCTCTCTGCATTTGCATCGTTTACATTCAAGTCAGTTTAAGGGATGTGTCATGTTTTGGAAGGAGATGAGAAACTCAGAAGCAAAAAAATCTTCTCAGAAGCAAAGGGCTCGGGAGGAAGATGTGGGAACAGGCGTGTTGTGGGGGAACAGGCGTGTTGTGTGGGAACAGGCGTGTTGTGGGGGAACAGGCGTGTTGTGTGGGAACAGGCGTGTTCGCAGCCATTCTGCGAGGGCTTCCACCCTCCCTCCCGTCAGGACAGGGGCAGGGGAGGAGGAGGAGGGTGAGTGCATCCCTCAGACGAGCCCTTGCGCGGTTCCAGCCGCAGAGGAGGGTTGTGCTCCCCCGCACGCCTCGGCAGGAGCTGACAGGCAGCAGCCTGGCGGTGCGGTGCCTGTCTGATCCCAGCTGTCTGCCTCCCGCACGGAGCTGCTCTCACAGCACAGAGGCAGCTTTGAGACAGGCAGAGATGATTTCCAAGTCGCTGCTCTGTGCTCTGCTGCCCTCAGCCATGCCAGCTGCTGCCGGGGCTCTGTGGCATTCACTGTGAGGCTGGGGTCTCGTCTGAGCTCAGGGATGGGAGGAGGGGACAGTCCCAGTCCCCCCCAGCCAGGACAGCTATGGACATGACCTCTGCTCCATTCTGCTCCGAGGCAGGATTCCCCTGTGCCTGTGCCTGCCATTTAAAGCTCCAAACTTCCTCTGTTGTCATCTGTTTTTCTTCTGTCTCTGCAAATTCTACCTGGAGCTGATGATCCAGCTGAGAGCTTTCCTTGATCAAGGAGTGAGGGCTCTGCAGAGGAAGAGTGGCAGAACTGTCTCCTACTGTGCCCAGCTGGGTGACCAGCAGCCCCTTGGGACACTGCAGCTCTGCTCCTCCTGGCTATTGTGGCTCAGGGAAATGGGAACTTCAAATGTCAAGGGTGAGCTGAACGGGAGAGATTCCAATAAAAAGCAAAAACGGTTGTTTGAGAAAATTAATTGAATTTATTTGACAAATACTTGCAGATCCAGGGAGCAAGTGCACACATACCTGGAAGAATTGCTTCAAAGAAAGCCTATTGTGCTGCTGTCGCTTGTTCTGCTCCTTTTTCATTTATTTTTTTTTCCTCTTGGAACTGCTCTGAGCTGGAGAGCCGGTGACAGAGGAGTGCATTTCATCCACAGCCAACCCAGCAGCACACGGCCTATTCCAGAGGATCTCCACAGGCCATCATTGTCTGGCCCTGCCGCTGTCTGGGCAAATTTAGCACATAGCCAGTGGGCTGCTTTAATAGGAGTGCTGCGATTTCAGGAGAGCTGAAAATTTATATTCCCCTGTAATTGCCACAGCACACCTTAGTGCTGCTGCTGTAGCAGGAAAATGGTTCTCCCCAGTGCACCGGGGACTCGGCAGAGATGCTGGCACAAACAGGATAATGAATGCTAAGGTACCTCGTGTGTCGCACAGACTGAGCTTAAATATTGAACGAGCAGCATTCCTGAAAGAGCCAGATCCCCTCCTTGGAGAGGGGCAGGATGTTATCTTAAACCTAGGGAGCGTTTTGCCCTCAGCACACTGGGATTTGCACTGAGACCTCACGACAGTGATAATGAGATTTGAGAGTTTGGAACACATCTTAATGCACTGTGTCCCTCATATCTCTTGTCTAAGTAAAATGAGTTTGAATTTTTCATTTTAATTGCAGACTTGTGATCTGGAATAGACATTCTTGTACTGAAAAGCATCCGCTTTTAGATCCACTCCTTGGGGCATACAATGACACAGGCACCCCGTGTCAGGCACTGCCTGTCAGAGCACAGCTGGATCCCCGTGGTGGGCACAGCTCCACAGGCACTGCAGCCAGGCAGAACAGCTCAGGAAGGCCTCATGGCTCAGGAGTGGCTCCCTTCTCTGGACAGGCAGATTCAAGCAGGGTTTTTTGCGCCATGACTGACTACTGAGCTTGGAACAGCGTTCTCAGAGCCCAGCCGACCCCAGTTCAGATGAATCACAGAATCCCAGGATGGTTTGGGTTGGAAGATCATCTTGCTCCAATATCCTGATGTGGGCAGGGACACCATTCAACAGACCATATTGCTCCAAGCCCTGTCCAACCTGGCTTTGAACACTTCCAGGGATCCAGGGGCAGCCACAGCTTCTCAAGAAAATTTGTGCCAGGGCCTCACCACCACAGGGGAGAATTTCTCCAATTATCCCATCTAACTCTGCTTTCTATCGATGTGAAGCCATTCCCCCCTTGTCCTGTCACTCCAGGCCCTTATAAAAAGTCTCTCTTCATCTTTCTTGTCAGCTCCCTTCAGGTACTGGAAGGCCACAATCAGGCCATCCCAAAGCCTTCCAGGCTGAACAATCCCAATCCTCTCAGCCTTTCCTCAGAGGAGAGGTGTTCCATCTCCAGTGGGGAGAGGTAAACCTGCTGCAGGCTGAATTGCACCAAGCCTGGGGTTTCACCATCCTAGGCCAGCCCCTGACCAGCTGTACAGTGTTGGTCTGTTCCCCATATCCCTTGGGATCACACTTCCCTGGCCTCAAAAGTGAGCTCAGGGGTTTGGCTGTTGCTGCTGCCCTGTGAGAGTCCTTAAAGTCGCTGCTCTACTGGAATAAGAAGTTATCTCTAACCCTGTAGGGATTTGGCAAAGATGCTGGCACGAAAATAGTTTGTAATGAGCTTTAAGACATATTAATGAAGAGAAGTATAATTATTATTACCAAGTTCAATTACAGCCCTTGGATTACAAATATTCTCCCACAATCCCTCAGGAAAGCAATGCATCTTGTCTCCGCAATTAAATAAACTGAGTATCAAGGGGAGGGAAGAGGATTAAACTACAGAAGAAAGAATTGCTTCAACTTGACTGTGGTGGCCCCTCTCCTCCTCCCGCCCAGCTCTCCGTGCTTTGAGGAGAAGAATCCTCACTCAGCAGAGCCCAGTGGTGATAAAATATTCCTTGAGAAACTGGTGGTTGGCTTCCTTCCAAAGACTCCGGCATCTGTAATGCAGCAGTTGCCATGCTAGTGGAATCTAATAAACTCTTGTCTGCAGCACTTCTGGAAGTGCACACCTGTACAGTTCTGCTGCCCAAAGATGCAACCTAGGCACTTTTCGGGCTTTTTCCTTCTGTGGTTACTGAGCATGGAGACAAAAGCGAGGGATGTGCCTGCTCCCCACGCAGGGGTGTGACCAAAGCACGGGGAACGTGAGAACCTGAGAACCGCGGAGCTGCAAACGCCGAGATCGCCGCGGGTCAGGCGGGGAAGCTGCACAGGAGTGGAGACAGGGAAGCTCGACCTTGGCAACACAGCAGGAACGCCAGCAGTGGTAGAAGCAATGCTGTCCCCAGGGAACAGCGAGATGCAGGGGCTGCTCCAGCCTGCTGACTTCTTGGCTGGAGCAGTGTGTCTCTGGAGAGCTCAGAGGGGAGGAGAAGCCGGTGTTCAGCTGTGTGTGAGCAACAAGGGGCACTGCACTGCTTTCCCTTGCTGGAAGAAATCCATTACAGGGAGGATCACCCTGCCATGGATGCTGGCTGGCACAGGGCCAGGCTCACTTCCAGGGCCAGAGCAGCTCTGCTGGCTCTGATGTAGGTGGAGAAGAGCCTGACAGTGTCTGGAAGGTGGAATGGGCAATCTGCAGGTGGGACAGGAGGTCTGGGAGGAGGGACAGGAGGTCTGCAGGTGGGACAGAAGGTCCGGGAAGAGGGACAGAAGGTCTGCAGGTGGGACAGGAGGTCTAGGAGTAGGGACAGGAGGTCTGCAGGAGGGACAGGGGGTCTGGGAGGAGGGACAGGAGGTCTGCAGGTGGGACAGAAGGTCCGGGAGGAGGGACAGGAGGTCTGCAGGAGGGACAGGGGGTCTGGGAGGTGGAACAGTGAGGTGCACAGTTGACACCGTTGCTGTCTCTGGCCCCTGGAGCAGTGCAGGATGCTCCAAGCTGGCCAGAGCAGGGGCTAGTGCTTTCTCTCTCTCTCCCCACAATAAAATCTATCCTGAAACACTTCTGATAGCAAAATGCACCAAGTTAAGAACAAGAGCAGAAGTCTCTGGTGACATGGCTGAGTTTTGGCAGGACATAGACAAAGGATGACAAACCTTGGCATATGGATGGGCATGGAAACCGTGCCAGTAGTGCACAGGTAAGTTACCCAGCACCCTCCCAGGCACTGCCTAGAAACTTGGTTTACTTCTTTTCCTATTAAACAGGATAACAAAAGCACAGCCACACAGTGTAGGAGTTTCTCCTTAAACAGTGCTATTGTCTGCAGATGAAGCAGGGCCAATGTTTGTTTCAATTCCCTCAGAACCCCCTCTCTGAATGGGTTTCTTGTGCACCTGATTGTTGTTCAATCTCTCCTGCCCAACCTGGTGTACACACGGTTCCAGGGCTTGCTTTTGATCACGTTGGCTGCAGGACACTTGTTCCTCCTGTGAACCCTGCTCCTTTGTTCCTGTGAGTGTGCCACCCACGAGGAAACCTTTGTCCAAATAATCTCAGATTCCCTGAAGAGCGAGAGCTGCCAGCTTTGCTTTCTAGTTGAAGTGACAGCAAGGAACATACAGATTTATTCTTCTATTCACTGGTGGCTTTCTATTCGTGTGTCCTCGGATCAAATCAAAGTGTCAAAACAACATCCTCGGCACTCCAGCGGCAGCTCCTGCCCACCAGACAGGCATGTGAAAAGCAGGTATTTTTAGCAGAAAAGAATAACCAGCAAGGGTCATGTAGTGAAAAAATAACCCAAGACAATGGTAAGAAGAAACCAAGGCAATTCTACTGGAACCTGAGAGGATTGGTATCACACCAGTCACTCCTCTGCCCCAGGAAGAAGTACAGAAAGGGACAGGAAGATGTGGTAGTCAAGTTTCTGGCTCTGTGACAGTGTTATTAGAGCCCTAAACCCTCTTCCTGGGCGGTTTTTAATTCTGACTCTGTGTTAAGCATTAAGCATTATCAGTGCATGCAGGAAAGAGCCCTAGAAATGTGCTGCTTGAGCAGGAGTGCCCGGCTGAAGTCTTTCTCTGCTTACATGATTAATCTGTCTCTGAAGAGCAGCTATTACACAGTGGGACGGTGTCTGGACAGTTGTGTGACATCTTCTGTGCAGGATGCGAGCAGTGTGGATGACAAAGGCACTCAGCCAGCCCTGTGGAGAGGTGGGAGATGACTCAGAGCTGTGGCATCGTGTAATGGAGCTGCTCCTGGAAAACCTGCTTCAAAAGACTCAGGACACAGGAGATCAGCAGCGGTGCTTGATGGAGGCAATACCTGATGTAGGAAGTACTTAAGCAGATTGTAATGAGGATGTGGGTTCATTACCGGAGCCTCCCAGGGCTGATAAGGGAATCGCTCCTGTTGCACTGCAGTCCCCAGACGGAAGGAATGCGTGCGTAAGAGCGCGCCGCACCGGGCCGCTGGAGCCGCTGTCCTAGCGTGATTCCTACCCATGGAACAATATTGCTTGCTGTTGCATGAACAGAACATGTCTCCTCTGATTGTTTTTTCCTGCTCTTTTGAAGATAGATGCTGTCTGAGGATCCCCACTGGTAGAAGGTCCTCTCTGAGGTGCAGTTACAGCTCTTTACACGTAACCTCTGGCACTGGGAACCGGTGGTAAAAAGAAATAAATCCAAGTGGGGATCTTTTGGCACAGAGTTTGTTCTGGTTCTGAAAGAAGTCGTGAGAGTGGACAAGAGACTGACCTCAATAGCCTGTTCCATGGCCCTGCTCCAGGGTGCTTCAGCTGTAATTATCCTTTCTTAATTCAGGGAGCTACTGAACTGTGATGAGATTCCTGCAGTGGCTTAAACTCCCCCTCCTGTAGGATACCAGGGAAAGAGACACCTCTTCAGGAAAATGCTGATGCCTTCTTGCTCTGCTAAGAAAATGCTGCCTGGCCCAGCTGCCTTCTCCATCTCAGGTGCTCATCCATAGGCATGTGCCTTTGCTTGGACCAGCTCTGTCCTGGGAGATTTCCTCTGCCCAGAAATTGGCAACTCTTATACACCAAGAATTAAATTGTTGAGGGGTTTTAAACTTTACGTATTGAATTATTGCAAGACAAGTGACAGAAAGTGAGCAAGAGCTAATTATGTGACAGGGAGAGAAAGTGCCACTGTGCAGCAATCCTTTCAAAGGCAAACAGAAATATTTATAGACTCGGGACTGCACAACTTGCTGCGCTCTGACTCGAGATGTGCTACTGATTCACGGGGCAGCACTTTCGGATGGGGCTCTGGTGTGGGCCACAGCTCTGCTGAAAGGTAGGTCTCACCTCAAGCTGCGTTCAGAGGCAAGTGCTAATGAGAGAAAATATTGGTAGGATTTTGTCAAATCAGGGTTTAAAAACATCCTGGTGATGTCCTCTTTTCAGTCCCTCGGTGGATTTCCCTTTCTTCATGGCTAGCAGAGTGGCTGTGAGTGCTCACCGAGGTGACCCCTGCCCACACCACACCACCAGCTCTGCAGGGACAGTGCCCCAGCTCCTCCAGATTTGGGGCACATGCACAGCTTGTGCGAGTGCTCATTTCTTGGGTTATTTCCCACCACACCACGATACTTCTGTTCCATTCTGCCTTCCAAGCAGCGCTGCAAAGTGCAGAAGCTGGGAGAGGAGACAAACACGATGCTGAGATCAAACCCAATCAACGTCTGCAAGCAGCCACCCTGCAGTGACGCCCTGTGGGACACTCCCTGCCCTCCTCACTGCTCCCAAGGGTTACCCCGTGCAGAGCCACCCTTGGTGGCACAGCCTCGGCTGCGTGCCCTCCACAGCCCTGGGCCTGGCCTGGGATACTGTCGCTATTTTCAGGGACTGACTAATCCTGACAGGAGCAGGAGGAATCTGCTGTTACCTGCAGAGGACAGAGGGAGGAGATAATTCATTCCCATCCCCAAAGCAATCCCTGCAGGCAGGTTTTGAGTCAGATTTCCAATCATCTGCCTTTGGAGACCACCAAGCAGGCTTAAAAGAAATCTTTATATTTTTAGCAGTAACATAATAGTGGTGGAAATTTAATAAAATTCACCATCAAATATTTATCCCATTACATTGGCTTAAGTAATTTAAGATGCTGAAATCAACATGGTGGGTTTATATTTAATGAGCCTTGTGTAAAACAGCCACTTCCATCCTTGTCAGGTGTGTAGAGAAGACACTTGCATTCACTCAAAGAATTTTTATCTCCCCAAAGATATGGTGTTAAATAATGTACAACACTCACCAAAATGTTACCTGTCACTGGTGGAAAATCAGGCTGGGGCTCAGTGAGCCTGATGTTCACTGGCATGTAGGACAGAGGAAGGGCATTCTTAAATTATTATTATTTTAAATCTAACTAAGCAAATTTGCTGAGAGCAGCCTGGGCTCAGCTTTTGGATGAAGTTCAGCCTTGCTGAGTGTGGTGTTCCCAGCCTGTCCCTCTGACATCTGGGCAGGGTGGCAATGCCAGGACCAGGCTCAGCTACCTGCAGGCAGGGGAGGCTGTTGGATACAAAGAGAAGCTGTTTGTTCCTGAGATGCCCTGTTCCAGCTGGGAGCAGCACACTCAGAGCTGCAGAACACGACTGCTCCAGCTCCCTGGGGTGCCCAGCAAAGCAACCAGGCCAAATCTGGGCATCTCTCCTATGGAGACAAGCTGGGAGAACTGGGGGGATCCAGCCTGGAGAACAGGAAGTTCTGGGGAGACCTTGGAACCCCTTGCAGTACCTAAAGGGGCTCCAGAAGAGCTGGAGAGGACAATGGACAAGGGCATGGAGTGACAGGACAAGGGGACATGGCTTTAAACTAAAATAGGGGAAATATAGATATGATTTTAGGGAGAAGTTCTTCCCTGTGAGGGTGGTGAGGCGCTGGCACAGGTTTCTGAGAGAAGCTGTGGCTGCCCCATCCCTGGAAGTGTCCAAGGCCAGACTGGACAGGGCTTGGAGCAACCTGGGATAGTGGAAGGTGTCCCTGCCCATGGCAAGGGGTCGCATCGGGATAAGCTTTAACGTCCCTCACTCCCCAACCATCCTGTGTCTCCCTGACTTGGGCTCCCGGCAGGAGAGCAGACTTGGTGGGGGCTGAGCCTCTCCCACGAGAACGGAGAGAACTCCTTGTCCCTCCCACGTCCTTTATGTCGCCACGTCCCCCGTATCTCCCCGCGTCGCCCACCCTGCGTGTCCCCCCGTGTCCCCCATGTCCCCCGTGTCCCCGAGCCCACGAGCGGCGCGGCCGCACCGCCGGTCTCACACTGACCCCCAGCGTCGGGCGGCGGCTGAGCCCGAGCTGCTGCCCCGGCCGGGAAGTTCGATGGGAATGAAACCCTAATTAAACCCTAATTAGAGCCTGTAGCAAAGCGACGTGACCAAGCGGGAAGCGGAGGGGCGGGAGCGCCTGTTCCCACGGCTGCAGTTACTGCAGCCTTTAAACTGAGCCAGGAAAAGGTTTCTGTAGCTGATGCTTTTTAACAGCCAGGCCAAGTTGCCAGTAAATCATTAAAATCCTTGTAATCAGTCTCCTGGAGCAAAGGTAAGGATTTGGACGCAGTGAGACGCTTTGTGCTGGGAGAGATTTACTTGTGGTTTGTGAAATACTTTCAAAATCGATATGCCAGAGCAAGAGGGGCTAAGGGAGGGCAAGAGACCTGGGGCAGGTGGAATTCACCAGGCAGTGTTTAGACGTGCCTTGGGAAGGATTTGCCAGGTAAACACTAGAGATGGTTACAAAAAGTGCATCAGTAGCAGGGGGACAAGAGCACGAGCAGCAGGGCTCCAGGAAAGGGTTTGGGGCTGAGTCCTGGCAGGGCTCCAGCTGTACCCATCACAGGAAGCCCCACCAGCCCCTCAGACAGGTACTGCAACCCCCCAGGCTGGGCTGGGTTCTCTGCACTCCCTGTTCTGCGATGTTCCTTATGGTTTGTCATTAACAAATGTCACAGGTTTCCTCTTTGTTGCTCTTTCTCACAAAGCCCACGTACAGCTCTGTCGTGTTAATTAATTTCCTCAGATACTGCCTTTCCATGTTTGGTCCTTGATAAAACACTTGCTAGAAATCCAAAATAAGACTCAAAGAGATTTCTCACATGGCAAACATAAAGTTTCATTATGTACCGTAAATTGCCTGTGATTTCTGTGTCAAGGCTCACCAGCTCCTGACGGGAGCACTCCTCCGTGATGGAAATGAGGGGTTTATTCTGTGTGAGTGGTGCAAAGGTCCTCAGGTCAGCAGTGCTCAGGGCAGCTGCATCGGAGGGCTGCAGATCCCTGTGAATTTCAGTTCTAGATGGGGTATCAACTCCCAGAGAACTTCCCAGGGCACAGTGCCTCTGGGAGCCCAAAAGTGGCAGTTCATAGAATCATGGAATCACAGAATGGCTTGGCTTAGAAGGGATCTTGAAGGTCATCCAGTTCTAACTCCCTGCCATGGGCAGGGACACTTTCCTCAGGCCAGGTTACACAGAACCCCATCCAACCTCAATGCTCACCAACATCACCTGAGCTGGCATGACAACACCCTGTGATGGAACAGCAGCTAAACATTTTTTCTTCAAATCTCCAACACAAGACCAACCCTTCCTGCTGAGGAGACAGCAAGAAGGATGCAGCAGGGAGCAGGCTCCTGGTCCTGGTTATTTGGAAGTGAATCTTCCTCCTGCTTTCTCCCATGGAAGAAGAATTCAGCCACTTGAACTCCACCCACCTTTCCCATGGCAGGAAAAGGCCAGCCAGCGCTCCTGATGGATGGCTGTTCAGTATGACAGACCTCACATTCAACAGTTAACAGCCAGCATGTTTACAGGCAACAATTTTTTTGGCTGCTGTCCCTGGCATGTCAGTCATGTTTAGCCAAATGAACTGGGAGGATTATAACAGACAGGGACACTGGTGCAAGTGACAGGCGCAGAGACAAGTGCTGCAAGAAGCTCATTTGCACATCAAGTTTCACAGCCCAGCTCTCCCTTCCTGCTCCATAAGCTCATCAGCTGCTGCTGCAGAGCCGCCAGTTTTCACAGGAATGATGGAGCTCACAAAACCTCTTTTCATTTTTTCTTCCCTGCCTGCTTAGATTCTAACAAATTCTAACATAACCCATTTTTTTAATATTGAGAATAAGCCCCCTTTTATGTGGAAATGTGGGTTTAATGTAAATAGCTCGTGCTGCTCTGATTCTCTCAGAGGGCTGTTGGCTGTTGGCAGTCCCCTCGTTGCCTTTCAAGTCACTTGGGAGTCACTGCTGCTGAGATGGGGATGGATCTCAGAGGGATCCACAGTCTCTCCTGGGTGCTTCCCGTGCTATGTGACAGTTTTTATCTCGGCCATATTTCAAAATATGCAGCAACATCTGAAGCTGTGAAATTGCCCCCAAAATAACGTGGTTAAAGGAGGGAATAGGGGGAGTGTGACATGAGAGCTCTGGATGCAGCCCTGCCATCCCAGCTCCATCTAAGCTACTGTGCCCCTTGCACCCTGTGTCCAAGGCCACCCCACAGAGCCTCGTGTGCTTGTAATTGTGTACCTCACCCCACACCAGGTCACCAAAGGCCACGGGATAGCTCAGGGCTTTGCCACCCCCTTCTCAGTGCTCAGTCACATCAGCTTTCCAAAGCAGCACAAAACCCCAGAAACATACAGTGTTGTGAAAAGTATTTATTAGAATTAAATTTTCCTTGCTATTTTCAGTTTGTTGTAGAAATTAAAACAAGAACCACGTTTTCCAGCTGCAGAAATGCTGCTTTTCAGCCAGCTTTAGTCTGCGGCTGTTTACAAGACAGTATAAGTTTTCACTGCCTAATAAAAACAATCATCTGTATTCCATGGCTGCAAGCAACAACACTGTGAGAGAGTGGAGCAAGTCAAGGAGGTTTTGGAGAAGAATATGAATTATCTCACCCGGAGAACAAAGCATAGACGGACCCTGAGCACCGAGGGAAATTGCACAACAACGTGCAGGCGAGTCTCCAAACCTGCATGGTTTAACTGGGGGATTTTATACTTTTGAGAAAATATGTGTTTCTTGAATATCCCCATAGGTACAGTCTTGCCACTTATTTCTGCGATTTAAATTGTTGCTTCTGTTTTTTAAGGCCAGGCTGAACAGACAACCATTTAATCAGCCAAGTTGGATGGAGGAGCACAGGTACCACTGAGACTCGTGGGACAGCTCTGCAACGAGTAAGAACATTAAAGGCTGCTATAAAGAAACAAGCTCCTGTGCCCTCAGATGGACAGAATTATAAAAATCCCCACAGCATCCCCAAAGCACTGAATTAACTGGAGAAGGAGCTGTGTTTAATGTGATGGATGAAGCCCGTGGGCCCCATCATGGGGATGTGGCCGTCAGGGCACCGGTACCTGCCATCGCTCCCCGCAGCACCTCTCTGGGAACATCAGACAGGATAATTACGTACTTAAATCTGGGTGCTTTACTACACAGAAATTCATCTGCTACCCTCAGAGTCCTTGAAGTTAAAGAGGGATTTGAGTTACTGACATAATTTGTTCCCTGAGGGCTGTGGAAAGCAGAGAGAAGAACATCTGAATAATAACTCTTCGACCACGTCTTGAATGGGAGCGAGCGCTGCTCCAGAGTGAGACACAATGGGAAGCAAACGATTTCAAATGTTTATAAGCTACATAGCTCCCAGGCAGGATGGGGCTGGGCTTTTCCCCAAGCAGCAGCTGGGAGGGAGGTCAGTAAGTTCCCTTCAGAAACTGTAATTGCAACCTTCCAATACTTGAAGGGAACTTACAGAAAAGATGAGGCAAGACTATTTACCAAAGCATGTAGTGACAGAACAAGGAGGATGGGTTTAAATTGATAGAGAGTAGGTTTAGATTGGATATTGGGAAGAAATTCTTGGCTGTTAGGGTGGGGATGCCCTGGCACAGGTTTCCCAGAGAAGCTATGGTTGCTCCTAGATCCTTGTAATTGTCCAAGGCCAGGCTGGACAGGGCTTGGAGCCACCTGGGACAGTGGAAGGTGTCCCTGCCATGGCAGGGGGTGAGACTGGATGATCTTGAAGGTTGCTTCCAACCCACCCCATTGTGTGACCTGTGACGAGCCGCTTTGGGCTCACTTTGCCAGAGCTTCGTTAAGGTGATGCTGTCTGTGGTCCACGCTAGGGGCTGCTGTGTGTGAGGGGCTCCAGTGTGTGAGGGTCTGCAATGTGTGAGGGGCTCTGGTGTGCGAGGGGCCCCGCTGTGTGAGGGGCCCCAGCGTGTGAGGGGCTCTGGCGTGTGAGGGGCCCCGGCGTGTGAGGGGCTCCAGCGTTTGAGGGGCTCCAGTGTGTGAGGGGCTCCAGTGTGTGAGGGGCCCCGGCGTGTGAGGGGCCCCGGCGTAGGGGCTCTGGCGTGTGAGGGGCTCCGGCGTGTGAGGGGCTCTGGCGTGTGAGGGGCTCTGGCGTGTGAGGGGCCCCGGTGTGTGAGGGGCCCCGGCGTGTGAGGGGCTCCGGTGTGTGAGGGGCAACGATGTGTGAGGGGCCCTGGGGCTGCGGTGTGTGAGGGGCTCCGGCGTGTGAGGCCCGTGAGCTCCCCGCCCTCTCTATGCGGGCTGAGGCTGCCCTTTGCCCGGAGCCCTTTGTCGGTGCCCTTTGCCCGGAGCCCTCTGCCCGATGCCCGCAGCCCATGCTCGCCCCGGGGCTCCTGAAGGAAGCTCCACAAGATGGCGAGCGCGGGCCCGCGCGCGGCCCAAGATGGCGGCGGGCGGCGCGGCGCGGGGCCGGAGGCGCTCGGACACCCGCGGGCCCGCTCGCCCGGCCCGGCCACGGCCACGGCACCGGGCTCGGCGCTCCGCGGAGGCTGCCCCGGCTGCCGACCCCGCACAGCCCGCGGAGGAAGCAGCCGACACGGTGAGCCCGGTAGGAGGGACGGGGCTGGGTGGGATGGTGTGGGAGGGAAAGGCCGCGGGGCTGGGCGGTCACAGAGTGGGGGGATCTCAGGTGATTATTAACAGCTACAATCTGAGCATCATCATGTGGGAATTGTCAGGGGAATTGAAATAAATTTATCGGCGTTCCCGCTCCTCCCACGACGTTGTTTGTGCCGGTGCAGAAATACAGGGCAGATTCAGCTGCTCACCTTGCTGGGTGATGACAGGCCTGGCACAGTAATTCCCATTAGCATCATCCTTAAGAAAATAAGAACATGGTGATTGACCTCTTCCGGTGCTAGTTTATTTTCTGAGCAAAGTGTTTTTCTCTTGCTGGTGATGGACTGTACATTGTGGTTTATGTAAGCTGTCTGCTCCTCTTTTCCTCCCTTTACATGCACTTTCTACTAATTACTTTTCTTAGAAGGTTTGGATCAAAATGCCACTTGTGTGATGGAGCCCTTCTGTTCCAAAGCCAGCTTTGTAACTAAAGAGATGAGGTGATTATTTTTTCTTCTTTACTTCAAGTGAGCTTTACAATCTTGTCTTTTTTTTTCTAACAGTGTTCATCACATGAAGCTGCTGAAGGACGACCTGCAAAGAGGATGAAATACGAAGAAAGCAATCTAAAATCAGAGCTAGAGGGACTCACGTGTGAAAGTGGAAACCTTGCTGCGCTGGGGGAAACACCTAAAACGTCTGATGGGGATGGAGGTTCAGAAGATCCAAGAGAGAGCAGTACAATCCAACAGGAAAAAGATGAAAGCATCCCAGAGACTGACGAAGGGAAGCAGGAGAAGGAGCATGGCGTTTCTCTGGAGCCACACACGGTGAAATCCAGCGGTGCCCCATTAAAAACGGGTGGATACCTGCACCACTACCACGTGTTCAGTGAGGAGGAGAGCAGCTGTGGGAGCTGTGACGGGGCCACCTCGGAGGACGCGGATCAGCCGCGGAGGCCGATGCTGCTGGAGCACAGCAGTGGCCTCTCGGATGAGGACAGCAACCAGCCCATGCCAGTGCACCGCTTCTTTGGAGACGTTGAACTGGTGAGATGATGAGTCTGTTGCTGCTTTAGACCCAGCCCTGGTCTACTTAAAATTTGCCCCAAAACTCTTGGTGAATTTGGCCAGTAGTGTTTGGCCCTGTACCCCAGCCAAAACTGTCTCCATCAGAGATGAAATTTCTTGCCCAGCTGAATTCATTTCAGGTGTAAAATCTTTCTTATTTTGACTTTTTAGTCCAGTTCCATGGGATAGGTATTTTTACTGATAATGACATTATAGAGACACAATATTGTTGGCAAAATAGATTTTTGTTGGTCTTTGGTTCTTAACAGAATCACAGAACAGCTTGGGTTGGAGGGATCTTAGAAATCAGCCAGTTCCAGCCCTGCTGCATTGGGATTGTTTGGAATGGAAACTGATTTCTGTCTACCTCAGCTTTTGAACTGACCCAAGGGCCAGAGCTTTACATTTGAATCCTTTTGAGAAGCATAACTTTGGGGCAAGTGATGCTGCCTCCTTTTAGGTGTTTCTTGTGGTGTTTAGGGAGCAGTGAGGATTTGTTTAGGGAGCCCTTCACCCTCTGCCAATCCTCCTCACACCAGTGGAAGGAATGCCAGCCCTGGGAGTGCCCATGGGTTTGATTTGGGCACACTCCCCTCAAAGCCCCACAGCTTTACCTTCATGCCACTGCTCCCAAGCTGAGGCTTGGTTCCTGTGTCAGCTGAGGAGGATGGGAGCTGGTGGAGGTAGGAGTTCTAGTTCTGCCTCCACAGACTCTCCTTGTTGATTTGATCTTTTCCTTCCAGCACCTTCCAGCAGTTGTGCTCCCGAGTGTGACGAGGAGCAGGCGAGAAGCCAGGAAGCTGCATTTCATTGCAAAGGAAGATGATGAAGAGGAGGAGGAGGAAGAGGATCATGTCTAACAACAGACTGTAAACAAATTAAACCCTTCTTCTTTCTCTTTGTGACCACATGGCAATGGCTGGGTCAGTAACATAAGGTGTCTTTGTCTTTTCTCAGGGAGAGAACTGGGAGAGTTTGTTTTTCTGGAATTGGCAGATACAGTATTCCAGTGATTATCTGGGGCAAATACTGAATTTTCAGTGATTTGGAAATAAAGTATAATTGAGCACTTTACCACTGATATTTGAGAAAAAAACCCCAGGGAATATAGAAGTTCTTATGACTTTTTTGTAAATTTGAGCCTCTATCTTGAGAAAATATTTGGTTTCACTCATTTTTTTTGCAAAATAGTCAAGAAAAGGATGCTGGAGCAAAGTTCTTTAATTCTGCAGTCTGTGGCATCCAGGTAATGAAGGGGCCAACTGACTCCCTGGTACAAGACAGGTCAAAGGTCTTCCTTGTGTGGGTTGTTTACACCTAACCCAGGACCAATTACACCTCTAAAATGCAGTTCTGCTGGCAAAATGAAATGCAGGATGTCAGAATGGATTCAGTGTGCTCATCTCTGCGAGTTCAGCACATTTTCATTGCACATCAGCTCCCCAAACACCCACCCCGTGGTGCTGCCTCCTCCCTCCACCTGCTGCTCTAAGTGTTGTCCTTCGTTGATTTCCAACTGGTTTCCAGCAGGGATTTTGGAAACAAATGCTTTGGTGATGATACACAACAAATACCGTCCCTTTATGGACAGAGGGAGATTGCTGAGGCTGTGGGACAGCCCCCTCTGCATGTTTAAAAAACAAAAGGAGCAACCTGAGCCAATTCCAGGAACTGTTAATTCACCCAGTGTTTGTGGGAATATTTCTTTGAAAGTGTGATTATGCAATAAGCTTCTAGATATTTATTGTTATAGCTCCTTCTATGTTTCTAAAAATAGAGAGAAAATGTTATCAGCAGATGGTTTAAATAAATATTAATTTCTACAGCTAGAGCTTGTTAAACATTCAAAAGTTGTAAGGCAAACAAATTGCATATGCATGGCATGGTAATGCATTTCCATTTCCACTCCAGCTGATGCATTGTTTCTGTCAAAGATATTTCTTGGCTCCTTTTCACTCTAATTCTGTAACACGGAAAAATCCAGATTTTTTAATTGCATATTCATAGTTCCAGCCCAGCTCTGTGTTGCAGCAGCTCCTCCCAGCATTCCTTCAGTGCTGTTTGCTGCTGGCTCTTTCTAGCAAACACAGTTTCACACAGACATTCATTTCACTTGCAAAATGCATTTTCAGCCACACAGGTGACACTGTGTTTGTCATCAGAATCCTGCCAGTGCTGCCCTGCCCAGTGTCAAAGAGTGCAGGAAAGATCAATTAGATGCAGTGGAATTAGAAATCCCGTGTTAAAAATGCACCTCCTAGCTTTTCAGATTGCAGGTTTTGGGAGGGGACTGAGTTTGTTGTTTAAAGTAAAATCAATACTGTCTGTAGCAAAGCTTCCAAGACCCAGTAATTTGGGGCTCAGGCAGAAATATCATTTCCACACAATTTCATCTGGACTAACTGGTCCAGGACCAACAATATGAGGGGAAAATAGAGCTTTTCCTAATTATTTACAGAGCAGTAAGTAGCTGGTGCTCAATTCATACACACATTTCCCTTCATGCTCTGTCACCCCTGATTAATGTCTTGTGTACCTTCATGTACTCACACACACACAGATGTGGGGGCATTTTTTAATTTAAAATGTTCACACGATCTACATTGACAATCCCAAAAGTTCAGTTGCTATCAGCTGGTATTAAAAAAAATTCAAGTAAAAAATTGAACTATTCCTGATTTGTTGCCTGAGGTAGGAAATGTTTTACCAAAACAATGTTCTCCAAGGCAGTGGGTAAACATTACTGTAAACATAATCATTATAGCTGTCCTTTCTGCTGGTGTGTCAAGCAAACTCAGGCTGGAGGCAGAAAGTGTTAGAAAGGAGAGGGAAATCAGCAGGGAAGATGGCAAACAAAGGTGGAAAAAGCAAAAAAAAAAAAGCCATAGCCTTACTCTTCTTTCTAGGAGATGCACATCTGAAGCAATGGCAAAGGGGCGGGTGGGGATGAGGGCAGAAGTTTGGCACTCTGCTGCTGAGCCACCTTTGGCATTCCTGAAGCTACCTGAAAAAGGCACAGATAAAACGTGATCCTAAATCCTTCTTTGGTTTGATCTCCAGAGGAACAGGAGTCTATGAGCCCCTGCAGGTTAGTTTGTAAAAAAAAAGTTTTGTCCAAGTTTCATTTCTGTGTACTGTGAATTTTGGGCCAACATTGGGCAGAGATGACAGGGTAGAATCAGAGTCAGCCTCTGGCTCATTTTGTACCTTTATCACACTTGATTTGAGGGAAGCTTGTAAGGAGTGGGAAGGCAGGAGAGGACAATTAAATGGGATATTGGAGTGTGCTTTGTGAGGCTCTGGTTTGGTTACCCAGCCAGTCTTGTGCCAGGGATTTTCAAATAGTTCTTATTTAAGAAATTGGAGCTATTTAAAAACAACAGGCTGACATGATTGAAAAAGGCAGCAGGTCCCTAACAGAGACAGCACTAGGAAATCTCATGGGTTTGCTTCCTCTTTCTGTAAATTCTGGTTTTGTCACAGCTGAGGTTATGATTGGTTTTCTTATGGCAAGCAATATGTACGAGTTTTAAATTATCCAGGGTAAACAGCAGCTGATAGAAGTATTCCCAGTTCACTTCTCTCCCGTCTCGTGTTTTGACAGCTTCTGCCAGTTCTGGGACAACAGCACGTTTCTTCTCAATTCTTGGGGACACAAAAGAGAAGACAATATTGCCATCAGGAGTTTTTTCAGAATAATCAAGCCTCCATCTTCCTTTCAGAGCCAGGCAGAACTGGAATTCTTTCTCCGTTACTAGGCATATGATTTTTTTTCCCCAAGGAAATTAGTTTAGCAAATCTTGTTTACTTCACACCAACATTTGAAATGGTTCAGAGGGGGTTTTGCTGGAGAGGAGAATTCACACGGATAGTGCAGCGAGGAGGGGTTTGCTTCCATACACAGAAAATCTGCACAGAAGCAAAGCAGCTAATGAGAGGCAGCATTTCATCTGTCTTCAGGGTTTTGTTCTCACAGCAGCTGCAGCATCCCAGCACCTTTTCTCAGCACATATTCACAGCAGAGCTGACTGCACAGCGCGGGGAAGGGACTAAGGCTGAACCTTTCTGGTGAAGCTGAAGGCCACAAAGCAGGTGGGTCTGGATTAACATTTTGTACATACACGTGGTCGAGGTTCCAGGTGCTGAAGAGGATCCTGCTTTCCCTGTTGCTGTAGGGGTTGATGGAATGCTTACAGGGGCAGTCATCTCTGTCAAAAGGGCCCTGTGAAAGGTGTCACTTGTCACAGCATGGTCCTGCCACATGCTAGTGAGCCAGAGAGATCCTGCACCCACATCCCCCCAGCCTGACACTGCACCCAGGAAGCTGTTTCCTTCCTCTGGTGCTGAGGGGAGGATGGGATCAAACTGAAAAAAGGGGAAGTTTAAGTCAGTTATGCAGAAGAAATTCTTCCCTGTGAGGGTGGGGAGGCCCTGGCACAGGGTGCCCAGAGAAGCTGTGGCTGCCCCTGGATCCCTGGAAGTGTCCAAAGCTGGGCTGGATGGGGCTGGGAGCAAACTGGGCTAGTGAAATGTGCCCCTTTAACGTCCCTTCCCACCCAAACCATTCGGTGATTCTTCAGGAAGGCTGCAGGTACCTGACAGGAGAACCACCCCTCTGCGGTGCACAGGCGTGCTGCCTCCTCCTCCTCCCTTCTGTCAAAGTAGCACCCGTTGTACTTCACGGATTTCAGTTTATCTGCCATCAGGTCCATTATCCCTCTGTAGGCATCCTGTGCTGCAGGATGAACGTTTGAAATAAAACCACTAACCTAGAGGGAGGAAACCCAGCAATCACTCCTCAGTTCCTGTGGCAGCCTGAGGCTCTTTTCTACAATCACAGCTGTAGAAATACTTTATATTCCTGCAGCCACAGAACTACTGTTACAGCTTGACGTAAGTTACTTCAACAGAAACTTTTACCTCTCTCATGTAGCCCCGCATTCTGCTCTCACAGCTATGCCGCAGGTAGCTGGATTTGTTCTTGAACCGAGACTCCAGCCCTGGAGGGAACGAGATTATTTTGTACCTCAGCACAGCTCCTGCCCAGCTGGGAGCTCATGCTGGCTTTCCACTAACTCAGGCTGCACAGGTTTTTTAATTTCCCATTTTTATTTTAGTGGTTCAGGACTACCCTGCTCTTAAACACTTAAAAGAATGCTGTAGAGCATCTGCTGAGAGAGCAGTAGCTGGTATTGTTATGTTTCTTGTCACTCTCTATGTGGAATGCCAAGACATTGTGAAAGGAAAACAATTGTTGGGGAAGAACTGCAGTAATGGCTTGGGAATGGGAAGGGAGACTTGCAGATTGTAAAGAGATCATAAAGCACAGTTAGCTGGCAGAGATGTCCCAATTATCCATATACTATTAGGAAATCATTAAAACATCATAAATGCAGATTTATATTAATGAGGGAAATGCATTTCAGAGTTATCTTTATTAAACCAATAGGGAACACCATTTTTAAAAAAAACATTTTAGCTTTGATACTAAACTACTGACACATTTAGCTTTAGATACTAAATGTGCATGTATTTTAAAGAAATCTAATTACACGTGCTAATGGAAGGGATAACTAAAGCCCTGACCAAGTCCCCAATCCCACCAGCCAGAAGAGCTCCCAAACTTTGCTTTAAGAGCAACAAAACTGACAGAAGTGACTTTTCAGAGCAGAGCAAGACCCGGGAGTCCCGTAGCAGCTTCCTACGGCAACAAACTCACCTTCAAACCATTTCTTATCATCCTCCCTGTTCTCGGCCAGGATGTTTTCGCTCAGGTTGTGGATAAGATCCGCCAGCAGCTTCTGCCTGTGGGGAGCCCGCTCGTCGGTCAGCAGCCTCCGCGCAGCCTCCACCAGAGCGCCCTGCTGGCTGCAGAACGCGGCCAGGAGCAGCTCGATGTCGCTGGCACCTGGGGCAGGCGAGGCGGCACCGGCTGAGCCCCCGGGGCCGCCGCTGTCCCCGCGCCCCCCGCCCGGCCCCGCACTCACAGCCCCGCCAGCTCTCCCCGGGGCCCAGCAGCACCAGCTCCGTCTGCGGCGGCAGCGCTCGGAAGTAGCTCTCGGTCAGCTCCGTGCCGTCCTCGTACAGGCACAGGCGGCTGCCTGCCAAGGGAAGCTGCCCCTCGGGCGGGTGAGACCCCGGCTCCGGGTGAGACCCCGGCTCCGGGCGAGACCCCGGCTCCGGGTGAGACCCCGGCTCCAGGCTGGACCCCTGCTCCGGGTGGGTGAGACCCCTGCTCCGGGCGGGACCCCGGCTCCGGGCTGGACCCCGGCTCCGGGCGGGACCCCGGCTCCGGGCTGGACCCCTGCTCCGGGTGGGTGAGACCCCGGCTCCGGGTGGGTGAGACCCCGGCTCCGGGCGGGACCCCGACCGCAGCGGGCAGCTCCAGCCCGGCCCGGAGCTGCGGCACCCGCTAGTCCCGGCCCCGTCCAGCATCGCCAGATCCGCCCCGCATCCATAAGCAGCATCCCAGCCTGGTATCGTCCCGGCACCCGGCAGCCCCCCGCCCGTCCCGCCCCGCACCTCCAGCAGCCGGCAGCCCTTCCTCAGCAACCCGCGCAGGCTCCCGGCCGCCACGCCGAACTTCTGCGGGCTGCCGCAGCCGCGCAGGCGGAAGGGCCGCAGCGGCTCCGCCATGGCCGGCCCGGTTCCCCCCCGCGCCCCGCTCTCCCTCCGCCCCCGGGATCCCCGCGGGCCCCGCCGGGCTCCCGCCTGCTTTGTCCGCCGCCCGGCCTGGCTGTGCTCCCGGAGCGGCGCGGCCGTGACCCTTCGGGCCTGCGCCGGCTGCGGGGTTGGGGCCGGTGAGGGGAGGGAGGGACGGGGCCGGGGTTGGGCAGTGGTGCTCCCGGTGCTGTGTCCCCGGCAGTAGCCGCGATGGGCGTGTTGCTTTGCCAAAAAGACTGAACTGACCTTGTGCTTTGGTTTTTGTTCGTGTGACTCCGACACCCAGAGCTTGGTGCAGCTACACTTTTGGTACAGGTTGCTCCTGGATGCATTTGGAACTCTTAGTTTCAAGGTCCATCTTGGACTAGCAGGTTTAATTTATTGGCACATTGCTCTGCAAGTGATTGAAATCCTCATTTTGCTCAGCACTGATCAAACCCGCACCAAAAGAATATTTAGGGTGCCAATGTTAATTAAAGGGAATATATATTTGCACTCATCATCTACTCACCCAACAGACCTCAGGATGCAATTCTTTGACTGTGGTGCCTCAGTGGTTTCTGTCTCCCTTCCAGGGATGAGTTTAAGCTTGAAGGCCGTGGCTGTGACCAGCTGCTCTGCCCAGGATGCCACACAAGATCGGTTTCACGGTGGTCAGCTCGTCGGGACACGAGGATGGGTTCAGTGCTCGGGAGCTGATGGTTCATGCGCCGACAGTGAACGGGTGGCGCTCGCCCAGGTACTGTGGGGATGGTCTTGGAGCACTGAATTTCAGAACCTCCAAGTTTAAAATGAGTGGCAGAGGTACCATGCACGGTCAGAGCAGTTTAGAGGATCCCAAACCAAACTGATAAAACAAAATAAAGTTACTTTAATCCCTCAGCCTGGAGGGGAAAAAAGCACCTTGGTTAACACCTAAAGGCACTGCATTATATTTAAATAAAGTCCTGGAAAATGAAAATGGGAACTGTTTTTGTTCTTGACAGTCTTGGAGTTGCAACTGCTTTGGTTTAGTGTGAAAAATCCATTTGCCTCAGCACATCTTCTAAACATGTGTGGGGCACCTGAAGATGTGCACACAGTAAAGGGAAAAGTGTTTCCACTCTACTCTTGGGATTCTTACAATATTTATAACATTGGCTTACAATTCACAACTTGAAAGTTCCATAGTGAAATGTTGCTCGAGTTGGAAGTGAAGTCCACTTTAGAATGATGATTGAATTGAGAAACTGTGTCTCTTTCAGGCTCTGCCAGTACCCCCAGGAGATCACCCTGCAGCTGGTGGAGAGGTGTCGGATCCGGAAGCTGCAGCTGCTCGCTCACCAGTACATGATTGCGAGCAAAATTGAGTTCTACATCAGTGAAAGCCTGCCTGAATACTTTGCTCCCTATCAGTCAGAGAGGTTTCAGAGACTTGGGTGAGACAGAAAGTTCTGGATCAGTTTATTGCCTTGATCAGAAAAGATTCAGGGGAAAATAATACCCAGTGTGGGCTGTGTGTGATTGGTCATGCTGTGTGAGCAGCTGGGAGATCCTGGACTTGTGTAGATCTGTGACAAAGCTGGAGATGCAGGAGAATTGCCTTGCCATGTGGCAGCACAGTTATTTCAGTTGTGAGGTTATGAGGGAGGTTTCACAGTTGTTTCAGTTATGAGGGAGTTTTAAACCTGAGGGTCAGAAACCCACCTGTGTGTTTGGATGTATCCTCTGCTCATGTGTTACGTTTTCCTTCCCAGTTATGTCCCGCTCTCAGACAATGAGAAGACTGATTTCAGAGCTCGAGAGTTGAAATCTGTGTACATGGATGCAGTTGGCCAGTACCTGAAGCTGATTTTCCATAAAAATTATGTCAATAAATACAACTTGTATGGGCAGGTGAGTTAGAAGTCCTTAGCTGGTAACCTAGGTGACACTTCCATAGCAAAGAGCAGGCACAGAAATTTGCTCCCTTGATTTGTAGAAGCAAAAAAATGTTGGTTGAAAGCTCCTGTGTTTATTTAAGTTTGTTTTAAAGCACAAAACACAAATAACAGGTTAGAAGTGAGTTGGGATCAGGTGGATGCACCTCATCCAGAGCAAACAAGTCAAGGGCACATTCTGTCACTCCTGTTTGTGCTGAGGTTTAGCTACACAGCAGGGTCAAAGGAATGAGCTTACACATTTCCATTTTCTGTGAATTTCTGCAGGTTGCCCTGGTAGCTGTGAACATCATTGGGGATCCAGCAGACTATGGCATTGACAGCATGAGCAGTGTAAGTCCAAAGCATCCCTGTCCTTTTACTGATGCTCCATTTCTTCAAGTACAGCTTCCTGGAGTAATGGGATGAACCTTTCTTGTGCCAGTTCTTCAGCAGAGCTGTGTTGCATTAATTTATTTATAATGTTCTCTTAAAGCAAGAAATTTGAGCCTAATGTGGGAATACAAAAAATAAAATATAATCAGCTGGGACATTTTCATTGTCTCCAGGTTCTCTTGCTTCAATGTGTCCCAAAACACAAGTGCTCCACATTGCAGAGCTGATGTTGGTTGTGGCAAGTCAGAATTCTGTCTTGAACACACACACACACACACACACACACACACACACACACACACACACTCACACACACATACACACACCCCTGATGCTGGTGAATGTGCATTAAGATTTTTTTTTTCACCTTTCCAAAGCCTTCCAGAGAGATGCTGATAGATCACTACTTGGGAATTAAATTGGATGACCCTGCCTTAGATGGAACTTACATTGGGTAAGTTTGTCCTTTGCATGTACCCTGGCAAAACCTCTGCTTGGTGTAAAGCAGTTGTTGATGTCTGTGTTTTGTTAATTCCCTGCTAATGAAAAGAGAAGCCTGCCTTATTGTGGTTTACTTGATTCATTTTCTGCCTTCAGGAAACGTGACTCCATTTCCCCTCTGGATGATTTGGCCTTTGACATGTACCAGGACCCAGAAGTGGCTCAGATAATCCGGAGGCTGGATGAGAAGAAGAGGGAAGCTGTGCATCTCGAGTGCTATGACCACGCCAAGAAGCTCAAACAGGCCATTGCAGATTTGCAGAAGGTGTTGTTGGAAGATTTTTTGACACCTAAGTGGAGCAGAGCTCCAGTGGCCCAGCAGGGCCTTGCTGTTTGTGTGGAATCGTATTGATTTTCGATATATTTTTATCAAAAATGAAAAGATTAATTTTAAAATCAGATAGCTTGGTTGAATAATTTGGCTGGAAGCAATGAAACAAGTAGAGGAGGGTGATTCCAAGAAGTGCTCTGTAGAGTGATTCCAGGGAATGCTCAGTAAGATGATTCCAAGGTGATTTGTGCCAATCCTAGGTGGGCGAGCGGCTCGGCCGGTACGAGGTGGAGAAGCGTTACGCGGTAGAGAAGGAGGATTATGACCTTGCCAAGAAGAAGAAGGAGCAGATGGATGAGTACAGGCTGAAGGTGTACCAGCAGCTGGAGCTGCACGACCTCCTGGATGCACAGCTGCTGGTGGGTGCAGTTAGTCCAGACTCAGGAGGGTGTTCCAAACAGAAATGGCAGAGCAGCCAAACTTCATTCACAGGTTAATGGAAATTGAGATTTACTCAAGCATTTCAGTTTTCTCTTTGGATTGTGGATTTCTTCAACCTAAGACTCTCAATGTGGTGTTTTATGAACATGGTTAGTTCTCTATAAATCCCATTAAACTGTTGAGGTCTCAGGAAAATGGCATTAGAATCCTGAATGTTTTGCATAATTTCAAGACTATCTGATACAAATGAATAAGGTATTTTCTTATATTTTGGAGGGGTAGAGGAGGCTTAGGGTGATATCAAAGCTAACCACACAGAATCCATGTGATTTTTTATATCCATACAGTTATGTAATGTGCTCAGAAGAGGAAGTTTTATAATCTCTCCACACATGCACCCACACAGAATTATTTTCTGACTGTTTCCTAAAGCTGCATCCAGTGGGAATGATGACACACCTGTGAGCCAGGTTCAATATTTACTTGAAATCACCAGAACCCCGTTGACAGAGTTGTGGCTGTACTGACTGATTTTAGCACATATTTAGCCTTGCTGTAAAAATCTTCTTCCCTTTCTCAGATGCAAAAGCCACCCGAGTTGCCTTTGGGATCTGTGAGTGGCACTGAGAGCCCCCAGAGCTGCCCTCCCGAGCCTTCAGACCCACCCCAAGGAGAGCCCCTGAGGGCAGAGCCTGTGCTGGAAGAGCAGTTGGTGGATCCCATTTCTTCTGAGCCTGTTGCTCCCTACCAGTCCCCTCTTTCTCCTCGGACTCAGCCCACAACCTCCAAGGAAGTGTTGTCCAAGAAAAATGTGAGTAGTGTTCCCTCTGTTACTACAGAAACCTGTCAGAGCAAACAATCTTATGTCCAACCTTCCAAATAATGTGGTTATTCTCATGGTTAACTGGGATGTGGTGCTGCTTTGATGTGAGAAAATTGCACTGAGGTGAATCCAATTAGTGATAAAACCACTTCACATCTGAGTCATTTCCAGAACAACAAAATTTATCTTTTCTGCTAGGTTGAAATTTTACCTTATGATGAGAGACCTCTCCCAACTACCTGCAAGCAGGTGGATGCAGCTGTTGCCTGTGTTGAGCCAGAGGTGACTGAGGAGGATGTGGGTGATACTCCAAGGACTGGCAATGCTGGGGAGCCACAACCCACACAGAAGGCACTGAGGGAAGCCAGCCCTGTTGTGGAAGTTTTTGGAGAGACTTTGGTAAAAACCAGTAAAACAAACCCAAAACCCAGTAAAACAAACCCATGGGTTATTGTGCTCTATGTTGAGAGGATTTTTATGTGTTTAGAGCTGCTATTTTGAAATCTGAGCTTAAAATTTGACCTTGGCTCTTTGGGTGCCTGTTTCCAGCATTTCTACCAATCTGTAGCTTTGATGTTGATTACTTGATGTGCTGATAAACAGACAGGATCCAGCAGACTGCTTTAGGGTATGGACCCAGAACACCCATAACTTGCCACTGTCTTGCAGGGAGAGAAACCCTCCCTGTGCCTGGAAGGGCTCCATGAACCTGACCTGTTAATCCCATTTCACTCATCTCATTTCAAAATGTGTGCTTTTAATAAAGCCAGATTCCTGTGGGGAACATCTGGGGACTTCACACTTCAGTTCATATGTTCTTTTGAGGCTGGTTCTTTATAAAAATGTTAACTATGAATTGAAATATCTGTAGGGACTTTTTAATAGATAGATTTTTCTGTGCTCAGGTTTTAGAAGCATATTCCAGAACTTGGTCATGTCGAGAAGATGCTTTACTGACTGTGTACAAGAAGCTGATGGAAGTGTCAGTGGACACTCCAAAGGAGGATTTAAGGGACATGCTGAGGGCTGCTGTTTTCCTTGCGAGGAGGGCCATCAAAGACACTGTATCTTCAGTAAGTTGGGATAAGTTTGGTGCTCCAGTGAAGAACTGGCAGCCAAAATTGTAGACTCTTGGGGTTAGGATACTTTGAACAAATAGTTTATAAAGCTACTGTTGAATAAAAAAAAACCAAAAACCAAAACAAAGCCCCTCAAAACTCCCAAAACAACTGGGAAATGTCTGGAGTTGAACAGATGGGGAAAACTGCCCTGGGCTGAGCCATGAGCTGATGCAGTAAATGTGCAGTGAGGTTGATCCTTTTTCTTTGTTAAATCTGAAATACAATGAAATAACTTCTAGTTTCTAGCTCAAAGTACTGCACTTATCTGAAGGACACTTGAGCATCAAATAAACCTTAAATAAGAAAAGAAGAAGAAGATCAATCTGGTACTCTTTATGAAACGATTTCTGAGGCCTTTCACCTGAGTCCTAGCAGCAGGTTTTGTGGAAGACAGTTGTCTGAAGTAGCTTCCATTAAGGGTGTTACTGTAATTCCAGATTAAGAACAGATCTTGTTGCATTCTCTGAAAACGGGGTTCTGTGCTGTTTTTGCTCAGTGTTTCCTTTTTCCTCTTTAACTTAGGTTTTTCAGGCTTCCCTGAAACTTTTGAAAATGATAGTTACCCAGTATATACCAAAACACAAACTGGGGAAGCTAGAAACTTCTCATTGTGTGGAAGCAACCCTGCCACATTTGCTTTCCAGAACAGGAGACTCTTCATCCCGCCTTCGTCTTCTGGCTTCAACCCTCATCCAGGTGGGTGTTTCCCTTCAAATTAGGGAGCTCATAGGTGAGAAACACCTGATCAGAGTGGACTGTGGGACCAGGGTTGGCTGCTTTGAAGTGTTATAGTTTATCACAGAATTTTAGAATCTTATCACAGAATCTTATCACAACTTATCACAGAACAGCTAGGGTTGGAAGGGCTCTTTGGAGATCATCCAGTCCAACCCTCTGCCAAATCAGGGTCACCTGGGGCAGTCTGGGGCACCTGCTGCTGCTGCAGGTGTGACTCTTGTGTTCTTCACTGCAAGTTACAGAGATGAGAAAACTCTGCTTTGCAGAGACAGGTAATTGTCCTTATCCAGCATCTGTGTGCTCACTGACTCTGTGTGTTTCTAGGAAATGGCACTGTGCCCTGAAGTAAAATCTCTCCAGATTATTCCAGTGCACCTGCTTAAAGCATTAAAACCAAACTCCCCAACACACCTGGCAATGAGTCGTGTGGAACTGGTGGAATCTCTCTTGGGAGCCATGGGGACTGAAAACTCTGGGTTTACTGTCAACAATGTCATGAAGGTAAGAGGTTGAGGTTACAGCACATGGAGGATTTTCTGATGGTTTCCTGGGGGCTTGTCTGGTTTTTTGGAGTGCTTGAGAATTCCTGGAGAGGTGTGTTCCCCTGACGAACAGTGCTGGTAATTTTAGTCCAGGTTGGACAGGGCTTGGAGCAACCTGGTCTAGTGAGAAGTGTCCCTGCCATGGTATGGGATGGAATGAGATGAGCTTTAAGATCCTTTCCAACCCAAACCACTCTGGGATTCTATGAAGCAAGATGTTAATATCTGGAAAAAAGAACCAATGAGTTAAAAGGTATTTGCAAAAACCTGTCTTGTAGGGAGATTTCTCCTGCTGCAGGAAAGTCTTGGACTAATAAACCAATCCTTAAAAGTGGGAGAAAAGAGAGACATCATTTTTTTGTCATTATTTCCAGTTTGCCACGGGAGCTCTGGAGCACAGGGCTCATGAGGTGCGTGAGGTGGTGCTGAGGATCATCTTTGCCATGTACAGGGAGCACAGGGCAGCTGTGCTGGAATATTTCCCTCTGGACGACGCCGGCGCCCGCAGGACCGTGCGCTACAAAACTCTCTTTGAGGGCTTTGCCAAAATCGATGGGAAATCTTCTGAAGGTCAAGTGAGGGTATGTAAGAGAGGCAGAATGTACAGGGCCACTTCAGATGTGGTGTTTGGCTGAGTGGTGTCCTGATTTCGTGGCTGGATTGGACAGTGCATGGGTAGCAGAGTGTAGGATCCCATGAACTCCCTCCCCAGCCAATTCCCAAGGGCGTTGCACCACAGAGTTTATTCTTTCTGTGGGGACAGACAAGACTGCCCCATGGACCTCTGCCTCACTCCAGGTGTGTGTTTGGTGTTCCTTAGCATGGATAGCTCAGTGTATTCCCTGTACTCACTCCAGGGAATAAAGCCAACAAGGAATGCTGAGATGGACAAGCAGTTTGGAAAAAGCACAAATGCTATTTTCTGCTGTCAGTCCTTGGGAACAGTAAGCCCAGAAGCTGTGCCAAGTGTTCCTTTCAGGTAGTGTAGAGGAATTTGGGAAGAGGGAGCTATCACTGTATCACATCCATCACTTAACCAAGCAGGACATTTCCTGTCCTGCATCAACCACGAATTTTGTGCTGATGTGTTTTGCAATCTCTTGTGTATGAGGGATGGTACCAAAGCTTTTGGAGCTGACAGAATATTTCCTGCCAGGCACAGAGAAAAGCAGCAGCAGAAGCAGAGAAACAGACACAGGATGTAATGCAAATTCTAAAAGGCTACCCAGCAGCTCTGAAGTTAGAGTTACAAGCAGAGGTTGAAGCTGAAGAGGTGAGCATGTTTCAGTCTAAGGTTGTTTAATCCTTTGCTCCTTGGATATCATGGACTTAGATAATGAGCATTGGTGTTGTCTTATTGAAAAGAGTGAGAAACTCTAGACATACCCTTGGTGACTTTTCTCCTCAGCAGTCCAGCTTAAAATCTGGGGTGCTGTTCCTCCTAACTTAGTGTAAAATTTGAATAATATAATATAATATAATATAATATAATATAATATAATATAATATAATATAATATAATATAATATAATGTAGCATAATGTTATGTAATATCTATCATACCTTTATAATATAAAATAATACAATAATACAAAAATTTTAATAATACAAATAATACACCTTAATACAAGTGATTTTCCCTAGAACCAGAAGCATGAATGTTGTAGTGCAATGGCTCTGCTTCTAAATTTTAAATTCCAGACAGAAATCAGAATACTGAATTTCCTTTCTGTCTGGAAGGCAAATTTCTGAGTTAAATTTCTTTGTTTGATAGGAGAAAGAATCTTATTTTCAGAAGACAGAGAATCAAGGTAGGTAGTTTCAAATAAGTTAAGAAATGTAGATGAATTAAAACGTGATCTTGCTTTAATAGTTCTTTCCTTACAGGTTACCAGGTATATGAAGCTACAGCAGCAGAGATTCAGGAGGAGCTTTCCTCTGTTGCAAATTACCTGGATAAGTAAGTGAGATGAGCCTCTAATCACCTTAAGCCCTTGATGTCACCTGTGAGCTCCTAACAGTAACAACATTTTTCCAGTAGATCAAAGCTAATTCCTTCAGCAGTGAAACAATAAAGACTAAAATCTCTTCTAACAGATTTTAAATGGTCACCAGTCAATCCTAGGTGCTTTTCTTTGAAGTGCTTGGATAGTGTGACTTTGTACTTTTTTTTTTTTCTGATTATTTGCTTGTGGGCTAAGAAATAGCCACTGTTTAATGTTCAGCTGCCAGTGTAAAATAAGGGAAAAATATAGTGGGGCTTTGCTGGGTGTTGTAAGGGGAGGGCATAGAAGAAGCCCTTGGAAATTCTGGAGCTAGGAAAGCCAGTTTTAGTGAGGTGCTCTCAGAACTTCTGTAGAATTAATCATTCTCTAAGAAAAAAATGCTCTGTGGTTGTATTTACCCTAAATTACAAGCTGGTACCTGCCCCATCCTAAGCTCAGCTCTACAGAGGGAAAAGAAACTCTTCAAGATATGGGGTGTTTTTGAGAATAGTTTGGAACAGAAGGAGCAGGGCTCATCAATTTCTCTCTGAAGTCACTGATGTTTGTATTTTTTCCCCAGCTTGTGTATATTTTGTGGTGAAAGGAACGAGACCTTCACTGAGGAAGGGTTGGATCTGCACTACTGGAAGCACTGCCCCATGCTAACCCGCTGTGAGCACTGCAAACAGGTCAGACTGAGCTTCCCAGAGCTTCTGAGGCATGGACTGCTCTTATTGTGGTTTAGAGGCATTGCAAGATATTTAACACTTGGGCAGGTGAATTCTGAACACACCCGTGGGATTTGGGTTGTGCTTTTGGAGAAGAGCACCAATGGAAAATGAGTTAATAACTGAAATTAAATTTTCCCTTTGTCATTTTGGAAGGTGAGGCTGAGCTGATGAATCCCATCTCTGTTTGCTCAGCACAAACCTTGCTGGCTGTGTTGCAGATGCTGGAGATCTGCAGCCTGACAGAGCACCTGCTGACTGACTGTGACAAAAGGGGCAGCTTTGGGAGGTGCCCACGCTGCAGAGAGGCCGTGCCCAGGGATGAGCTGCCCAAACACATCAAGAGCAGGATTTGCAATCGTGAGTAGCTCCAAACAGGAAGGTGGAACATCAGACATTCACATTTCAAACACCAGGAGGGATCTTTGGCAAGTTGGGCTGCTTGTGTTTCAGACTTAGGGATCTAAGTAAATCCTCAGGAGGGAAAAGATTTGGAATAAATGCCTGAGTTGGGAGGTTGAGTGAGAAGACTGGAAAATCTCTTCCATATTCCTGTAGATGAAGCACTATCCCAGCACAGAAAGGACATATCCCTGTTTTGGAGTTAGTTCAGAGGAGGCACCAAGTTGATCAGAGGCATGGATCACCTCTGCTGTGGGGAAATGAGAGAATTGGGATTGCCTGGAGAAGAAAAGGCTTTGGGGTGACCTAACTGTGACCTTCCAGTAGAGGCTGAAGGGGCTACAAGAGAGGTGGAGAGAGGCTGTTTAGAAGGGCCTGAACTGACAGGACAAGTGGGAACAGGATGATCTTTAAGGTTCCTTCCAATCCATGTGATTCTGGGTTCTGAGATTCTTTTTTATATTGTTTTGATGAAGATGATTAAACACAGGTCTTCTTTGGGAGCAGGTAATGGTAATGGGGCAAGAACTGGGTTAGCCATGGGGTAGTTTTATGCTACTTGCTCTGCAGTTCTCTTCTTGTGTCTGAAATTAGCCTCTCTTTGCAATTCTTACATTATTTTTCCAACAATTTCAGCTGCCAAACCAGAACATGTGGCAAACCACTGCCCTTTGTGCCATGAGAACTTTCCTCCTGGAGAAGAGGTGAGGCCACCCTTCACACTGGGCAGATGTTGTTATGGGTTGGTTTATTATGAGGGACCTTTCAAGATATATTAAAATAATGGAGATATTAATTTCTATTTAATAGCAAGGAGCTCATAGTTTGAAAAAGCAGGTTAAAGTGCTGTTGATACAAAGTGTGTACACAATTAATGCTAATTTTGCTGGAGTTGTGCTATCATTGCTTTGTAATTGACTTCAGGCCTGGAGATCTCACCTGATGAACAGAGATGGCTGCAAAATGAACCAGCGGAGGACATCCCTCCTGAACAAAACCATTCTGGTGCAGCCTGGTAAGACATCAGTTCATGATAATAACATTTATACTTTTTACTGTGTTGCCCTTGCTTAAGAAAAGTGTTACGTCCCCAAGAGCTGGGTCTGTGCAACTCCTGATGTGCATTTGGGTGAGCTGAGTGAGGGTTCTTGTGCTGGAGCACTGTGCCTGGGGAGCAAATTCCCAAAATCAAGCAATAACAATCATGTTCAGAGGAGGACACGAGCTCAGCTCGTGAGGAAAACTGGCAGATTTGATAAATTGATCAGTTCAGGGATTTTTTCTGCAGAACAGGATGACCATGAATAGAACAATCAGCTGAAAAGTGTTCTGGAAAGCTCTTGAATGCTGACACAGGGAACCAGAGCCTGATTTAGCTTTTAGTGTCCAATCAAAGGTTGCTAATCTGATCCTAATTACAGGGTGAACTGAACAGTGAGTGCTGTGCACTGCTTTTCCTTTCCAGTACAGACTCAGGAACCTGACAGATTTATCATTGTGCAGCTTTTTCACCATCAAAGAGACATTGATGATGTCAGGTGGTGTTTTTTTCAACAGTTGCCTTTATGAAGAACATGGAAAATCCTTTTATTTGCAGAACACAGAAGTTAAACAAACTGCCTGCAGCACCAGAACTTTTGGCCAGTAATCTCCAAACCTTTCCTCCTTCAGACTCTTTGGGGTTTTTTAGTCAGCTGTGCTGAGAGTTCACCTGCTGTGAGCTGTGCTCTGCTCATACCTGCACGTCACTATTCCAAATTCCTGGAAAGAGCTGTGGAATTGCCCATTGCAGCTGACCTAAGTGAATCATGGGGGGGGTTAAACTTAGCACTTTTCAGTGTTAAACTGGATCCACAGTCCTGTCTGTCTGTCCTCAGCTTTGCTGTTTGTACTGGCTAATGAGATAGCAGTCAGTTGTTAGTTTGTTGCTGCTTAAAATCTGGAAATGGAAGCAAATCCTGCCTGGATAAGCTTTGATTCCAGAGCTAATTGCTGGAGGGAGGAAAGGAGCCCTGAGCATTCAGTCTGACCCCTGCTGGTGTGGAACTTGCTCAGTGCCTGCCAGCTGCTGGTTGCTTCAGTCATTCAGACTTAACAGATCTTGGGAATCAAAACAGTGGAATTAAATTCACTCCTGGGACTAGATGTGCTTGTAATAATGATCTCTGTTTTTCTCTTTGCAGCCAAAGTAGTTGGCCACTATTTAAGGAGACCAGGTCCTTCAGGAGCAAAGTTTCAATCTCCTTCAATAGGAGGCAAGATCAGAACTCGAGGGGGCTCAAATAAAAACGCTGGCAAAACATACTCCAAGCGATGACAGGACAAGTATTTCTTCCTTTGTCTGAATAACTGGGCACATGGCTGTTCTGAGCTATCTAAAAATCGTAGACAACTTGTATCATCTTTTATGTGGGTTGTTTTTAGCCTTGAGCAGTGCCTGGTGTGATCCCCATGGCGTTGCTGTCATTGCAGCACTGAGCTTTGCTTTGCTAGGAATGCTCATGTTGGAAATACCAAATATTCTGGGACAAAAAGATTATTTTGACAGAGTACTATGCTCTTCTTTCCAATCAGTCTATAATTTAATGGGTTCAAAGATATTAATTATGTCAGGGGAGAGAAGTCTCTTTCCTGGTGCTCGAGGAACAGGAACCACACAGGGGGGAAGCCTGGCCTTGTGTGTGTGTCAGATTTAGGGTTCTAAAGGCAGCAGAGCTGCACCCAAAGCACTGCTCAACCCCAGGAATTTGCACCAAATTGAAAAGCCAGAGGGCTGGCTGGATGTTTTCCTGTGTTGTGCCACTGTGCAGGAGGTGACAGGACATTGTGGCCTCTCTCACTGTGCACCAAGTGCCTTAGGAGCCCTCTTGGCAGGAGGGTTAAAATAAACCCTCCAAGTCTGTGTCACCAAGAAATGGCCCCTTACAGAAATGAAAAAATTATCTTGGTTGGGCCCTGAAGAGCTTGCATTAGTAAATGTAGACCTATTTGCCTGCTTTAGTGCACTTTCAGCTCAAATACTGAGCTCCTCTAGTAAGATATTGATTAAAATAACCATGCACAGACTGGAGCACGTGTCTTGAACAGCTTCAGAGAGACAAAGTCTATGAAGACCCAAGGCATGAAGCTTTGTACCAAAGCAGCCATTCTCACATCTCTAACATTCTCTCTTTAACATTCCAGCTGTTGCTTTCCAGTCTGGAATTGGTACCATGGGCACAGGAATGAGTAGTCATTATAAATATGAGGGGAAATTTGGGGGTTTTTGCTCCCCTGGAGTGACTTTGTGGTGTTGTTGTGTATATAGAGCTGATTTTCTAATACAGTCTTTCTAGTTTGCCTGCAGCCTGCCTACCAGCTTATGGCTTTTCCACGTGGATCAGTGTGCTTGGATTTCAAAATTCTTTGTATAAATTGTTTCTCTAACTCTTCCAAATACATATTTCAATATTTATACACACATTAGGAACATATATATAGGTATTTTTATTTTCCCTTTAGTGACATGGGTTCTTATTTGAGAGCCTGATTCTCTATGCTGAATAAATAATAAATATATCAAAATAGCCATTGATCTTGCTCAGAGGTGTAGGATGAAAACTACTCTGTGGTACACTAAGGAAATAACTTAGTGGTGATAAAATAGCAATTTTTTAGAATGTGAAGGGACCCTTTTGGAGTACAGTAGTACCACCAGTGTCATGTTTAAAGCTGGATTTACTCCTTAACAACCTGGATTTGCTGCAGTGGCAAAATAAACACTGGAGTGAAAACACCATGAGGTTTGGTGCTGTGCCACCAAGTCTTGTGCAAAATGTTCCAGAGAAAACCAATTGCACAGGTGTGGGTCTGGGCAGTAAAAGAAGATCTGCAAAGTGTTGTTCTGGAACCTGGATTTGGCAACAATGGGGAAAGCAAGGACACAGTGTGCTCCTGAGCTCAGGGCTGGTTCTGTGTGATCTCTGTCCATTTGAGCTGTGCCTGAGTGTCAGCTGAGGTGTTTTCATGTGTCACTGCAGAGATGGCTCCAGAGCAGCCCCTGTCCATGTGTGGAGGAGTTGATCTCATCCCAAAGACCTCTTGGTGTTCCACTACCCCAAGAGAGCAATTTTTAGTGATTGCATGTTCCTAAGTGCTGGATGAGCAAATCACATACTGAAATCTGGGAGATTTTATCAAGAAAAGGAGTCACTTATATTAAATGTCAGTTATTTTTATTGCACATATTTAATAAATTACTTTAGCCAGTCTGGAGGGTATGTGTGCATTTTCCACCTGCTGCAATGGAAATGGGTACAGAGTGGGGTGAGGCTGTGGTACCTGTGAGTGCTGTACCTGTGTGAGCTGAGCCAGTGGGACCTGTACCTGTGTGTGAGCTGTATCTGGACCTGTGTGAGCCGTGCCTGTGTGACTTGTACCAGTGTGTGCTGTACATGTGTGAGCTGTACAGGTGTGTGAGCTGTAACTGGACCTGTGTGACTCGTACCAGTGTGTGCTGTACAGGTGTCTGAGCTGTAACTGGACCTGTGTGACACGTACCAGTGTGTGCTGTACATATATGAGCTGTAATTGACCTGTGTGACTCGTACCAGTGTGTGCTGTATGTGTGTGAGCTGTAACTGGACCTGTGTGACTCGTACCAGTGTGTGATCTTTACCTGTGCAAGCTGTGCCTGCTCCTGTGCGGCAGCGCTGGGGCAGTGCCGCGGCTCAGCAGCGATGCGCTCCCGTGTTTTGCCCTTGTTTACGGTATGGCCGCTCCCGGACGCAGCGATACCCTCCCGCCGCCGCGCTCCCGCGCGGGTTCGGGCGCGGCCGGACCCTCCCCGAGGGCGGGCCGGTGCCGGGGTGGAGGCGCTGCCCGCCGCGCTCGGCGGCACGGGCGGCGGCGCTGGGGACGCGGCCCCGGCCTTCCCGCAGCTGCGCAGCCTCAACCTGAGCGCGAACCGGCTGCGGGAGCTGGGCCCGGGGCTCGCCCGCGCCGCGCCGCAGCTGCAGGAGCTGCTGCTGTCCGGGAACCGGCTGCGGGCGCTGCCCGGAGGGCTCCTGCCCCCCGACGGGCCGCCCGCGCCCTTCCCGCTGCTCAGCCGGCTGGACGCGGCCGACAACGAGGTGGCGGAGCTGGGCGCGGACATCGCGGCGCTGCCGGCGCTCAAGGTGCGAGCCGACCCCGCCGCCCCGCCCGGCTCCCCGTGCCGCGCCGCTGAGCGCCCCGTGTCTGTCCCTGCAGAGCCTGGACGTGGCCAACAACCAGCTGCGGGAGCTGCCCGCCGCGCTGGCCGACTGCCCCCGCCTGAAGGAGGCCAACTTCAGGGGCAACCAGCTGCGGGACAAGCGGCTGGAGAAGATGGTCAATGGGTGCCAGACGAAGGCCATTCTGGAGTACCTACGGGCCGGCGGCCGTGGGAAGGGGAAGGCTGAGAGTGGCAGAGAGGACGTCAGGAAGAAGAAGAGGGAGAAGCAGCAGAAGAAGGACAGCGGGGACGTGGAGCAGGATGAGGTGGAAGAGGCGAGCAAGCTGCTGGTGAAGGTTCTGCACGTCTCTGAGAACCCAGCGCCTTTGGTGGTCAAAGTGAGCCCGGGTGTCAAAGATGTGCGAGCCTTCATCGTGTGCTGTGTGCTGAAAGGAGTGAACTTAAAGCCGGGAAACGCTCTCAAGAGGTTCCTGACCGTGCAGGTAACAGCTGCAGCCTCGTGGTATTCATTTGGAATGGGAGAGTTGGAAATAGACAGTTCTGTTTCTGGCAGAGTTGGAAATAGACAGTTCTAGGCCTCTTCCCGCAGATGAGTTTGGGAAACTTAAGGTGAGCTTCTCACTCAGCAAGTGTGAGGGTACAGGTACATGCCAGCAGCGCATGCCTAGTCAGTCTGAAATCAGCAGAACTGGTTTTTGGGAAGGACCCATCAGAGCTGAGGTACTGCCACGAGGGCAGTGGACACACTCACATTTGTGTTGTGACTGTAACAGCAGCTTGTTAGTGCTGTGGAACCTGTTAAAAGCTAAAAATAACCCTGTGTCCCCTGGATTGGCTCCTGATCTGTTAAAACCATGTTTCACACCCAGCTTTCTGACTGAGGTATCCTCCCCACAGACCTGTCCCTGGGCCTGCTGCTCACCTGTCCCTTAGGTGGCAGGTGGGAGCTGCTTTCAGGTTGCAAGGCTTGAGTATTTGGGATTGCTTTCTGACTTAAAATTTGATTCCCCTGTAGAGAAACATGGCATGTGTTGTCAGGCTTTGCATTTGGGATGTAACAGTGATACAGGGAAGGGAAGGGCTCTGTTGTAGTCTCCTGGCTGGTAGTGCTGCCAGCATTAAATATAGAAGATAAGAGGGATAAATCACATTGACTTTTTGGTCTATTTTGATGGCTTCCTTTATGTTCAGACCAAGCTGCACGAGGACATCTGTGAGAAGCGCACAGTGGCCACCATTGCCACCCACGACTTGCAGCTGGTCAAAGCTCCTCTGACATATGATGTTCAGCCTCCTGACGAGCTCAAGGTAGGGCTTAAGGATGCTGTCTTACCCCACAGAACCTAGAAAACAAACTCCAGGAGCTTTACTTCAGATGTTGTACTGGTTTCCTTGCTGTCCTGCTGTACCAGGTGCCTGGTTTAGTACTAGTGACCGAGCTTTTTCACGTGGGTGTTACAGCAGTCCAGGTGAAATGGAAAGTTATTTCCATGCTGAAAAAAGCATGACAACATGCAGGAATACTGTTTAATTATCGACTTGCTTACAGGGGAGTGTTGTAACCCTGGTGTTTGAGTGCAATTGAATGAAAATCTTGCTGTGTGGTGCAGATCATGCCCCTGGGTCGGAAGGAGATCAAGGCAAAGGACCTGCTCCGGCAGCTGCAGCTGGAGGCTGAGGAGCAGCGGAAGCAGAAGAAGCGTCAGAACGTCTCTGGGCTGCACAAGTCAGTGCCTTGCTGTGCTTTTCCCTCATACCTGTGGGTGACTGCACTGGGGATGTGACAGATGCGTTTAGAACAGCAGATAGAAGGGAAGCAGAGTGGACTGAAAGGTGTATGGTGCACGTGCTGTGAGCTCAGGGAATCAGGGATGAGGTAAACTTGACGTAGTAGCAGATGGGCTAAAAGGCAGTGTGTGGCACTGCCCTGTGCTGAGGTCACACACTAATTCCTTTTTGTCACTATTTCCTGCCCTTGTGTCCAGCTGCTCTCTCAGTTGCTCACTTCTTGCTGCTTTTTTCCTCGTGGCAGGTACCTGCAGCTCCTGGATGGCAAAGACAGCTACCCATGCCTGGTGGATGCTGAAGGTGCTGTGATTTCCTTCCCACCAATAACCAACAGTGAGAAAACAAAGGTACTTCTCATTCATGGAAATTCATTAGAAAGAAACACTGCTTAATTATTAATGTGAGATGTTTAACTCAAAGACATACAGTTCTGTGAAACTTGTCCTTGTAGTCCAAGTATAAACTCTTACAGTTTATATGGGTTCCACTGTCACACTGAGAGGGATCTGGGAGTTAGTTACAGTTTTACCTCTGGAAATCTGTTCCAGAGCTCCAGCCTGCCTGTGCAAAGGCTTTGTTGATGGGTAAGAACATGATTTTTGATTTGTAAAGAACAGCAGAGCTTTGCCCTTGATTAAACTGAGTGAAAACCATTGGCTCTGTGGGCTGGAATGTGTCAGGGGGCTGTGGGTAAGCTGCTCTGACTCCTGACTTGCTTTATCTCTGAAACTCTTACAGATTAGAAAAGAGACCCGGGACCTGTTTCTGGAAGTGACAAGTGATACCAGTTTACAGATCTGCAAAGATGTGATGGACACCCTTATCCTGGTAGGGAGTTCAGGAAAATACTCTTCTGTTCTTGGGTGGGCTCCTACCAAATGTGTTATTGCTCACATGTATTGAGAAGAACACAGAAGATGATTTGTATTTTAATAGTATTGTTACTCCCTCTCTTTGTTCCCTGCCACAGAATTGATGTTGTTCTCTGTACTTTGCTTTTAACAGAAAATTGCAGAGCTGAACAGATCTGCCTTGGAGAGCAAGGAAGGCTCTGGTTCAGATATGGAATCGGATGCTCTCTGTGGAGCAGGGAATTTGAACCTGCCCTTGGTGCTGGAGCAGGTGCGAGTGGTGGACACGGATGGGAACTTGAAAGTACTTTATCCTTCAAAAACAGACCTGGCCACAGTTTCCTCTCTGCTGACTGTGATCCGTTAGCAGCTGCCTGAGCTGGGACAGGATTCCATTGCCTTTATTTTGGTTTTTTTTTCGTATATTCAACAACACAACTGGTGCACAGTGAGATGGTTTGGGTTTTTAAAGATGTGGAGCATCCTGCTGGGAAGGCAGTGGCTTCAGAGTTTGATGAGCTACAGCAAGGAGAATTGGGATTTTTCATCCTTAACAGAGATCATCCATGTTAGGCCTGTGCAAAAGAGCAGCATCTTCAAACATGGACTGAAGGCAGAGAAGCTGTTGGATGTCAGAATGCAGTAGAGAAAATCGTTACAATGGTTAAAACAAGCACAACCACATTTTTCTGCAAGATCACTTTTTCCTTTTGGTGTTTCATCTGGATCATTATTATGGCAACAGAAAAATGCAGGAATTGGCAGTGTGGAACTGAGGTCCTCTGCTGGGTACAACCTGGAGTCAGAATGCCAAAGCACTTTGCTGACATCTTGTTCTGCAAAATTTTATTTGGAGTAACTGTGAACATTTAGTTGCTGTCAGAAGCATTTAATTGCTGTCAGAACTTGAGGGATGCATTTTAAAGTGACGGTTTTTGTGTTCAGGCATGAGCACAGCTTCCATTTTTAAGGGATTTGTTGTGTCAGCTGCAGGGTTTGTGTGTCCCAGTGCATTTCAGGGCCACCCTCCATCCCTGTGGGAATTGTGGTGACCTTGTGTGTGCTAGAGAGTTACTGTGGTTGAGCATTGGCTTTGTTCTTGCTGAGGAGGTTCAGGTGCATTCAGAGCTGCCTCCAGCTGGCACTGCTGAGCTCCCTGTCCCCCCAGAGTACAGGCACTGATGCCCAGAGTGACCCTCCTGGAGCTTTCTGCCCCAACCACATATTTTTGCCTTCCAAAATACAGGAAATTGGAGCAGTTCTTGTTTGGCAGTCTCTGGGTGACCTATATTTGTGTGTGTGTGAGCACTGGTGTGAACTCACACCTCTCCCTAAACCAGTTAACTCCCCCAGACTGACTCTCTTCTGGTAAAAATGATATCTCAGAGCTCTAAGTGAACTGCTGCTATGTCAAATACATCCCCATGTTGGGACTTGCACATGGAATGGAAAAATAAAACAGCTTCTGCAGCCCTGGCACTGTCCCTCGTTTTGGCATTGGGGGATGTTCAGTCAGGTCACTTAAAAACTTCCCACGGCAAAAATGGGAATTATACACTCCCCAGCTGCTTGTAGCCAAGTCTGCTTGTGCTTCAGGCTTCTCTGGGAAGTCAAGTGTTACTACAGACCAAGGACTTCCTGTGACTTGAGCTCTGAGCTGGCTGAAACAATTGAACCAGATACTCCCACAGAACTTGGTGTCAGTAAAATGAGTTTAATCTGTTGTAAGGCACCAGCTCCGAGCTGAGAGCCCAGAGCCTGAGGCTGGTGATGGGATCTGGCTCAGCCATCAGAGCCTTTCCATCCTGGAGGATTTCCTTCTCCTAGCTGGTGATGCTGTGCTGCTGTCACTGCTGAGCAGTGATGTCTTGCTGCCCTTGTTCTTCAGCATCTGCTGGAACTCCGTCCGCTCATTAAAGATTTTCTGAAAATCAGCAATATATGAAGAGCTGGGAAGGCTGGGAGCAGCACTGCAAAGTGTCCTCTTACCTCAGCAGTCCCCTCCTGGCTGCTGGAAGCTGTCTGGAAGAGCCACATACCTGCACTGCCTCCAGCACTTCATCATCTGTGAGCTCGCCCTGGGGGTCCTGGCTGCCCTCCACGCTGAACGTAGCCTGGATTATTTTGTTTCTAAACCTTTCAAACTTTGGATAAAAGAGGAGAGCAGGTGTGTTCAGTCTTTATGTGCAATTCCTTGGCATTTGCACTGATTTACAGAGACTGTGCTGTCAGGCTTGGGCAAAGGACTGGTGAATGATGATGTGGAAAAGTGTTTATGTGAAATTACAGGCAGTTTGGGCTTCACTGAAAGTGCTGTGGCAATCATGTGGGTCTAGGTGGACTCTTCCCCTGGCTCCAGGCACATGTGCCTGCAGGAGATGACTTTAGGGTGATTCTTTTACCTTGGGTCTGCAGGAGATGACTTTAGGGTGGTTCTTGTTACCCTGGGTCTGGAAGGATGTTAGAAATCTGGTGATGTAACTGATCTGAACTGCTGTTTCTCAAGAGTTGCTGGTATTTGTGGTCTGTATTCTAAGTGGCACAAGAGCTGCCTGCTCCACAGCTAGGGAGCAAATGGATTGAGATTCCCAAGTGTGTCCCAAGAGGGAGACAGGGCTCTGAGGTGACAGAGGCCACGCTTACCTTGCTGCTGATGAGCTCCAGTGCCACTCTGCTTTGCAGCTCTGTGTGCTGCAGTGTCTCAACCTGGCTCTGGGTCTCCTTCTGGGCCTGTTTCTGCATCAGGAGGTGGAGGCGGGTGGTCACAACCTCAGCCTGCAGCTGGCTGACTGTCCCCTGTAGCTCACTGATGAGCTTGTTCTGCTCAGCCAGCTGGAGTTCCTGTTCTGTAACAACCTGAGCAGATACAGAAATCCAACTGTCAGTGGGGAGAAGAAAAGTGAGCAAGTTTGGCCTCATTTTCCCACTATTTGATCCAAAGGTTTCCTGGGCAGAATCTATGGACTGACAATCTCACCAGTACTGGTAGATGTTATTATTTGATGTTTTCTCTAAAACTATTTGGATTGAGTGGAGCTTTTTTATGCCAAACTCCACCAGCCCTAAAACTAGCCCAGTGAAGCAGCAAACACCAGACTTTTATGTAGAGGCTTTGCACGAATTCACCCGTTGAAGGTTGTGGTTCTCCTCCTCCATCATCACCACCGCTTCTTCCTGCCTCTGTTCTTCTGTGAGGCTGCAGAGCTGTAAGGAGAATATTTTACACTTCAGTTTCACAGCTACAGCTGCCACTCCTGCCTAAGAGAGAGGGACTTGTTGCAAAAATCCCAAATTCCCAGCTGCCCTGTCTCCTGCTAGCCATGGCCACCACGCTCTTGGGCCGTACCTTGTCAGACACAGCTTGGAGCTGGACTTCTCTCTCTCTGAGCTGCTTCTGGAGCAATTCCTTTTCAGATCTGATTCTCCGAAGCTCAGATTCTTGGATCTCCATCTGTCTTTGCAAGGAAGAGATGGCACCTGTAAAGTGGGAGAGCACTCTGTTAGCAAAGCAAATCCCTGCTGAACGCTCTGTGGCTGCTTTGTTCAGGTGAGCATAAGCAAAGCCACTGTGGGAACAGTCTGGGACCAGACTTGGGTCACATTAATGCTGCAGCTGCAGTAATTCTGGGTGATAATGTGGTTTGTGGGTTTGTACAGTCTGGGGAAGAAAAGGTGGTTTCACTTCAGGGTGACTAATTGTGGCATTCCACTACCACAAGGAGCTGACAAGAAAGAGACTGTTTACAAGGTCCTGGAGTGACAGGAGAAGGGGGAATGGCTTCAGACTGATAGAGAGCAGGGTTAGATTGGATATATGGAAAAAATTCTTCCCTGTGAGGGTGAGGAGACCCTGGCCTAGGGTGCCCAGAGAAGCTGTGGCTGCCCCTGGATCCCTGGCAGTGCCCAAGGCCAGGCTGGACAGGGCTTGGAGCAGCCTGGGATGGTGGAAGGTGTCCCTGCCCACGACAGGGGGTGGCACTGGGTGATTTTTAAGGACCTTCCAACCCAAACCATTCTGTTATTCCACGTGTATTAAACAACCCAGCTTTGAGGTGGGCACTGCTCTGAGGATACACAGAGTGGGCTCCTCAAGCCCCGCTGTGCCACTCTGCTCAGCGCTTTCTCTGCCGGGTTTTCTCATGTCCTTCACTTCCATGGGCAGAAAGAAAATGTTTTCAAAACAAGCAGCTTTTCAGCCTGTGAGCGACACCCTGTAATGTTTCCAAGGTGAGAGGAGCCGAACTGAATGAGACCTGGGCGGGTAAAGGCGTGCTCTGGGCACTCCCCCATGTACCTATGGCCATTTTGTGGTCATCCTTGGCTTTCCGCAGCTCCTGCTGGAGCTCCTGCATGGTTTCGGTGAGCTCTGGTCCCTGCGGGCCATCGGCCTCCATCGCTCGGAGCTGGGGCCGGGGTCGGGGTCTCTCCCGGCGCCGCGGCGCTCGGAGCGGGCCCGCTGCCGGGCAACGGCGTGAGGCGGGCGGGCCTTCCGCTTCCGAGTCAGCGGGGCCGCGCCATGGGGCGGAGGAGGAAGACCCTGCACGACTACGCGGCCGAGTTCTCGGAGCTGTCGGTGCGGCGGGAGCCGCCGGGGTCGGGCCCGGCGGGCGCCGTGGAGACGCTGCTGTGCACGCCGTGCCAGCTGCCGCTGAGGGTGCGCCGCGACCGCATCCTGGAGCACCTCAGCTCGGGCCGCCACTGCCGCAACCGCCGCCTGCTCCGGCAGCTCGGGCTGCGCGCCCCGGGGCTCCGGTGAGGGACGCAGCGCTGCTGGGGATCGCCCCTCGGCCTTTCCCTGCCTCACCCGACCGACCACTGCTCCGCCTCACCCGGCCTTTCCCTGCCTCACCCACCTTATTTCAGTCTCATCCGACCGACCACTGCTCCGGCTTATCTTGCCCTTTCCTGCCTCACCCGCCTCATCTCAGTCTCGCCTGACCGACCACTGCTCGGGTTCCTCCCGCCCTTCCCTACCTCATGCACCCTATTTCAGTCTCACCCTATTTCAGTCTCACCCGACACACCCCTTCTCGGGCTCATCCTGCCTTTTTCTGCCTCACCTGCCTCATCTCAGTCTCACCCGACCAACCACTGCTCCGGTTTATCCTGCCTTTCCCTGCCTCACTCACCCTATTTCAGTCTCACCCGACTGACCCCTGCTCGGACTTAACCCTCGGTCTTTCCCTGCCTCATCCACCCCATCTCAGTCTCACCCGACCCACCACCCCTTCTCGGGCTCATCCTGCCCTTCCCTGCCTCACTCACCCTATTTCAGTCTCACCCGACACACCCCTGCTGGGGCTCATCCTGCCCTTCCCTGCCTCACCCACCTCATTTCAGTCTCACCCGAGCTCAGAACATTATCCCCAGCTGGACCAGTGCCCGTTCCCCTGTGCTGGGCACTGCTGAGGCCCCTCAAGTTCTGTGGGGCCGTGCCCAGTTCTGTTCCTCACTACAAAACAGACATTGAGGGGCTGGAGTGTGTCCAGAGAAGGGCACGGAGCTGGGGAGTCAGTCCTATGCGGAGTGGCTGAGGGAGCTGCGGGTGGCAATTAGTGCTGTGGTTTAATTAACAAGGAGGTGTTCAGTCAAAGGTCTGCCTTGATGATCTTGGAGGTCTTAATGATTCTTTAATTATCTGTCTCACCTGACCCCACTCAGGAAGCATTTGGACAGCATCCTCAGACATATGGTGGCATTCTTGGGGTGTTCTTATGCAGGGTGTTCTCAAGAGTTGGATGTGATGATCCTTGTGGGTCCCTTCCAGCTCAGGATATTCTCTGATCTCTGTCTCCTCAGCTCTGCAGATCCTGACTCCAGCCTGAACCTGAGCCTTCCCCTGCCACTCGACGTGCCCTCCCTGCTCTCCCATCCCTCCTTCCTCATCACCACTGAATCTGGCACCGGCTACAGCATGGTTCCCTCCCCACCCTCCTGCCACAAGCTGCTGGCTCCCCACCACCCCGTCCCTGCCACGCATAGGGACGACCCAGCACCTTCCACCAGCCACCCCTCACCGCTGGCCACCTTCCACAGCAGGACTGCCCCTCTTGGCCACAGTGGGCCCGCACCTGATGCCTCCAACAGCCCGACACCCCCCTCATCTCACGGTGACAGCGGCGTTGGCCTCGCGCTCTTCGGCGCAGGGCTCATGAGCACAGCCTTGCTGCAAAGCCTGCTGGAGGAGGCGGGCTGCTGCCTGCTGTACGTGCTGGAGGATCAGCTGGAGGAGGTGAAACGTGCCTTTGGTGCCCAGGTCCCCGGTGGTGCCATCGTGCTGCGGCAGCAGGATGCCAGCGTCGCGCTCAGCGATCCGCGGTACTGACGGCCACCAGCTCCTGTGTGTGGCTCTGCTCAGGGCAGGGGGGGGTCTATACAAGCCTTGCTTTCCCCTCTGGGAAACTCTGGTAGCCCCAGACTGTGCCTCTGGCCATCCCTGTGGGAGTGAAGGGTTCTTTTGTCACCTATCCACGGGTCCTTCAGGAGTCTCTGAGGAAATGAACTGGGCTTGCGTACCCAGATTAATGGAAACTTGGAGGTGTTCAGTTACAGGCAGTTTTGTTAAATAATAAAACCCATTTTCCCCAATTCCTACAGAACAATAATAAATGACACCTTCCCTGCTGCCAGCCAGTTTCCCTGTCTCAGAGCAGTCGGCTGAGTTTGGTGGCTCTTGGAGCTCTGAGATAAGCGAGGGTTGGTGTCAATAGAGAGGATTGTGGCATTTTGATTTACAGTTGAACTGAACAACTGTAACATCACTAAAGTGCTGTTGCTGTCAGGTCTAAAATATTGCAGGAGCAAAAGCAGAGCTTTTAGAAAAGGCAGATTTGATATTAACAAATGAATCACAGGAAGCTAAGATGCATTGATCAGCTCTACCACATAAATACTTTGGCTTTCTCTGTGTGTATTAACTGACAGGATTTAAATCCTTTTTAAAGAAAACCTTTAAAATACTTTCTCCTAGAAGATGCAGGAAAAGCAGTGCAATTCCTTTGTGCCACTTGTGATTCTAACCTATGTGTGTTACTCTATATTTCATCTTTGGAGCAAGCACCAAATTCCTTCTATAACCCAGCTGGCTCTTCCAGAGCAATGGGACTTTAGGTTTTTTTAACTGTAACCAAATAGAAGTTTTGAGCACTGTTTAATCTAGTGAAAACCTTGTCCTTACTGAAGATCTGTCTTGATTCCTGCAGAGTCTCTGGAGCTATTATTTGTTCCCCACCTGACAAAGCCCCTGAGATGGTAAGAGATGCCTTACAAGCAGGTGAGAGGAGCAGCTACACATTCAGCTTTTCCCTGTGCCCATTGATGTGCACTTGTGAGTGTGTTTGTGTTTCAGCAGCAGCCCTGGAGTTGTGCAGGCTCTCAAATTGTGTAATTAAAGTGACTGAGATCCCTGCTGATGTTAAAGGCTGGACACCAGTGGGGTTTGTGCTATGCTGGTATGACTGGGCAGTGTCTCATCCTAAAATCCCACCGGGGCTCACAGGAAAGCTGTCACCAAAACAGTCCCACTGCTGGGGTCTGGGACAGCTGAAACCACAGCAGGCAGGCAGAAGGGGATAAATGCCATCAAAACCAGAAATGTAACGAGCTGTTTCTGCAATGTCAAGGTGTTTTGTGCAGCTGTGTCTCCCCTGAGCCCTGTGTGTGTCCTGTTTTGCACAGGTAAAGGTGTGTTCTGCGAGGGGCTGCCCAGCTTGGACAGACAGACAGCAGAAGCCTGTTTCGATGAGGCCGACAGGTGTGGGAGGCCACTTGTGTGTGGGTTCTACAAGTAAGACCTGTGGTTTTCCTGTGATTTATTCTTGATAAAATCCCATGTCTGCAAGCAGCACTGATTCCTCAGGCTTTCCTGCCTTTGTCCTCAAATCTGCTTTGTTTCACCTCATTCCTTGTTCCCCTTGGAAGGCGCTTTGACCCAGCCCTGCAGTTCCTGTACAAGAAGGTGCGGGACAGCCAGGCCCTGGGCAGGATCCAGCGGATATGGACCCGCAGCAGCCTCTATCCTGCAGCCTCTCTGAGCCTGCTGAAAGCCTCAGGTACCCACCAGCTCCCTGCTCAAGAGTCTGGGCTCCACTCAAAGTCATGGAATGGTTCGGGTGGGAAAGGACATTTAAGCTCATCTGTTCCACCCCCTGCCATGGGCAGAGACACCTTAACCAGACCAGGCTGATCCAAAACCTGTCCTGGAAATGCCTCTGTGTTCTGTGGGAATTCACCTGAATTTGTATAGCCTTAAGATCCATGGGGAGGAGTGTTTTTTGAGGAGTGTTTTCTTTATCAAACTTCATTTCTGTGCATTTTTTTTGTCTCTTTAGTATTAGTTCCTTCACTGTGGGGGCTTTTTATACCATCTCTGTGCAGTTCAGAAATGTACATTGGCGGTGGGTTTCAATATGGAAACACTAATACCCAGTTTTGGTTCTTCCAGGTGGAATTTTTTACAATGCTGCTGTGCATGACATAGATATTATCAGTTGGTTGTTGGGAGAGAGTGTACCAGATATAGTATTTTCCCTGGGCCATGCCTTCTGTGCAGGTAACAATGAGTCTTTTCATGGTTTATTGGGTACCTCTGGACTTCAGGGTTAAAACTGGGAAGAAAGAAGGAACGAGAGCATTATAGCCATGACAATTGTTCCATCATGGATCAGCTGAATAAACAGGCTGGTGGAGCAGAAGGCAGATTCCTTGGGGGTATTTGGTGAATATCTCTGAATCTGGTGAATCTCCTGCTGATGTGAAGTAGTTGCAGTGGAGTTATCATTGAATTTGACTCTGCAGGACACCAGGTTTGGAACCAGAGTGCAGAAGATAACTGGGCTAAGGTTTGAGCTCACAAGAATGTCAATGAAATGTTAATTCTCTGCTTTCTCTGGCCCTTCCCTGTGGATCCCACCACAAAGCTGTGTGTTTGCTCTGGGTCAAGTTGGGCTGCCATGCACACTCTGGGTTACCACACTCATTTAAACGAACCATAAAAGGTGGAAGCTGCCATTTTTGAAATGAAAATGCAGAGTTTTTAATTAAAGTAATTGCAGCAGCTGCCAGGCTTGGCTGGCTGGGGTGAGGAGGGGCAGGATGCAATGCTCTCTTCCATGGCACACATTGAAATGCAGCAAACAAGAGCCCTCCAGGAGGGTTCTGTACCCTCTGTCTTGCTCCTGGAACGTGCTGGAAGTTGTCTGATCCTGGAGGCAGAGGTGTGTGCTCTCGTTAGGGAGCTGCAGGCTGGGGAGGTGCAGTTGGGCCTGGGGCTGTGTGTTCCTGCAGAACTGCCTGTGTTCCATCAGGATGCACTGGTGAAGCAGCTGGAGTGCTGTACCAGTGCATCCTGTGAGAAGGTGTCACAAAGCCAGTGTCACCTCCTGAACGAAGAACAGCAGTTTGTAGCTGTAGGATGTGCTGGTTTCTGTTCCTGGGGTGAGCCAGGCCTGTTTTGTCCCCAGACATGGGCTGCCTGAGGGACGTGGACACGGTTGCCATCAGCATGAAGTTCCCCAGCGGAGCCATTGCCACTCTGGACATCAGCCAGCACTGCACCAGGAGCTGTGACCAGCGGCTGGAGGTGGGGCCCTGCTGCTCAGTCAAGTCTGCTCTGACTCCACAGCCCAGCACAATTTTTCCCCTCTGGGTGTGCCTGCAGCACATTTCCCAAAACCCCTCTGTTACAGAATCACTGAGGTTGGAAAAGACCTCCAGGATCATCAGATCCAAACTGTCACCAAATCCCCACCTTGTCACCCAGAGCAGATCTTTAAGTGCCACATCTGTTTGTTGGGCTGTTGCCTCAGCAGCAGTGGCTTCTTGTCCTTTTTCAATCTACAATCCACTTTCTCTTTTCTCACCCAGATTTTCTCTCTGTCCCATGCATTATGTGGTGTTATAAACTGCATGAATCATACCAGAGCAGGAGCTGGTGTCAGCTCTCCTGAGGCTGCAGTTGTGCAGATTTCCTATGTCCTTTCCAGAGTAGAAGTGTAAATTCCTATAGTCATGAATAATTACAGCTAGCTATGGGGGCTGGTCTTGGGGAGGAATTTCTGTTGGGCACTTCTAAAAGGGTCTTTGTTCAGGTGAGATATCACACAAGTGGAAACCACTGTAGTACAGCAGATCCATGGTGTTTCTGTTGTGTCGGAGCCATACCAGGGCTGGGGCAGGTGAAATTCTCTTCATTTCAGATCCTGCTTTTGTCTTGGTTTTACAAACCAGGGCTTCTCTAACCTGGCCAGGTGTGTGAGATTGAAAATGTGATAATTTAAAAATGCTCTTTCTTCCTTGTTGTGCTCCTTCCCTCAGGTTCACGGGTCTCAAGGGACGTTAAGGGTGGACAACCAGAACCCCCTGGGCATCACAGAGCATGGGACTTCTGTGTCCATCTGTCCCCAGACCCAAGCTGAGCGCTATAGAGATGCATACAGGGAGCTCTTCCGGCACTTTCTGAGAACCCTGAAAGGTGGGACAAGGCTTAAATTGGTGGCTGGTGTTGCTTTGGGTTGGTTTTGTTGGGGGATGCACTGTGTCAGGTCATGGGGATGGGTGGGGGATGGTGATCTGAAACTCTGCTGGGAAGAAATGAGAGTTGGGAGGGGAAATTGCCTTGGACCTTCCTGTCCTTTGTGGTGAAAGCAGCTGTTTGTGACAGCCAAGAGATCCTCACCTGAGTCCTGGCTGCCCAGAAGGGATAAAAATCACAGAATCATGGAGTGGCTTGGGTAGGAAGAAGCTTTGAAGATCACCTACTCCAAGCTATTTTTGTTCAGCATACTTCAGTTCTTGTGGCTGCATTGACAGGGGGGGCTGAAATGTTTTAACTCCTGCAGCCCCAGTGCTGTGGTGGGATCTGTGCTCACAGGGGACTGTGGGTTTCATCCATGTTGCTGTCCCACAGGCCAGGAGACCCCTGTGGTCACCAAGGAGCAGTTCCTCTGGACAATGCAGGTCGCTGCAGCAGCTGAGCAGTCCTGGAGGGATGGATCTGCTGTGGACTTGCGCAGCAGTGCCACTGGAGTCAAGGCTGAGCTCGTGTGACAGCCACTCCCACCCCGTGGCCTCAGCAGGAGCCTGGATGATGGTTTTAGTGGTCCCACTGGGAATGCCCAGCAGACAGAGGCACTTCTGAACCAGGAGCACTTGGTGCTGGGGCAGTGCAGGGTTCCTACCATGTTAGCCAGAGCCTGCAAGAAATTCCCTGTGGTTTCATCCAGGTGGCTTTTCCTCCTGGAGAGTGCTGCTGGCCACAGAGCTCTGTTTCCCTGGGAGAAGAGCGATGCTCCTCAGGCCAGGCAGGGTGGTTGTAGGACCACCAATAGCTGGGATGAAGGAGAAATCTCCCCTTGGAGAGGGAAGAGCCACTGCCTGCCTGGAGGAGAAGTCACAAGCAGACGCCTTCCCAGCAGTGCCACAAGGGAGGATTTAATACTCAGGAGCATCTGTGAGATATGTTTAGATTGGATATATGGAAGGAATTCTTCCCTTTGAGGGTGGTGAGGAGCTGGAATGATTTCCCAGAGAAGCTGTGGCTGCCCCTGGATCCCTGGAAGTGTCCAGGGCCAGGCTGGACAGGGCTGGGAGCAAGCTGGGATAATGGAAGGAATTTTTTTTTCTTTTTTTTCTTTTCTTTTTTTTTCTTTTTTTTTAAATTGAATTACAACAACATTCTTGACTTCTTCCATTTCAAGGCATTAGTTTATAAACTTCTCACAAGAGCCTTTAGTTCAATCAATTTCCAATTCCTACCTGTGGAATATATACTCCTAAAACTAGAAATAATGGTGAAATTTATGTTCTTTTTGGGAAATTGTTTTTAACAGTGTCATTTTTCAAGCTCAGAAAAACTGTCTTAATGCTTGTTGTCCATTCCATTCACTTTTCTTTAGTCATTTATGGAGAAAAAAAATGTTTTATGTGTTCAGAACCTGGTTTTTGCCTCTCTGTACTTGCTGCAGCAGATTAGTACACAATGGTGGATTTCTTTTTTGTTTCAGTAGCTTCAGGCCCTTTGAGGTCCTACAGTTGAAGGTTTACTATATGGTAGGAGGGCACTTTCTGTCCAGTTTTAATTTCCACATTGCTTTTATTGTGTTACAAAAGAAAAAAAAAACCAACAAAAAAAACCCCCAAAAAAACAAAACAAAACAAAAAAAACCAACCCAAAACAAAAGAGAAACCACAGCTATAAAAATAACACATTTTCCAAAGATAACATTACAAAAAAATACAATTCCTATCACAGAGTGATCCATTAATACTGCTGGGAACAGTCCTGGGAATGCTGGAAATGTGAGTGGTTGTTGCAAAAGCTTTAAAGCATTAAAGTGCTTTACTGAGCCATTTCCTGGGGACACAGAGTCCCTGTCAGCCACACCAGGGGAGCTCCCAGTCCCAAAGGTTCCCAATCCCTGTGGTGTGAGGGGTGGGGTGGTGGCTGCACCTGCAGCTCACCAGTACCCGAGGGAGAGGAGGGACAAGAGGCAGCCTCTGTGTGCTGAAGGCTCAGAGCTGTGGGACACCCAGACAGGGCTTTGGAGGAGGGCCCAGGGCTGTGGGTGCAGCACATCCAGTGGTCACACTCCTGTCCCCACTGGAGAGGGAACAGCCACTGCCTGCCTGGAAGAGAAGTCACATCTCAGGTTAGCCCTGGTGGGACTTGAGCTCTTCTGCTCTTGCTTAGAGGGTCCAGGGCTTTGGGAAGGGTATCCAGCCCCTTCCCCAGCCTGGGGGTGATGGGGAGCAGGTGCAGGGCTGCCTTTGGAGGCCTCCAGAGGGAGAGCAGCAGTGGGAATGTGCTGGGCAGCATCATCTCTGCAGGTTCCCTCAGGCTGCCCAAAATCTCGAGTGACCCAGGGCTGAGGGGGCAGGTGCAGCAGCTCCCTGCCCTCCCTCCCACAGTGACAGCTCCTGTGACTTCCAGTGCCTTTCCAAGACCTCTTGCCTTCCCAAATGTGTAGGGTATAGGGAACACACCTTTTTGTGTCCTTGCTTTCTGTGAAGGCTTTTTTCCCCTGTCTGAATCAACAGAGGAATTGCAGCTGGGGAAAATGATGAGGAACAGAAGAGAATTGGGCAGCCAGTCCATGCTGTGCTCCAAAAAGATGGAATTTACACCATGACATTCCAGCTTGTCAGGTCTGACCTGTCAACAAAACTCCCCAAGGGAGCAGGGAAGGGTTATCCAGACCTCTGACTTCCCAGGACAATCAGTGGCTTTCCCCCTCCTCAACTGCATGCAAGAGATTCAGAGGAGGGAAAAAACTGTGTTTTGAATAGATAAGGCTGGAGACAGGATTCTCTGCATGTTTACATGCTACAACATGGAATTAATTTACTTGACACTGCGGTGTCTCAGGAGTCAGTATCAATTTTTATAGCTTACATGAAAATAAATCTTTCTCTGTCCTTACAGCACAACGAGTTTACTGTATGTACATTCTGTTTATATACACCAACCTTTAAGTACAAGAACACATCGGACAAACAGGGTCTTTCTGGCTCTACTGAGGGCTGAGGGAAGGGGTGCATTTGGCAGTCCATGGAAAAGCAGGATGTGGCTTCACACCAGTCCCTGGCCATGCCTGCACAGATCAGGGCTGAGTCTGTTGCAGTGACAGAGCCCTCTCAGTTTGGGACACCATGAAGAACACGGACGGCAACAGGGGTGAGAAAAATGTGCTGTCCTTACACGGCTGGATGCAGGGATGCTCCAGGAAAACACAAACCACACAGTGCCTCCTGTGCCGTGGGCAGGCAGAAATCCCACTCCGGCTGCTGAGCTGGCTCGGCTGCCCTCCTCCTTTCCTTCCTCCTCCTCCTCCTCACCTCCAGTTTCCTCCCCGGGCAGGCACCTCCTGCCTGGCTCAGGGCCTGCAGTTCCCCTGGATAACAAAGTTAAACTTCTCCAGGTGCCCAAGGCTGCAAATACATTTTGAGGGGGGGGTTTTATCACCCCGCCGGTGTCTCGCTGCCACCTCTGGAGCCCCTCAGTTGATCTCTCCCTCCGTGAACTCCTCCTTTATGGACTGCTTGCGGGATTTGCAGTCCGGGAGGTCGAAGCCGAAGTCGGCCCAGTCGTCGGCGGCGCCGCGGTTGGGGATGGTGATGGTGTGGCGCACGCGGAAGTGCACGGCCTCCATCACCCGCTGCCGCTGCAGCTCGCCCGAGCTGCCGATGGAGATGGTGGAGGCGTTGCTGCTGCTGGAGCGGATCAGCTGCTGGGCCCCGTAGTCGTGGCTCTGCTTGAGCTCCTGCAGGCCCCGCCAGATGATCATGCGGTACTGCTCCGGGACCTTCAGTGCTGCGAGATCCTGCAAGGACAACACCGCTGAGTGGGGTTGTGCCAGCAGGAGAGAGCCCCAGGTTGTGCTTTTGGGGTGACACAATGCCCAACAGAGCAGAGCTGGACCTCCCACCATGGCCATGGTGCCTCATCCCCTGGGTTATTTCTCGTTTGTAACCAAGTTTCTCACTGCAGGTTTGCAGGTTGGAGATTTTTGTTGTTTTTAGAGGGGTTCACATCAAACTGATGTGGAAATGGGAGGGGAGGAAAGGATCATTCCCCTTGAACACGGGTTGCAGAGCAGCGTGTGGAGCATCCTTGTGGCTGTGCACTTGGGATGGCCTCTGCTCTGTCCTGGCCCAGGAGGCTGGAACAGCACCAGCCTCCAGCACTGAGGTGGGTGACACCAGGAGAGGTGGGTGACCTCAGGCTGGGGACCTGTGCCAGGACACACACCAGCACAGGGGGGAGCTGCCAGGGGTCTGTGTTAATGCCAGCACAGAGACTCACGGGAGCGTTAACTGGAGCAGACAGTGAGTATGCAATTAGTAGCTACAAACGCCGACTCAGACACACAGCTCTGCCCTGACACAAGTTTTGGCCATTCCTAAACGTTCCTGTGGACAGCTGACAGGCAGTCATGGAGTTAGTTCAGCAAATGGTCCAAAGCCAGGCTCAGGTTACACAACTGGCCCCAGCCACCAGTGACAAATCATCATCTCTCCTGTGGGATGTTGTAGCTGCCAGGTAGGGACACTGCTACACCTGCCTGGGGCAAAACGAGGTCAAAACAGGGTCGGGCAGGAGCTCTGTCTCAGTCAAAACACCAGCTCTGGGATTTACAGGGTTTTCCATGGCTCAAAGGGTTCAGGATTATTTTTTGTTTTCCTTTTTCTTGTTCCTCTGATGGGCTGGGGAAGCCCCAGCTCTGGTGCCACACCTGGAACCAGCACCAGAGTGTGGCAGCAGCAGAGGCTGATGCTCTGGGCACTCACAGGTATTTCCAGCATCCCCTCCATGCTTTTTCTGACAGCTTTTGCCTGACCTGGGCTATTTCATTCCACACTTCCCTTAATAAAAATGTCCTGGGCTCAGCTCCCTTATTTCAGCCTCTTTCATTTTAAAAATTAGCAGGGGAAGAGGTGAGACCAGATTAAACCTCCCTGAGCTGCAGCGGGGTGTCCCTGCTGGCTCCATGGGATATGGGGTGTTCCACTGAGAACCCCAGCTGTGTTCTCTGTGTTAGGTGGAAAATCTCCCTGAGCTCTGGCCTGGGGATCTTTGATCTCTGTTGTTTCTGAGAGTCTGGAGGAAGCAGCTGAGATTGGTTGTAGGTTTTTGGGACTGGTTGTGATTTTTATCAAGGTCTGAGCAATAGCTACCTCCAAAGGAACATCAAGGGGGCAGGAATGACAGGCATCAATCCTGGGAACACATGTTCTCTTGTGAGGGGTTGGGGCACAGGTTTCCCTTCCTCCAAAACTCTTTTGGTTTTGCTTTTCAGACCAACAGCTGCGGGAAACAAGTGGTAAGAACAGATCTCCCCAAAGCATTTACCTCTATGGATAGGTTCTGCAGGTGGTAAATATTCTGTAACCCTTGTGAGGTGAAATAGTCGATGCAGTTTGGACACCCCAATCCTGTTAAAAAACTGCAGAGAAAGTTTGGAAAATAAAGTGGCATTAAGTTCTCATGAACAACAGCTGTGTCCCATCTCTGTGGGACAGACCATGTCAGGTGGGGGATGTAGAGAGCTCCATGGGTGCTCCACTGGCACTAAGGTCAAAGCACAGTGTGGGGTTGTGTTCATTCCCAAAAGTACACATGTTTTTCTCCTGATTGTCTGAGATTTTGGCTCAGGAACTCATATAATATGAGGGAGCTCAAGCTGCTGGGGAGGGGGATCAGGACACAACACAGCCTCTGCCCTGTGTGGGTGCTGGCCCAAGGTCTGTCAAAACATCCATGGTCTTTTTAAAGGCTAAAACATTAAAAACCTGCAGAGCTATTAATGCATTTCTGATAGAAATAAGCCACATGGACCCATTTCCAGGTGTTGCTGGAAGGAGAAGGGGGAAGCTCACAAAGCTACATGCTATTGGACATGTAGGACAAAACCCTCTTTAGGATGCACTTAATTTCTAATTGATCAGGGATGGATTCCCAGGGAGGTGTATGAGGGCAGTGGGGGTTCCTGACTGATTGGTAGCTGGGTTGTGGCTGCTGAGGTGAGAGGAGCAGCAGTGATTTCTCAGTTGGGGCCAGTGGCCAGTTGACCAGTTGCCAGACAGATGGGAAGGTTAGAGCGAGGGGCACAGCAAGGAGCAGAGGACAAGGCAGGCAGGACACCAGGTGCCTTCCCTACCTGACGAGGCTGGGGTCGGCGTTGTAGGGTGGAGGGGGGGTGCAGTGTGACCCGGACACCATGGACTGGGAGGAGTGGCCCCCGTTCATTTCTCCATTGGTCTGCATGGGGTGGCTGTTCAGCATTCCAGGTCCTGGGCAGTGGCAACAAATGCACTCGTTAGACACCACCCAGACCTGATAACCTGTGGGAACCCAGGGCACAGGGAATATTTCTCTGTCTGCTCTGAGGGGTCCTCACCCCCAGAGAAGCACTGGCTTTGACCCTCACCCATGGAGAAAGCTTCCAGGACTTCAAGATAGACTAGAGTCTACAAAAGTGTGAAATAGATTATAGAGAGTGGTAAAGAATGTCACTTGGGTGAGAAAGTTAGGTTTTGGGATTTTTAGTATGTTGTAGATGGAGGCAAGATAGAGGGCATTGGGCATTGTCCCAAGCTTCTTCTTCATCTACTCCATTTTGTGTAGTGCTGGTGGCACAGGGTGATTGGTCAAGGAAAGCCACAGTTTTAGATTACGTGGACAGACAAGGGATGAGTTGTTGGTAGATAGGTAAAAATAAAGTGCAATTTAAAAGTTAATTAGATGGGGCAAACTTTAAAAGACCTTGAAATGGTACATCTGTAGGCATTTTGTGGTGTGCAAAGTCTGGTGTAGATGGCATGCTGAAGTGTTGCTAAGATAATAATAAACAACTAGCTGAAAACCAAAAAAGCAGTTCATCTCCTTTTCCTGACACAGAACTGCTCCAAAAGGGTTTCCCCTGATAGAAAAACCCGCAGGGAGGGGCTCAGGAATCAATAAATCAATAATAACCCCCACTCCTGGGCAGGGAGAGCCCTGTGCCCAGCCTGCTGACAGAGGACGTACCCATGGGGCCCAGGCTGGGCGCAGAACTGGAGCCGTGTTGGGCAGGCTGCCCCACCAGCTGGTTCACAGAGGGCAGCTTGTTGATTCCTCCGCCGTGGACTTTATTCATGGGGGAAAGCACGGGGCCGTAGGAGGAAGGCGTCTGCAGCTGGCTCCTGTTTGGGGTGGGAACACTCTGGTCAGACTGGGGTGAGTGGGATGGAGCTGCCCTGCTCTGGCCTGCAGCTCCCTCCCAGCCCATTCTACGAGGGTGCTCAGGGGCTGTGGGGGTCTTGAGGGGCTGGGGGGATTGTAGGGGCCTCAGGGACTGTGGCAGTCTCGGGAACTGTGAGAGTTTCAAGAGCTGCAGGGGTCTTGAGGAGCTTCAGGGCCCTGGGGGACTGTGGGCATCTTAGGGATGATGGAGGCCTCAGTGATGGTGGAGGTCTCAGAACTGTGGGGGTCTCAGGAGGCTGCAGGGGCCTGGAGGATTGGGGGTTCTCAGGAACTGTGGGGGCCTCAGGGATTGGGGGGTCTCTGGGGCTGTGAGGGTCTCCAGGGCTGTGGGAGTCTCAGTGGCTGTGAGAATCTCAGGGGCTTTGAGGGTCTCAGGAGTTGTGGGGGTCTTGAGGGCTGTGGGGCTCTCAGGGCCTATGGGGGTCTTGGGGCCTGTGAGGGTCTCAGTGGCTGTGAGAGTCTCAGGGGATGTGGGGGTCTCAGGGCCTATGGAGGTCTCAGGGTCTATGGGGGTCTCAGGGTCTATGGGGGTCTCAGGGTCTATGGGCATCTCAGGGGCTCTAAGGGTCTCAGGAACTGTGAGGGTCTCAGGGGCTGTTGGGATCTCGAGGGCTGTGAGGTCTCGGGGGCTGTGGGGGTCTTGGGATCTGGGGCAGGACTCACTGCCTCGGCAGGAGCTGCTGCTGCTGCTGCCTGTAGGAATCCACCAGCTGCTGCGGGACCAGCTCCACCAGCTCCAGGCTCTCCTTTATCTTCATCAGGATCTCAAAGTTCTCCCGGCCTCGCACCTGGAGGAGGGAACAAGACCAGGACTTTTCTTTACTCCCATCCCGCCTGGCCAGTTCCTCGTGCTCCCTTTTTTCCACCCAGACCGACTGTCACTGTTGCCAGGGACTGTTTGGGATGCCTCAATCCCTTGGACATGTGTGTCCATGGATTATTTTGCTCCTATTCCCAAGGTCCCTGCTGTCCTACAGGAGCCTGTGCAGCCCCAACCTGCCTGACATCCCCTCCCCAAGGTGCTTCTGGCAGAGGGGACAGTGTCACCGCTGTCCCAAGAGGATTTCTGACCCCATTGAAGCTCACTCACACTTACAGGCACGTAGTACATCTCCTCCTCCCCGTGCCTCCGTTTCTTAACGCCGGTGCCCAGCGCTGGGATGCCCTGGGGGCTCTGCTTGAAGGCTGGGAAGGAGAGGGGAAGAGAATTGTAGAGTCGTGGGAGACAGGACGTGGCAAGGAGCGCCTCAAGCTGTGCAGGATGCTAAAACCATTCCCTTGGGCCTGGCATGGGAGTGTCCCTTTGTTATTTTCAATAATGAATAAATATATCCAGCCATGAGAGCCATGCCCAGGCATCTTTGGGCTCTGTGAGGAGCAGGGCAGGGTCCGATTTATGAGATTTAGTGGAGAAAGGTCAAAGCATCATCCCTGAGTGTGGATTTGAGCCCAAACTTGTGGAGGGCAGGGGTTTCGGGTGCCCGGAGCCCCCCACCCCTGCCAGGGGACTCACTGCGCTTGTTGGCGTTGCCGTTCTTGGCCGTGCTCTCGTTCAGGGCCTGCTGCTCTCGGAAATGATCCTCGTCGGCTTTCCTGTCCCTGCCAGGACAGGCACAGATCCGCCCCTCAAAGGATCTCCTGCCCAGCACCTGGCCGCTGGGAGAACAGCACAGTCAGTGGCTCTGCTTCCCCTTGGGAAGGACATGGGGCTTGGTCCGGGCAGAAACCACATCAGCGACCCTCAGCAAGCAACGGAGCCCCTGAGTGAAGAGCAGCCAGCTCCTGGGGCAGAGGAAGGCTCCAGCTCCCTGGTCCCTCCGTGCCATCCCCTCTCCAAGCTGGCAGAGGGGAGCATCGCTGTGCAACGAGCTGGGGCTGCCCCAGCCCATTCCCTGGGGATGCTCCCTGCAGGGCAGGGTTCCTTCCCCAGCCCTCCCGCGGTGGGAAGGATGCCCAACCCTGCTCCCACAGCCACTCACTCTCTCGTCTCCAGGGTGATGATGATGAGGATGGGCCTCCTGTTCATCCCTCCCACGCAGCTGCTGTTGCACATGAAGTTGTACAGGATGGTGGTGAACTCGGTCCCCACCTGCCCGGGAGGGGAGAGCAGGTGCTGAGTGGGGAATGATGGGGGGAGGCAGGCTGGGATCCCCAAGGAGTGAAGAAGAGGAGGGGAGGCAGGCTGGGATCACCCGGGAGTGAAGAAGAGGAGGGGAGGAAGGCTGGGATCCCCCGGGAGTGAGGTAAAGGAAGGGAGGAAGGCTGGGATCCCCAGGGAGTGAAGAAGAGGAGGGAAGACAGGCTGGACTGGGATCCCTGGGGAGTGAAGAATCAGGGCTGGACCCTCTGGCACAGGGCTGGTGCTCTGGCAGGGTGAGCAGGGGAACATTGGGGATGGTCCCAGCTGGAAAAAGGGGACTGTACAAGGACTGTGGGGACAACCAGGGAAGGAGTGGGGGGATGTCCTGTTACACCCCACTTCCCAAGACCAGGCTGCTCTGGCACTTGCAGGTTCTGGAGCGTAGCTGCCACCAGTGCTGGGGATGAGCACAGCGTGGTCTTAGATGTAGGGGGGGAAAAGGGCCAAGCAGCCCAAACCAGGGAAGCAGGGGCTGGTCCTTCTCCCTGCCACGAGCAGCCAGGTACCTGTGGGGGCTCGTAGGGCACCATCACGCTCTGCCGCCCCGTCACCGGGTCATCCACGTACTGGGACAGGTTGTTGCCTTCCACCCGGATGAGGTGGCTGGCAGGAGCTGACTGGCCTGCAGGGAAAACCTCCAGTTAGAGCCATGGCTGCCCAGGGCACTCATCCTGACCACACAAGTGCTGTGACACAAGGGACATGCAGCCCCCGGAGCCCTCACCGTCATTGAAGTCACGGCCCAGCTCGTGGTTGGGGCAGCGTTTCACCACCTCGGTGACGTGCTCTGCCTTCTTGTAGACAGGCATGGCCCGGATGATGGTGCCCGGGGGTGGCGAGGTGGACACTTTGATCTGGATGGGGCATGTCTTGGCGATCTGACAGTAGAGCTTCTTCAGCAGCGGGGAGTACTGGAAAACAGGAGACATCCCTCAGGTGAGCATCCCTGGTGGGGTGGAGAGTGCTGCCCTGTCCAAGCTCGGCTTCCTCTGCTGCTCTGGTGCAAAGGCAGGGCTTCTTTCTTTTCCCTTTCCCCTGGAAACATTGAAATCTGACAGTTTCACCTACACTATGTTTCCACGTAAACCAGATAGAGCCACGTCTTGGGGCAGGGAAGGGTTTCCTAGATGGGGAAGAGCTCTGGCAGAGCGGGCACCACTGCACTGAGACAGAGGGAATCTCACTGGAAAACAGGAGATGTCCCTCAGGTGAGCATCCCTGGTGGGGTGGAGGTGCTTCCCTGTACAACCTCAGCTTCCTCTGCTGCTCTGGTGCAAAGGCAGATTTCTTTCTCTTCCCTTTCCCCGGAAATGCTGAAATCTGACAATTTCACCCACACTATGTGGTAGCTGCTTTCCACATAAATCAGATACAGCCACCTCTTGGGGCAGGGAAGGGTTTTGCAGATGGGAAAAGGTTCTGGCAGAGCAGGCACCACTGCACTGAGACAGAGGGAATCTCACTGGAAATCAGTTTGTGCATCACTCAGCCCGTTTTGGAAACATTCCCAGGTCTGTCCTCATACATGGAGCACTCAGGGCACTGACACACCACAGCCTGAGGAAATCATGCTTGGTGCCATTAGAAGTGTCACAGCTGATTAGGCAGGACCTGGGAGTTTAGTTCTGACACAGTTTAGTTCTGGGATTTTCCTGATTCTGACTCAATCCTTTGCAGCAGAAATTGTTCATGGAGAGGACAGGGTAGGGACAGGATGGGGACTACAGCCCGGGCTGGCTGTGGGAGGAGGATGCTCTGTGGCAGCTGGAGGCACTGCCAGCAGTCACTCCTGAGTAGAAAATGGTGTGTGGCCACCAAATTCCTCCCCGTGAGGGCACAGTGGGGTTTGCTTGGTGGCAAACTTGTCTCACAAGCCCCTTGGATGGGGGAAGCTCTGGGGGCTGCAGTGTGTGCCCCTCCAGAGCAGACTTGGAGAAGGAGAGCCTGTCCTTCACCTTCCAGGTGTGGGGATGTGCAATTCTGCAATTTTCTTCCACCTCAGCCGTGCCATGCTGTTTTCCATCTTGCAAGGAATGTGTTTGCTATACACCAGCCCACCCCTGTGCTTGGAGCAGCCCGTCCCTGCATGGCAGGGCATGTTCCTGCTCCAGGTATTTTATCTCATCCCCACAACACAGCGCCCGATGCCAAAAAAATACCACCGTGCAGAGAGTCTGTGGGGATGTTAAAGCTTGTCCTGAGCCATCCAAATACAGGTGTGCCGAGGGGAGGCTCTGCTCTCCCCGTGCCAGGCAGCTCCTGAGCTGGGGCTGCCCAAAACAGGGGCTCAGCACAGGGCTGGAGGGTGTTCAGGGGCTGACAGTGATGGCTCAGTCCCTGCTTTTCCTGGCTATGAGCATGTCCCAGTGCAGCTGTGGATCAGGCAGGAAGGATTTTTGTCTCCCAGTCCCTCTGTCCTGGCTGCAGGAGTAGATCCACCCGTGGCTGAGCAAGCTGCTCCCACCACCAGGACAGGGACAGGGCAAATAACAGAAAACATTGCCAGGTTTGTCTCATTTAGGTGGTCTCTGTGGAAGTTCTGAGAAGACATAAAGGGCAGAGGATCCGCCAAGGCAAACAGCAGCAGCTCCTCCAGCACTGCACTGGTGGCCAGCTGCAGGGACCAGCTCAGTGGGGTATCCTGGGTGGCCCAAGATCAGAACCTGCTCAGTGCTGAGGGAGCAGGAAGATGCTTTGGTCACTGGAGGGTGGTGCCTGAGAGCTGTAACATGCACTTGAACCTGAGAACAAGAATTAATCCTTATTTTTGTAGGCACTTGGACTCACCCAACAAGAGAGGATGCTTGGAAACCCCTACTGAAATCCCAAAATTTTGTACTCATACCGGATGATGCTGACTACACCTTGACTCCATGGCCAGGTTCGCTTCCTGGGTGTGATCCTGCATCCCCAGCAGGGATTCTCAGGGATCAGGCCTGAGCTGGAAGTGTGGGCTCCACTCACAGTGTGGTGACTCTGCTCTGCCTGGCTGGAAACTCCCATGTGGCTACAGCCCAGGGGACCCACTCACCCACCACGATGGGGTTCAACACCCTCCTTCAGAGGAGCCACCATGGCAAAACAAGGGTTATTTGGAGGGGGCTCTTCCTTGCCAGGTGTTAAAATACTGACAACTCCTGTCAAAGGATCTTTTCATGTAGACATTCCCGGGCAGCCCTCAACATGCCTGGGAACTATAACTGCTCTGGAAGAGCAGAGGTGCATTATGGCAAGTTCTTTGGTAACAAATTCTCTCATTATACCATGTTATGACATGGATAAATCTCTGTTAAATAGCAGAGTGATGCCCTGCAGGGGGAAGGCAGCCTCTCCGTGCAGACTTGCCTCTGCTGATAACCTTATCGTGTCCCAACAGCTCCGGGATCGCCTTCAAAGATCCCTCCACAATAACAAACTATTCTTTTAAGGAACTCCCTGCTGATAATTCTGGGCAAGAAAAGTCCAGGCTGTGCCCTGGGTGGCTGCGCTCCTGATTCCTCCCCCTGTGGAGCCATCCTGTGCCACACCTCCAGCTGCAGCCAGGGCTGAGAGGTCCCACAGACCCAGGGTGCTCATGGCCACCAGGACAGCCAGCATTGTGGTTTTGGGATGCCAGCTGCATCCCCAGCTTGGCAATGCACATTCTCTATAGGGGACACCAAAATCTGCACTATGCAGAATGTCCCTGGGCACACACCTCTCTTCTCCATTATTTGTATTTGATAATTATCGGCCCCAAGCACATCTCTGCTGGGCTGGGCAGCAGAGCCTGAGGTCCTGGCACCTCCCAGCACAGCCATACCCTGCCCAGCACCCTGAAAGGACCACAGGCACCATGTGCTCCTCAAATGTGACATGAGGCAGTGGCAGAGCAGAACCCAGAGATCAAAATGCTGGGATTTGATCTCAAACCAGTATGGCTGCCTCACTGCTTGGCTCTCTGTGCCATGGCTGTGTTCCTGTCACCTGCACAGGGGAACCTCAGTCTGTTCACCCACATCCTTCCCATTCTGCAGTGTTTAGACAAACTGACCTCTCAGGACTGGCCACATGTGGCAGCTGGGTCACAGACAAAGCTCAGGTCACTTGAACTGTGGCCAGATTGCTGCCGGGCATAGGAACAACATTTTGGGGCACCTGAACCCCTTCCTGGCATGTCCCGACCTCAGCTCCAGGATTCCTTTCACACCTACAAAGAAGCCAGGGTATGTTCTGCCCTGGGCATCTCCTGTCTGTGTCCCCACACCCTGCTCTACTCTGGGGATCACTGGTGTCTGTCTCCACGGTTACATTAGGACTCAGGTCACCTCTGTTCCTGGAAAACATTGGAAACTCTGTTATTGAGTATTACCATGTGTTTGGGGAACACAAAAGGTTTCTGTGGCTTGTGGAGGCTGGGTTGCTTGAACCAGCACAGAGCAGCAGCAGCACTGACAGTCTCCCCTGGAGCCTATGGAAACACACAGAACCTCTATTCCTTTGGGATTTCCTGCAGCTTCCAGTGTTGCCCTCAATTCTGGGCTGATACTGTGATGTCAGCTCTGTCTCTGTCCCTTCCCTACTACTGCTGTCTGTCCAGAGCACGAGGAATAAGCCAAAAAATGGAAAAGCCAAATTATTTAACTCCTAGCAGCCTATCATCTCTGAGCTCTGTTTCCCCAGGAGCTTGGTACCACAAAGGGCCTTTGGATGTGTTTGAAATGCAGCTGCTTTTTGGGTGAGGTGAGACCATGCTGCACCACTGCCAGATGGAACAGGACATAAACCAGTCACCCCATGGTGCCACCGGCCACTGTGAGGCTTCACCATGGTTATCCTGCTGCTGCTGCCCCAAGGAAATGTCCTGGACACCACAAGATTCCACTGAGTAAATGCCCCACAATGGCTCGTGGATGCAGTGCTGACGTGGAACCTCAGCATCCATCACTGCCCACCCTGAGAGAGGACCAGGAGATAGCTCCAGAGGCCGCCACTGCTCAGCCCTGGGGCTACCTCCCCATGCAGGAAATGAGCAGGGAGAGGTGGTTTTCCCCATGGATGCTGACAGCTTCACACAAAAAATAACCTGAGTCCTCTGCTGGAAAGACTTCCTGGTGAAGTCCATCTCGCCCGGCCGTCCCTGGGCAGCAGAACCGCTAGGAGGATGTGTCCCAACAGATTTGGAGCTGATAAAATCTTATTTATCTTCAACTGTTGACACCTAAGCGTCTAGACTTGCCTGTTGGGGAAGGCGCAGCCAAGGCCTCCTTTTCCTCTAGAAGGAAATGATTTGCTCAACAATTGCTTTTTCCACAAATCCTCCCCTCCTCCTCCTCCTCTTCTCCTACATTCCAGGCTTCTCATTAGCTTTACTCAAGACGTGTCCAGGACTGCAGTCAATGGATCCCCAATAAAGCCACTGGCCTGGCAAGGCAGAGAGAAGAAAAGTGCTGCCTCCGGCTGCTAATTTCCTTGCACTCCCCAGCAAGCAGCTGCAGAGCTGCATCCTGGGACAGGTTGGGGCAGATCGCAGGCGAGAGGTGATAATAACGTGTCTGTCATCTTCCCCAGACATGTAGCATCTTGCAAACCGCAAATACCGTTAACCGGCTCGGACGAATCTGTTACGGCAGATCCTGGAAGACGTGCCGGCGGCACAGCTAATTTTTTTTTTTTTGCTCTGTCTAATTTTTTTTTAATAACTATTTTTTAATCACTGGCCTGTAAACTCCTCACTGAGCTGGAAATTCCTCCCCGAGCTACTTTGTTGCTCATTTACTATGAGCCAGGTTTGAGTACGACTGGTGTCTGAGAGGAGAGGGGAGTGTCCAGCGCGGCCTGAGGTACCTGTCCAGCACACAGGTGGGCTGAACAGGGGGGATATTGCCCTGGGGATGGCTGTAAGAGGTACCCCGGTGCCCTGTGCCTCCAGTCCCTGCATCACAGTGGTGATGGGTTGAAGTGATGGCCATAGGGATGCCCCAAAACCCATCTCCCTACATCTCCATTTCCTATGCTACAATAATGATGGATTGAAGTGATGGCCATAGGGATGCCCCAAAAGCCATCTCCCTACATCTCCATTCCCTGTGCTACAATAATGATGGGCTGGGGTGATGGCCATAAAGGATGCCTAACATTCACCTCCCTGTGCCTCCAGTCCCTACACCACAGCAATGATGGGCTGGGGTGATGGCCATAAAGGATACCCCCAAACCCATGTCTCTGTGTCTCCATTCCCTGAGCCACAATAATGATGGACTGGGGTGATGGCCATAAAGGATACCCCAAAAGCCATTTCTCCATGTCTCCATTCCCTGTGCCACAATAATGATGGATTGGGGTGGTGGCCATAAGGGATGCCCAACACTCACCTCCCTGTGGTCCCAGTACCATGGCAGTAATGCCTTGGGGTGACACCAAGCCACCACCAGCTGTGTCCAGCACAGAGGGTCTCAAGGCACTCAGCAGAGCCCCCGATCACCCCAGCCATCATCAGCTCTGTCCCCCACAGGTCCCCCAGCCCTACAGACTGCTGATGTCTCAGGGCCTGCAGCAGAGCAGCACAGGGAGGCTCCCTGTGCTCCAGCCTGTGTTGTTCTACCTTAATTAGCATGCCATTACTGCTAATTAAAATTCCTTGGTTCATCCCCAAAGGACTCCTCTCCCTGCCCTCCCCAGTGAGCACATCCTTAAAATAACTTCCAGCGGGGATCTCTCTCACTCACTGCTGATCCAGCGCTCGCACAATGAGGGTTTAATCTCTTCTGGTAGCTCTGACTCCCTCTGTGTGGTGGATACTCAGATTCCCCCGACCAAGCCAGCCCAGAGCTCCCTCCCACTCAAAAAAGGAAGCCACAAATCCAGCAAGGAGATTACTTCACACTGCCAAGGATGCAGGGAGCAGGCTGGGAGGAGAGGGAAGGGAAAAGGAGGCTGAGTTGGCCTTGGGAATTGCTGCTGGGAAGGAAATGTGAAAACCAGCACAGCAAGAGCAGGATTTAGGGGGAAAGCACCGGCTCTGGAGCATCCCAGGAGGGCTGTGCCATGCAGGAGGAGCTGCTCCTCTGCTCTCTCTCAGCCACTGCCTGGGGTGGGCACAGGCAGTGTGTGGGTTTGCCAAGGGCACACCAGCATCCTTTCCCCTCCTGTGCAGCAGCGACCAGGGCTCCCAGCCCTGTCCCACCTCTCCTGCCAGGGAGCTTTGCCTTCCCCAAGCAGCAGCACTGCCAGGAAGCCATTCCCTTGACCTGTGCATACCAGACACGTTCAAGATAGTGGAACTGATAGCGGGATCGTGTTGGAACATCACACACCGAATTCCTTTGCCTTTTTTCTTAATTCCATTGTGTCTGGAGCTCCTGGAGCCTCATCCACACCCTGAGAGAGCTGGTGGAAAGCCTCCAGTGGCTGGCTTCGATGGGCTCTGGAGCAGGCTGGTGCTGAGGTTGCTTTCCTACTTCTGGCACACCAAAATATCCACATTTATCTGCACAGCTACTCAGGGTGTCCTCAGCTGTTCCAGCCCAAATCATCTCCAGGGCATGGCTGTTGGACAGCAGCCTCCCTGGAATATGGGAAGGTGCCAGAGAGAGTTTGCAGAGGGGGTTCAGAGATGCTCCTGAAGTATTTTCCCTCCTCTTCATATCTGCCTCTACCCCAAAAAACAGACAGTGACCAGCAGAGCAGAACCTGCCTCCCACACACCAGTTACACCCATCCTCCTCCTTCAGTCAGGACCAGAGAAAACATTTCAGCTCCCCAGTGCTGATGCTCCAGCTGCAAGATCTATCAAGCAAGTGGAACCAGTATCTCCCAGTGGCTGAGCACTGGGGTGCAGCCTGGTTTGCTGTGGGTGACTGCTGGACAGCCACCCACGGCAGCAGGAGCAGCTCTCCCCCTGCCCAGCCTTCCCCTCGCAGGCTTTTTTCTCCCTGAAACATCAACCAGAGCCTGGGTTTGGTTCAACCCCTGCATGGCTGTGTCAGAGGGTCCGGGCAGAGGAGATGGACAAACCTGCTCGGCGGTTTGTCCATCTCCCCCCGGCTCCAGGGGCTCCGTGTGAGCCCCGACAGCTGCCCCACACCGAGCTCGATCCCCCACGTCCCAAAGACCCCATTAACACCTCCGCGGCTCTGGCACATGCGCCAGCATCCAGCTCGGAGGGAGCCCCGCTCCGCCGCCAACCCGACTTGAGAAAAATCCTAATTATCCACCAGTTACCAGCTGGCTGGCGTGGCGAGGGGCTGCGGCGAGAAAACAGCCGCGATGGGCTGCGGCTGCAGCGTGTCCGGGCAGCGGAGCCGCGCTGCCCCGGCGGCCGGGCAGGATGCCGGCGTGCCCCGTCTTGCCGTGCCGCAGCTCCCGGCGCTCAGCCGGAGCAGCCTGCCAGAGGGGGGCTTCCAACCCGCAGGGAAAAGCTTATTTTCGGCATCTGGCCGCTGGTCTCTGTGATAAGAAGGCCATTAAAAATGAAGAGGGAGGTGGTGGCAGATTGGAGGGCTTCCTGCGGTACGGGCTGGTGAGGATGCTGCTGTCCGGAGCTGGTCAGAGCTCAGGCCCGGGAGGGGGACACCAGTGTCACCCACTGCTGCCCAGAGTCCCTCTGACAGGACAGAGCCGGTCCCAAGGCTTCACCCTTCTCCATTCACCTCTTTTCTAAAATTAGAAATTCAGCATTTTGAAGCAAGAGAGAGAGAAGCCGATGATGTTCTGGTCCCATTGCCCACACTGCTACCCTCAGCTCCCTTCCCTTCCCTCCTGCATTGAGTCAAGGGTGTCTGCTAAAGCACATCTTATCTCTGGAGAGATATGCAGACTCCTCATTTGAATCCTTCAGGAGCTGGGAGAATCCACCACATTCCTTGGTAAATTGTTCCTATGGTTAATTATCCTCACTGCTAAAAAAAAAAAATATACCTCCTTGTTTCTAGTTTGAATTTGCCTGGCTTCAGCTTCCAAGTGCTGGATCTCATTATGTCTTTTGCTATTAGATTAAAGAGCTGGCTGCTATCAGGAACCATCTCCTGGGCACACCATGGTCGAGCCCCCTTGCTCTTCTTGGGGGGAACCTCCATGCAGAACATTTCTGAGGTATTACTCTACAAGGCATCTGTTCCAAACTGTTCATTTTCTTCACATCTCCCTCCCAGGCCATGTCTGTTTTGTCAGTAGAGGGTTTGAAGTGTGGGCAGGAGCACTGTGTGTGGACAGGGCTTGGGGACACCCCTGCCCAGGTGACACTGATTTGCCCAGCCCTGCAGAGCAAGGGCTTGTCCAGCGCTCTACAGGGGCCAGTTCACCTGTCTTTAGGAGCCTCCTCTCCTAAACGAGGGAGAATGGGTAATGCCACATCTCCCAGAGGGATTCAAGTCAAAACCCTTCAAAACCAGGAGGCCATTGGGCTACACACTTCCATCAATCAAAGCTCGTGACAATATCAAAAAATGATGCCAAATCTTTTGACAAGATGACTCACGGAAACCATTTGTTTTGGCATTGCCTGCTCACCAGCTGTCCTTTCCTCTGTGGGCAGATCCTTTATGATTCAACCCCAGATTGCAGGAGACCTTCAGCTGAGACTCCTTCCCTCACTGCTCCAAAATGCTGCCCAGTGTGTGTTGGCTCTGCCGAGCTTGTGATCAGTGCCTGGTGGAAATTGATCAACCATCCTGGCATGAATTATTGGGTGCAGCAAAGCTCAGCGTACCCAAAAGCCACGAGGCTTCCCCAGGAGGAACAGGCTGGGCTGGCTCTTCCCCAGTGCTGTCCAAAGCAGAGCACTGGGATGGTTGATGCTGTTTGAGAAGGTGTGGCCATCACTGCTCTGTCAGGTGTCCCTTTCTGTCCCCAGCCCTGCTGACCAGACATTTACCTTCCCTTCCCAAGTGCCTGCATTTCCAGTGGCTTTTCCTTACCTTAGGTGTGTGTTCCCAGCTCACACAGTGTTATTTGTGAGTTCACTGACAACACAGAGCACATTTGTTTTGCTGAGCTCCTTTCTCCGTTAAACCTGAGTTTGTCAGGTGTGGCAGTGGCACTGCAGAGCTCACGGTGAGTTGGAGGAAGGCAGCAGCCTCATCTTTCAGCACTGACCATGCCTGTGACAGCCCCAGCCAGGAGGACACCAGGAGGACAGGGAGTGACACCAGTGTCACTGCAGCAGGACCATTTCTCATGTGGCACCTTGGCAAGCTGGACATGCTGCACCCGCCTTGGCAATCCTGCAGGAATCCCTGCTCCCAATGAAACATCCCCTGTGCTCTCCAGGGTGCCACTGCTGCTCTCCACAGGCTCAGCTCCAGTGCAGGTGGGCACTGGCCCTGCAGCCAACCTGCTCTGGGGGATGCAGCCATTGTGGCTCAGAGGGCCACACAGCTCTGAGTGTCCTCCCAAGTGCTAAAACCACTTCAGGCATTCAAATCCTCACTCTGGACCCTCCCCAGGACCCCTCCACAGATGCTCCCAGCCACCCCTGGAATGAGCCTGGGCAGCTCCCGGGTCCAGCTGCTCCCCCGAGGCTGGCAGGGCACCGTGTGGCACTGCCTGCCCTCAACTCCCACAAAGGCTTGGGATGAACAGCCACAACCTGTCCTGCGTGCCGAGCTCCCAGTGGGCACAGCCGGAGCAGAACAGTCAGCACAGGGTGATGCGAGGCAGCCTGAGCTCCCTTTAGTTAGAGCTGTGGAAAGATCCCGGGGGATGGGATGGCTTTCAGGAGGGGAGCCCTGCTGCGGTGCGTCTGCTCCACCCCAAAGCCATCCCACTGCACTCCTAGCTGGGGACAGTGGCGAGCGAGCACCGGCCACGGTCTGGCCCTCATCCCTCCGTGCCGGGACAGGACACGCTGCAGTGCTTGTTTCGGTTTCCATCCGGACGCCTTAGGCACGGGAATGCCTCCCATCCCTTCCCATCCCTTCCCTTCCCTGGGCAGCTTTACCTGTGGCTGCCAGCAGCTATCCATCCCCCAGCGGGGACAGGAGCGGGCTGGAATCACATCCTGCCCGAGGACCTCCGCTTTACTCACTTCCTAATGAAATGCAGCAAGGAACGGCAGTGGAAAGGGTGGAGATTTAACACCCGGCGAGGGCAGGGCGCTGTCCCCTGTGCCCGGTCCATGGGAAGCAGCAGCCACCGTCCGCGGGGAAGCTGCTGGACGGCACCAGCGGGAATTCGGCTGCTTCAAACACCGATCGCTGCTGCTTTCCACTGCACACAGCCTCTGGCTTCGGCAGGACACAGCCCCAGCGCTGCGGAGCTGCCGAGCCCGTTCCCCTCCCGCATCCTCCCCGGGATAACCGGGAGCATCCCGTCCACAGCTGCCCGGGGTGTCCCTGCAGCATCCGAGGATGCTTTCTGTGTCCCGCGGGAGGGACTGTCCTGGCAATTAAACACGTCACCTTCCGCAAACAAAAGTCATTATCACAGCCGGGATTTAAATACCGCTGGGCTGCTCTGCCCGTGCCATGACAATGTCAAACCGCAGCCCCGGAGGAAACTCCGCTGCTCCTGCGGGGTGTCAGCCGTCCCAACCCAACCTTCCTGCTCTGCCGGAGGAGAAAACCTGGCCGGCTCGAGCATGGTCAGCTGCTCCCTCAGAGGCACCCGCTGCGGGACTGACACTTGTGCCACCGGCCACAAGTGCTGGTTCTCCTTAAAAACCCCGCGCTGAGCCAGCAGCAGGGCTGTGGATTTAGGAGTTTCTGCCACAGAAAGCAGAGCAGCTCCCGTGCGCTCTGCCCGGCCCCGGGGCCCTGCTGGCAGAGCTGTCCCGTGCCGGGCAGCAGGAGCAGCCGCGGAGCAAACCTGCATCCCGGCTCCGAGAGACAGCAGCCATCCCCCTGGGCATCAAAACCTACTGCGCTCAAAATCCTGCTCTGTTATTTGCTGGGACTTGTAGGGATTAAGTTACTCCTCTAATACGGGAGGGAGAAGGACTGTAAATGACATTTTACAGCACAGCTGTAAATGGCATTCACAGCACAGCTGGGAACGCTGCCGGGAGATACGAGTGAAGGTCCCTCTCGCCCACGGCCTCGCCTCTGACAGCACCCGCTGGCAAATACGCCGGGAAGCACCCTGAGAACAAGGCAGGTACTTCCCCAGGACACTCCTTTTCGCAGGACATTTCCCCACCATTTAGGGAACGGCCACGACAGAAGTGACATCCCAGCCGCTGGCCTTCACACCCCTTTGGGACAAACCCCTGGAAAGCAAGCAGGGATGTCTCCAGCTACTTCCCTCCCCAGGGCCACCACCTGTGCGGGCGAAGTCGCCACCAGTGGTGGCTGCATCCCCCCGTGCCACCTCCCCACTGCCACCAGCTCGGGCGCTGCTGGCAGTGAGGACGCGCTCAGCCACACTGAGCATCTCCCCAGCCAAGGCAGAAGAACTCCTACTTACTGTCCAGGTGGCTGACTTGGCGGTGCTGGATTGCTGGAAGGTCACCTCGAAGTGGTGGGGACCAGGGTAGTCGGTGTTGGAGGGGATGACGGGGGCCGGGGACATGGCGTCGAAGGTAGAGCTGGGCTGCGAGTAGGGAGAGTGCGTTGGGACATTGGAGGTGTGCTCGGAGCTGTAGGGGCTGGTGGAGGCTGCTCTGCTGCCGATGCTCTGATCCATGCTGTTGTTCAGCAAATTGAACTGGGACTGGAGGAAGGGAAAAGGGGAGGAGGGAAAAAAGAAAACACCAGCCAGTTTAGAGACAGGGAAACCTCAGCCACCTTTCTCCAGGGCTGGGGTGTCCTGTTACAGCCTCCTTAAAGGGCCAGCGTGCGGGAGGGGAGGCAAAGGAGCTGGTCTGGGTGGCTCGGGTGTTCTGACAGGTCACCACTTGCGTGAGGGATGAAATCCGTGTGCTTAAATCTCCCCCCTCGAGCCTCTCCATCCTCGCTGGAGGCGGCGAGGTGCCCCAGTCCCGGATTTCTAGAGCACCTGCCTCGGGAAAGCCACGCTCCTGACAGTGGGCAGAGGGCAGGGATGTTGTGGGGTTTGCTCAGGTGTGGGAAGTGTTCCGCTGGAGGTGGGGAGTGCCAGCCCTGTCCTGCAGGCAGGGCTCTGCTCCCCGCTGTCCCTTCCAGCAGCCAGAGTGTCACAGCTCGGCGAAGCCACCCCGCCGAGGTGAGCAGCAGTCCCTGGCGATGGCACCGCTCCATGGCCGCGGCGATTCCCAGCAGCTATCCCGTTTTCCAGCCTCTTTCCAGCCTGTCCCCGTGTGTTCGCTGGTCACGGACACACCGCTCCTGGGAGCGCTTCCCTGAGCCGGCCAGCCCCGAGCAGTGGTTTGTAGCTGGTTTCCCAGGGGGATGTCTGCTCCCTGATGCAGCTCTAATTCGGGGAAAACCTCAAACCTACAAAGCAGGCGCTGCAGCAAAGTCACAGGGCATACAGACCCTCTTAGGCAGGTCCTGGCTCTTATTCCTGACCCAAAGAATGACTTTTTACAATTTTTTCCTTATTCCTATTCTGACCGATTACTGTCAAATTCTTCCAATAAGAGCTGGCAGCTCCTTTACCCAAGGCACAGCCCAAGCACAGCGACATTCCCAAGAGCCCTGTGGCTAAATCAATCTTAGTATTTCCTTAGAAAATCAGACTCAAATACAACTGTTTCTCAGAGCAAGTGGGATGGGTTTTTCCCCAGAAATCTGCAATTCCTGAATTGCTCAGGGGTTGCTCTCACCCTGCAGTGGCAGTGCTGCTGACCATGCACCCTGTCGGGTGCACTGCTGTGTGTCACCCTGGCTCCCAGCACTGGAGCAGGGACACAGCCCCCCTGGACTGTCCCTGTCCCCAGCACCCCCTCATCAGGGGCAGCTGTGGGAAGCCAAGAGCTGTGGAAGCAGCCGTGGGCACAGCCAGCAGGCTCAGAGGGCTGCAAAGCTCACGGCTCAGGAATCAGGAAACGTGTTTTAACTTGGGATCCCAACCTCACCCAACCCTCTTCGATGTGGAATGGTTTAAAGGCAATCATCCTTCTCCAGGGAAGTTCTCCTGTTGCCTGCATCTCTCACAAGGTCGTTGGAGCCTGTGACTAACTGGAGGAATGCTGAACAAGATCTGGCTTGCTTTTATGCATCCAGCCATTTTCTCCCCTAAAATATGTGCCTAAATCCCTCTATTCCTCCACACCGCTCTATAAATAGCCCAGCCAAAGACAAGCCAAGCTTTCCTTAATCCAGCTTTCACCTGGAGAAAAACTTGTGAGAAACTGGCAAAACAGGCACGTGTTAGGAAAGCTTTTACCATCCAACTGGGAGATGGAACTGCTGCAGGGACTGCGGGCAGGGCAGAGCCACTCAGGTAGCACATGAAAAACTGAGAGATCAACCAGGAGAACAGCAGCAAGGGAAAAGGGATTGCTGCTGGATGGGGCTGCTCCCAGCCCAGCTGATCCAGGAGTCCCAGGGCTGAGCTATTTTGCTCCCATGCTGAGAGACAGGATTGTTCATGGCTGAAGCCTGTGGGTGAATGGGGACCCACCACAGAACGGAGCATCCCGAGCTCTGTGGGGAAGAAAACCCTCCCTCAGGAGGGATGGTGAGATAAGAGACCCAGGGTATCACCTCTGCCAGCCAGGCTGGCTGCCCCGAGCTGGGCTGCCTCAGCACAAAGCAGGAGGCAGCACCCTGAGCGCCCAGATTTTGGGAATCTTTTGGCAGAGAGACCCAGAGTCAGGTGCGTGGGCAAAACCACAGACTTGCTGCTCAAAATTGATGAAATTGTGGAAACATTCCGCTAAAAGACAAATTGAAGGCAGAAGTGTTTGTGTGTGTGTGTAAATATGTACCTACACACACAGGGATAATTGTTCACACAACTGCAGCAACGACCTCCCATGGAACAGCCCCAACAATGGGACACACGGGCTTGGTACCAACACAGTCAAGGAAAAACCAGGAATTACGGAATTTCCTTCTATTTCCAACTCCCTCCGTGCCTTTGTCTGTTCCAAATGCCAGGGACAGACACAAACCCTTTTCCCTAAGGAAACAACCTCAGCACTTGAGGACAGGGCTGGAAATGTATTACCTGCAGCACAGGTACAGGTGCAGGTACAGGTACAGGTACCTGCCCTGCCCTCCCAGGGATTTCCAGCAGGGAGAGGAAGCCTCCCTGGGGAGGCAGGCTCAGCTGAGTGGATGACAAAGTGGTGCTGGACACCTCCAGCACCCCCAGGTGCTCCTTGGATGGATGCTCTGGCTGACCCCCTTCCCACACACAGCTGAGGGACCCTGCACCCTCGGCACCTGAGCTTTAAATCACACCTTGGGCTCTGCAGGCAGCAGATGGGGCAAAGCAAGAGGAGCAGCGACTGCCCGCCGAGGCTGCAGCATCCTGCACCAACACGAGCAGGGCTGCACCAGCTCCAGGACAACGACAGGAGTGCACTGGCACAACCCCTGGGGCATCCAGCACCCAGGCCGGGCAGGCAGAGCCAGAGCAGGTACCCCAGAAGCCGAGGATAACTCTAAGGAGAGCATCAGAGCAAAGCCCGCCCGCAGCAAGCAGCACCTACCGTGGTGTAATGCTGCATCGGGTCGCTGATGTAGAGCATTTTAGTTGTCTCGGGGCTCACGGAGCGCGGGGAAGGCTCCTGGCACCGGAGTCATGGGGTCGGGGCGCCGCCGGGGAGGGGTGGCGGTGGGAGGAAGGAGCGGGAGCGGGGCCGGGCGGGCAGCAGCGCCAGGGATGCTGCGCTGGCCGCCCGTCCGTGTGCCGCCGTCTGTTGGCTTTTTTTGCTTTTTTTCATCTCCCTTAGTTCTGTCAACTCGCTGCATCCAACAACAAAACGGGGCCCACCCCTTCTGTCCCTCATGACTATTCATTAAAGCACAGGGCAGGCCCCAGCTTGCCCAGTGATGGACTGGGCGATACCAACCATTCCCACTGCAGGGAGAGCAGGGGTCCAGCTCCACCACAAAACCTGTCCAGATCCCACTCCCCAAAGCTTCTTCCAGCCACACGGGGATGGAGAACTGCTGGGCTGGCATCTGTCACCTGCACACTGAGGTGATCACCCTGGCACTGACCAGGCAGGGCAGTGACTCTGAGAGAGCTCCGTGTCTGGGAGATATGGAGTTGTTTTTATCTGGATGGACACATATGGGTGAGGATGGATGGATGGATGGATGGATGGATGGATGGATGGATGGATGGATGGAGGGATGGATGGAGGGATGGATGGAGGGATGGATGGATGATGGAAGGATGGGTGATGGAAGGATGGGTGGGTGGGTGGATGGAGGGATGGATGAAGGGATGGATGGAGGATAGATGATGGAGGGATGGATTGATGGATGACGGATGGATTGATGATGGATGGATGGATGGATGGATGGATATCTAGAGGGACAGACAGGAATAGTTAGGGATGGATGCCTGACAGAGCATTGGGGTGACCTGCTCAGTGCCACCAAGCACCAGCACCACTGTGGCACTGATGTGTGCCAAGAACAGCAGGAATCACGGACTGAGTGGTCCCTCCACAGCCTCTCCCCATCCCATTACCAGATCACTTTCTGCCGCACACCCCAGGCTGCTCCAGCCCCGCCGGGCTCGGCTTTGCTTACAGCAGGATCGAGAGGAAAGGCGAGGCTCGCTCAGCGAGGGGCACAGCCACAATTAGCAGCGCTCTGCCCGGCTCCTGCCCGCTGTGAAAGGCCGGGGAAGGGAGGGAAAGCGAGCGGAAAGCGAGGGAAAAGGGGCTGGGGGAGGGGAGGCAAGCTGTCGGTGAGGGAAACAGCGACTTTCGGGAGGGAAAAAGTGACTTTCGGGAGGGAAAAAGTGACTTTCTGGAGGGAAAAAGCGATTTTCTGGAGGGAAACAGTGACTCCCATCAGGGAGATGCATCCAGCAGCCTCAGGGATGCTCCGGGCACCGCCGAACAGGCACAAGTGGCCGGGATGTCTCGCACGGCAGAGATGCTTTCCCAAGATTTTGTCTGAGGCAGAAGCAAAGGCTTCTGCAGGAAAGACAGCGGCACGGGGCTGGGGCTGTGCTGGGAGCAGAGCTGCGAGCTCGGCGTGCCCCTCCAGCAGCTCACAAATGGCTTTGTCCCAGAGCGAATGACACTGCTGATGTCCTGGTACTGCCCTAGAGCTCCCCGCTGCTGCCTGCACTGTTATCTAACAATAAATAGCCATGGTTTTACTGACCCTTGTGCCATTGATTAACCCTGCACCAGCGCCAGCAAGCTTGGGTTATGAACCAGCAAATCCCAGAGCCCCCAGCCCACCCCTGCAGGGAAATTGAAGTGTGTGCCCGGCTCAGGTCCCATCCCTGCTGCTGAGCACACTCACCATCACCGGGTCACTCATGCCTCTCATCTGGAACACGTCCATCGTGACCTCTGTGCTGTTGGAGACCTCACTGCTGCTGCTGGGGTTGGCTGGAGGCAGGTCGAAGTAGGTGCTGTCTGGTTCCCTGAGCAGAAATTGAGGCACAGTCATCTCCCAGCCCTCCAACACAGCCTGTGCCACCACCACCACCCCCAGCAACTCACAGTCCCCTAAACCTTGTCCCTCTCCCAACTTCTTCCTCCATCCTCTGCTTTTATTTCCACCTGGCAGAGCAGTAGATGTAGGAAATTCTGCATCCACCCAGCTACTCCAGCATGTCTGTCAACTCAGGGTGTCTTTAGGAAGGTAGGAAGACGATTAAATGGAGCACAATCCTTCCCCTTGCTGGATCAGAGCATGAAGCTCGAAGGCCAGAAGCCTTGCAAACATCTTGGTGGGGCTGGAAGGTGTTTAATTTTGGAATTAAGGGTCCCAGCTTGAGGGGAGCTCTGCTCTGGCCCTGACACTGTCCCCATGCTGCCCTGGAGCATTGCAGGAAGGAGCTACCCATGAGACAGGCAGGGCAAATGGAGTGCCCTGAAACCAGGGAGGCAAATGTGCCAGGTGGCAAAGGTGTCTGCGGAAAGAGAGGATGCAAAAGGAAATTTGTCATTGTCAAAGAGCCCCTGAGCACCCCCATGGAGAATGAGCAGACCCCACTTACAGCGTGCTCCAGAGGTGCTCGAACGTGGGGCCTTCATCAGCCGGGGATGACTGGGACATCTTCAGAGCAGGGGAGTCCGACAGAGGATAGACCACCCTGGCCAAAGGGAAACAGCAGGGTTAGTTAGCACTGCCAGTGTGCTGGGCTGTGCTGTGCCATGCTGTGCATTGTGTGCTGTGCCATTCTGTGCTGTGCCATTCTGTGCTGTGCCATCTCACTCCAGCAAAGCAGCTGTCCAAGGAATCCCTCAATCCCAGCTCCCTCCCAGCAGCACAGCAGGGACCAGAGACCCCCAGAGCCCGTGGCAGGGGATGCACAGGTCAGGGACCCCAGGGTCCCTTGTGGGGCACACACAGAACCAGAGACCCCAGAGCCATCGAGGGGGACACCCAGGACCAGAGCCCCCCAGAACCACTGTGGGGCACACACAGAACCATCATGGGGACACAGAGGACCAGAACCCTCCAGAGCCCATTGTGGGGGACACTCAGGACCAGATTCTCCCAGAAACATCGTGGGGGGACACAGAGGACCAGAGACCCCCAGGGGCCATCGTGGGGACAGAGGACCCGAGTTCCCCAGAACCATTGTGGGGGACACAGAGGACCATAGAGCCTCAGAACTAACATGGGGACACAGAACCAGAGCCCCTCAGAACCATTGTGGGGGACACTCAGGACTAGAGATCTCAAAGCCATCGTGGGGGACACAGAGGAACCAGAGACCTCCAGAACCATTGTGGGGGACACAGATGATCAGAGCCCGTCAGAGCCATCGTGGGGGACACTCAGAGCCCATCCTGAGTGACCACAGCACTGGACACCCCGTGGCCCACGCTGGGGGACAGTGTCCCCAGCCCCACAGTGCAGGCCAGGGCAGCAGGCAGGGATGAGCTCAGCAGCTCAGTTTTTCACTCAAAGCCTCCTGGACGCTGCTGCACAGTCACAACCAGAGCCACGCTCAGTCCAGCCCGTTCCCCCTGTCCCTGCACGGGGATTCTTGGAGGAAAGCAGCCCAGCCCAGCTCTCCCTGTGCCCTCTCAGAGCCAGCAGCTGGAGCCGGAAGTTTCACGGAGCCATCTTGAGCCTCGTGCTGCCTCCCCCCCGGGCAACCATCATCCTCCTCCCTCCGCCTCTCCCTGCAAGCAGCAGGACCTCTCCCCTGCCCTGGCTGACACCCCCAGGCACATCTGGCTGTCCCTTTTCCCCACGCTGCTGTCAGCATCCCATCTCGGCTGCGCCATCTCATAGTGAAAACCCGACACTTCCTGCCTTTTGGGCGGGAGTGCAGGGCAGCTGCTCCCCGAGCCAGGGATGCTCGGGTGCCCAGGGCCCCTGGGACTCAGCTGGGGACCGGCTGGCTGCAGGGGACAGAGTTAAAATGAAAGCAGGGAAGCTTTCCCCGTCGGTTTCGACAGAACACAGCGTGCGCAGCCACCCTGCCTGGAGGAATTCCCACACACTGGAGGGCACAGGAAGGCTCAATCCCCACGGCTCCCATGTCAGGCACAGCTAAAAGCAGAGTCTGATGTCCTCCCGTCCCTCCTCACCCCACGTGTGACACACAGAGAAGCGAAAGCAGCTCTGAGAGAAGCCTAGAACAGACGCAGGTGACAGAACGGGACTGCTGGCACTCTTACCCTTCTTCCATGCTGCTTTCCCTGGCCCAGAGCAGCTTCAGGAAGTAGCCAGGCCTTTTCCTCCCGAGGAGAAAGCACCTCTGCACCGCCCCGGCTGTGTGGTCAGCACGGGTGACACCAGCTCTAACCACGTGGCTGCTCTCGCTCTCACAAGGAAAGAAATCTGACTATTTTAAGGGCGTTTCGGAAGTTCCCTTTCACTCTCTCAAAGCACAGCATGGGTGTGCAAAGCCAGGCCAGCCTCTAATGGTGCCTGGGCTCTGAGTTAAGGGGTACAAAGGGGAGCTGGGGTGGTGAAGCACATCCCTGCTGCTCTGATCCCTGCTCATCGCCTCTGCAGCAAGAGTGACAGCCCAGCACCGAGCACCTGGCTTTGTAAAGAGTTTACCAACCAATTTACCTACAAATAGGGTTCCCCCAAATTTGTCTGGTGCTGATGTAATTCCCTCTGAAAGGAGGGGCCATGTAGAGCCCCTTTTCAGGGAATGCTGGAGGCATTCACGTTTGGGAAGCTGGGAAAGCTGTGATGCTTCCTGCAGAAGGAAAAGGGTGAGAAGCTGTGGGAGCTTTGTGCAGCATCAAAATCAAAGGGAAATTGGGAAGAGCCTTAGAGCCTAATTCTGCATTGCTCTGGAAGCATTCCTGGTGGCTTGGATGCAATTCTGTGCCCAAGGCTGAGCAAATGGCACCTGGGGCTGAGCCCAGGAGCAGCCACAGCCCAGCTCTGCTCCCTGCTGTCACCACAGGGAGGACCTGGGGGTTGATCCTCACTTCCTCCAGCAAGAGTTCTCCAGCCAGACTCCCCCAGGAGGACTGTCACCCGCAGAGACCCCAAACTGCTCGTTAAAGTGGGGATCTCCTCTCGCAGGGAAAGGGTGCGGCAAGGAGAATTCCAGCAAGGAATTCTCCATCCATCCCACCTAGATGCAGTGAGGGATGCTTGGCACGGCTGGCACAGCTCGGGAGGGACCTGCACTGGATTTAGTGCAGGTTTCTAAAGGAAAAAAAAGACCAAAAAGTGCAAAGCAGGGGGTTGGTGCTGGGATCCAGGGCTGCCGGTGGGATTTGCCGGCGGTCACTGGGAGAGCTGCGCTCCAGCGTTCCCTGGATTGCTGCTTCCCTCTGTTGCTAGTCAGGGCATTGCAGGGAGGCTGCACACGGGAAAAGAGCCCGGCAGCGGGCAGAGAACACCTGCCAACAGGGGATCCCGCAGCTCTGAGCCCCGCGGGACCCGGCGGGGCTGCCCCCTGCCCATGGAGCTTCCCTGTGAACAGCCACTGAAATAATTCCCAAAGATTCGCATGGAAAAGCTCCACGTAGTCAGTTTTCCACGGTGCTGTGGAAAAACCCAGCCCCAGCCCCAGAGGGAGAAGGAAAAGCAGGGACCAAGGGCCCTACAGCCAGCCCAGCATGGGAGAACAACTCCCTGGAGAAGCAGAGCAGATGAACCTCAGTCCATCCAACCGTGCCTCACTCACGTGTTGTGACCACACAACAAATAAAATATAAATTCTAATAAATATTAGAATGATCAATAAGGTCTAATACATTATTGGAATGGTTATAAACTCAACTTTTTTCATCACAGCGAGGATGGTGAAGGGCACTGTGTGCTCTCAGCCTTGCTGGAACTGGCTGAGTTTGCTCACTGAGTTTCTGCACTGTCTGGGATGAGCATCTTTGAGCTCACTATCAACTTTAGGGCTCGGGTTTAGCACCAGAATTGCTCAGAATTTGTTATTCATAACTCCAACAGCCCAGAAGGAAACATGACAGTGTTTTGCAGCCACCTGAAGGGGAGATAAATGCACAAACCAAATGTAACAGGGGTATCACTAATTCCTAAGGACTCTCTGGGAGAGCGGGAATCCTGAGAGCTGTTTCACCCCTCACACAGAGCTGCTCCATGAATTGGGAACTGGTCCTGGCCTTTCTCTCCTCCTCACACCCAGACCCATCAGGCTCATCCAGCCCACAGCAAACAACTTAATGTCTGAAAAAATGCTGCCATCCCCACGGTGCCAGCACTGCCCTGTGCTATCATTCGTTTGTCCCAGACTGTTAAATTCACACCTGCAAAATGAGCTTTGTCAAAGCAATGGAGAGCCAGCCAGCTTTCCTGCAGCACCCTTTGAATCTCGGGACCCCTCCGTGGGGTCCAGCAGCTTGTCAAGAATTTTCTCCCGAGGGGGAGGCAGGTTGGAGAGAAATCCTCTGTGCCAGCAGCGATGGGGCAGGAGGCTGGGGCTGCTCCCCCTCCCTGGCAGCCCTACACAGGGACCTGAGCCCAGGATCCAACCCTTCCATTGCCTCTCCCATCCAAGGCTCCCCCGAAAGTGCTCTCACTCCGGAGTTAACCCACTTTGGGAGCAAACTTTCCCAAGACACTTCACCACAACCCCGCCGCAAATCACCCTCCAGCCGCCTTATGGAGAAACTCACACACCCCCAGAGCGAGGGGCTTCCTTTGGTCGGTTTTTTCCCCCCCTCCTACCTGAGTTTTGAGGTCTCCTGCAGCCAGGAATGGCCTGGGATTGAGGATCTACGTGATTCACCGCGCTACCCCGGAGTAGCGTCCCGGTCGCCAAGGCAATGACATTGGAGCTGCCGAAAGCTCCGTGAAAAGTGAGGCAAAAGCTCCTGCGCTCCTTCCTGCCATGGGAGGCACTTGCAAGGGGGTGGGGAGTGCTCAGCCGAGCGTGCCAGGGGATTAAAGCTGGTCACCAGCGCCAGGTGGCTGCGGGGGGGCAGGAGTGGCCACAGAATCGGGGCTCGGTTTGGGTCCAAGAGGGGACACAGAGGAGTTCTGTCTGCTCATGGATCCCTGGAAGTGGCCATGGTCAGGTTGGACAGGGCTTGGAGCAAGCTGGGATAGTGGAAGGTGTCCCTGTCCATAGCAGGGGCTTTGACCCAGATGAGCTTTAAAGTTCTTTGTACCCCAAACCAGTCCAGGATTCTGTATTCTGCTCTATATGCACTGAGCTCCACTGCAAAATACAGTGAGAACAAACCAGGGAAAGGGGCTTTTACAGTAGTAAATACAATCCTTGATTCCATCACTGCTGGGGAAGCAACTCCAGCTTTTAAAACATCACTTTCTGTCTTATAATTTATTTCACAGAATCCCTCAATGGCTTGGGTTGGGAGGGACCTTAAAGTTTATCCAGCTCCACCCCTGCCATGGCAGGGACATTTTCACTGATCCAGGGGCTGCAGACCGTGGGGGCAGAGGGAGGCAGCTGTGCATCCCCTGGCTGCTCAGGGGGAGGGGATGCACAGGAGCCTCAGTTTTGGGGTCACTGGCTGTGCTTTGGGGTCACAGACATCCCTGGGAGCAGTTTTGGGGACACTGGTTGTGTTCTGGGGACCCTGCCTGTGTTTTGAGGACCCTGACATCCCTGGGGGCAGAGTTTTGGGGACCCTGGTTCTGTTTTGGGGACCCTGGTTCTGTTTTGGGAGCACAGACATCCCTGGGAGCAGAGTTCTGGGGACTCTGTGTTTTGGGGACACTGTTTGTGTTCTGGGGACCAAACGGAACAGAACGGAACGGAACGGGACCTCAGCCGGCACCGCCCGGCCCGGCCCCGCCTCCGCCAGCGCTGCGCCCGCCGGGAGCCGGGGAAGCTCTTCCCGCTGCGCGGGGCCCGGGCCGGGCCGGGCTGAGGGCGGACCCGGGGCAGCGGCGGAGCCCCGCGGCCTGCGGGCTTGAGCTCCGGGGCTGCTGCCGAGAGGCTTTGAGGCACACAGCGTCAACACCGGAGACCTGAGTTAGGTTAAATTAAGCTGAATCAGGTAGATTAAGTAGTGCTTTAAATTAAGTAGTACCTGAAGGGAGCCTACAGGGAAGGTGGAGGGGACTTTTTACAACGGTTTGGGGAGGAGGGACAAGGGACAACAGCTTCAAACTGCTAAAGGGCAGGGTTAGGTGGGATAGTGGGGAGGAATTCCCTGTGAGGGTGGGCAGGCCCTGGCACAGGGTGCCCAGAGCAGCTGTGGATGTCCCTGGATCCCTGGAGGTGTCCAAGGCCAGGCTGGACAGGGCTGGGAGCAGCCCGGGACAGTGAAAATGTCCCTGCCATGGCAGGGGTGGAACTGGATAAGCTTTAAGGTCCCTCCCAACCCAAGCCATTGAGGGATTCTATGAAATACAATAAATTATAAGACAGAAAGTAATGCTTTAAAAGCTGGAGTTGCTTCCCCAGCAGTGATGGAATCAAGGATTGTATTTACTACTGTAAAACCCCCTTTCCCTGGGTTAGTTCTCACTGTATTTTGCAGTGGAGTTCAGTGCATATAGAATAGAATACAGGATCCTGGACTGGTTTGGGGTACAAAGAACTTTAAAGCTCATCTGGGTCAAAGCCCCTGCTATGGACAGGGACACCTTCCACTATCCCAGCTTGCTCCAAGCCCTGTCCAGCCCAACCTTGGCCACTTCCAGGGATCCAGGGGCAGCCACAGCTTCTCTGGGCACCCTGTGCCAGTGGCCCACCACCCACAGGGAGGTTTTTTTTTTTTTTAACACAACATTGACTCTCTCTGAACCAAACCTGGCATCACAGCAAGCCTGGCAGGGGCAGCCCTGGTGTTCCATGCAGGATCCTGCCCCAGCTCAGCTCAGCCCTGTGTCCCCCCCAGGCCTCGTGTGTGCAGCACCGCTTGGTGGTTCGGGATGCCAGCTCCCTGCAGATCCTGCAGCTCTACACCTGTGCAGATCAGATCCAGTACATCGAGTGGTCCTCGGACTCCCTGTTCATCCTGTGTGCCATGTACAAGCGGGGCATTGTCCAGGTGAGGGGGAAAGCAGCACAGGGTATTCCTTACTGGGGTTTGGGGGTGATGTGAGTGAGAGTTTAACAGCCAGCACTAGGCTGAGGCTTTGCTGAAGCACCTGGTGTTATTGGTAACACAGTTTGGAGGATAATCCAGCATGCCAAGATTTTGAAAGCCACGACAAACATCTTAGTTTGAAAAAGAATATTTAGCATAGAAATATCTAGCAAAACAGATCAGAATTGGAGGTTTTCTTACTGCAGTAGGAAATAAACAACATGCAAGCTTGTTGAATGGACTAAACCTGTTTAAATGTTGGATATTCAGAATACTTGTCACAGAAAAAACCCAACCCCACATCATTTTCCATTTCCATGAGCACACAGAAGTGCAGGACTCACTTTTGCAGCGGGATCCAGCGCCAGTCCTTCATGGCTGCGGGTGGCTGGGCGTTGCTGAGCTCCCTGAGCTGGGATGCAGGAGCCTTTTGCCAGCTGCAGAGAATCCTCCCGAGCACAGGTTTGGATGAGCTGATGCTTCCTGCTGTGTGTGGTTGCTCCCTGCCCCAGGTCTGGTCCCTGGAGCAGCCCGAGTGGCACTGTAAGATCGACGAGGGCTCCGCGGGATTGGTGGCTTCATGCTGGAGTCCGGACGGGCGTCACATCCTCAACACCACCGAGTTCCATGTGAGTGTGGAGGCAGCCTTGCTCCCCTCGGTGTCAGATGTTTGCTGTCTGCCCTTTGCCTCCTAAAATAACCCAAAGCCCTTAAAGCTGCAGCGGTGGTGGAGGGCACGGATGCAGCTCTGCACTCCTGTGTGTAACTCGGGTTAGTTCCAGGTTGGGTGTTTGTTGTTCCACTAATATTTTGTCCTCTTGCTTCTGGTGAGAAGGTAGAAAATGGACGCTTCGAATTTGAAGGTAAAATTGTGTGGTTTAGAGCATTATCCTGATGTTTTTGATTTTGATGCCATTCATAAAGCAGTCTTAAAAATCCAGTATGTTGCTTGCACGGTGAGAAAAACTCAGGATTTCTAGTTAAAAAAACCCAAACATAAATGTTTCAGAGTGATTTTAAATTAAAACTTATAGGCTTACTGACCTATGAGATGAGATTTAGATGCAAATCCTGGAAATATTTTCCCAGTTGTTTGATTTGACATACAGGAGCCAGACTGCTGGTGGAACCACTTGTGAAATTAACATTATAACACCTTTAATATTTATTGAGACCCATATTGGGGAATGCTACTAATGTAGAATCCAGATTGGTTTGTGGATGGTCAGTTGGTTGTGGATTCTGACTTTTCCACCTTTTGGATTAGAGCTGATGATTGCTGTTATTGAGTACAACAATGAAGGGTCAGAAAATAGCCAAGAACAGCATGAGACACTTTGTGTTTACTCTTTCCAAACCTGTGGAAGGGTTTTAGGTGACAGGATCTTGTGCCATAACACTAGCTAGCACAGAATTCACATGCTGCAGTGCAGGATTCCCCCTTTTTTTGGGCAAACCCCAGTGCTAGTGGGATATGGCTGTGGACAGCAGTCTGTGTGTGTACAGACCCACTCCCCCATCCCTCTAGACAGGAGTGATAAGTTTAGCCCTTGGTTTTCCCAGGTGTGAATTGCCCTGACAGCAGCAATAAAAATTAAAAACAAGCCCAGAATTCCAGCCTGGAGGCAGAGCAGCCATCCCTGCTGGTCAGGCAGCAGCAGAGGAGGCAGAACTGCAGGCTGGGGCTGTGTGAGGCTCCCAGGGAAGATCTCGTGGCACGTGCATGTGGGGGTGGACCAGGGAGGATTTATTGCCTCCCAACAGAACTCGGTTTGACCTTAGAGGATTTCATTCAGCCTTTGCCAAGTTGGCATCTGTGTTGGGATAAGTTTCCTTTCCAGCTGTAAACAGGTTGCTAAATTAGCTGTTGTCAGACAGCTGCTGTCAGAGAGCTGTGTTTACTCCCTCCCTGCTAAATCCACAGGCTGGGGGGATGGACGTGGGCAGTGCTCAGGGTATTTAATATCAGTGTCTTATCAAATCCTCTGATTGCCTGGAGGGTTTGGGGGTTCCCTGTCAGCCAGCTCAGCTGGGCTTTGGTCACTTCAAACAGCACCAAGTAACCACTTGTTATTCCTCAGGTCAGTGTGTGAACTCCACTGAGCTCACAGGGAACTTATTCCCCTATTCCCTGAGTTTTTTAAAAGGTTATGGTTGGGCTAATTCCTTTCTAGCAATCTGTACTTACCAGTGCCTCAGAAAAATCCTTACAGAATCCCAGAATAGTTGGAGTTGGGAAGGCCCTCTGGAGATCATCCAATCCAGCCCCCCCTGCCAAGGCAGGGTCACCTGGAGCAGGTGACACAGAAAAGCATCCAGGTGGGTTTGGAGTGTCTCCAGACAGGGAGATTCCATGCCCTCCCTGGGAAGATGTTCCAGTGCTCTGCCACCCTCCATGGAAAGAAATTCTTCCTCATGTTGAGGTGGAACTTGTTGTGTTTTAGTTTCTGGCCATTACTCCTTGTCCTGTCACTGGCACCTAAAGAAGGAGTCTGGCACCATCCTTTGACACTTGGAATTCATCAGCTAATTTGTAGGGTTTCTTTGTGTTCCTCCTCTATTGAAATCCACTCTGGGAGGCAGTTCCACATTATCAGTGTGTCCTGTGGAAGATGTTCAACCCTGTGTGACTCCTTCCAGTGCCAGAGTTTACAGACACAGGTAGAGCTTAACCAACAGCTGCAGGTAAAGGATCTGAAGGAAATTGATCCTCTTCACATTTCTGAAAGTGCTCAAAGCCAGGTTGGACTGGTCTAGTGGAAGGTGTCCCCTGCCCATGGCAGGGTGGGATAAGAGGAGCTTTAAGGTCCCTTCCAACCCAAGCCATCCTGGGATTCTGTGACTCTCTGCTTCCTCCTGACCCTCGCATTTTGGGATAAATAGTGTGAAGATATTCTGGAGTGTTTCTCTGAAGAGCTGTGCTTATAAACGACATACTTGGTACTTTGTCTCATTCCATGTCAAGTCCTTAAGCACTGAGGAGCTTCTTTGGAGTTCAGCAGCAGGCAGAAGTGTGTGTTTCTGTGTGTATCCCAGCTAATCCTTAGTAACTGTGCGTGGCTGCGTTGGCTGAAAAATGCTTCCTGGCGAGGAATGTACTCTGAATAATCTTCTGAAATCCAGTGCTGACAGACACTGCTATGTAAGGGGGCTGAGTGACCCAGTCAAGTCTGGGACAAGAGTTGACAGTCATTTGAGCTGTAGGTTGTTTAAAAGTGTGTTTTTGTCTGCTGAAAATCACCAGTCCTACACCTGCCTGGAGCTGTCAACATTGGGCTGTGGTCCTGGGCCACTGTTTATCACATTACCATCTAAATACTTTTTATTTCTCAGCTGTTTTTAGGCTATTTTAAAAATGCTTCTGCTTTTGGTTTGTTTTTCCACTGCAAAACAACAGCTGAAAACTTCTCAGACACCATTATTGTGAGGATTTGAGTTTGACAGCTCCACTCAGTCGAGTCATCTATGCTGAAGAGAAAGTATCCCCCAAAAGGAGCAGTGGAGAAAGGCTTGCTGTAGTCTTATCTAATCATGGGCTGTTCTCCTTCTATAAAAACAATTGTCCCTTCTCCATGAATTCCCTGAGAGAGGCAATGAGCAGCAATGGAAATTTCCTGTCATTTTTGAAGTGTTTGGTTTCTTTTCTCACCCTCTGTGTTTGGTGTTTCTGTTGCTCCTGATCCTGTCTGCAAGCTGTGACATAATCCTTCTAATCTTCTTCATCTCATTTATGTTGGCAACTTAAATGAGATTGTGGAATGTTCCAGGTGGGAATATGAAGGTTTTCCCTTTCTGTCAGAATTCAGTTGTAAACACAACGTTAAGGGAAGGAAGGGGGTGTGAAATCCATACATTAAGCACATAATGTGAGTTTCTCTGTAGGAATGTCTCAGTGGGCACAAATGGAACAACAGAAAAGATCCTACTTTCAGGAAGCAAAATGATTTAGTTTTGAATGTTCCTAGCTCTAGAGCAAACCATGCAGTTGTGTGAGTTGGACGAGAAGTTACAATGGAATTAATAAAATGTATCTGTGTGCTTCCCTGTGAGCCTGCAGCCCTTGCAGGGGACAGAGTGGAACAGAAAGAACGACAGGATGAGAGGAAACAGCCTCAAGCTCTGCCAGGGGAGGGTCAGGTTGGACATCAGCAGGAATTTCTTCATGGAAAAGCTGGTCAGGCACTGGAAGGTGCTGCACAGGGAGATGGATGGTGGAGTCCCCATCCCTGGAGGTGGCACTCAGTGCTCTGGGCTGGGTGACAAGGTGGGGATCAGGCAGAGGTTGGATTGGACTTTTGATGATCCTGGTGGTCTTTTCCAACCTCAATGAATCTGTGAATAGAGGCTTTGGAACAAGATTATCTTTAAGATGATCTGTGGTTCTATGATCTTATTAGCTGTTAAAGGTGTGCTGTGGCTGACAGAAGAAGATGAGGGCTTTGTTTATCAGACACTTAGAGGCATCTTGTTTTGTCACAAAGCTTGGCCCTTTGGAGCAGCTGCTGTTTTTACAGCAAATGGAGGTTTAGGTTGGATATTAGGAAAAGTTCCTTCATGGAAAGGGTTGTCAGCCATTGGGACAGGCCCCTCAAGGGAGGGGTGGAGTCAGCACCCCTTGAGGGATTTAAAAGATATTTAGATGTGGCACTTGGGGATGTGGTCTAATGGTGGCCTTGGCAGTGCTGGGGAAATAGTTGCACTCAGTGCTCTTTGTGGGCTTTTCCATCCTAAAAAATTCTCTGCCTCCATGATGGAGCACAGATGGATGCAGGAATATTTTGAAACAAAGGTGGCCTTGCCTTTTCTCTGGCTGAGCCTCAGGCAGGGCAGAGGTGACAGTGGGAACTCAGCCCGGGGTGTGCTGTCATCTCCAGATATCTGTGTGCTCTCAAGCTCAACATGAGCAGCAAGCTGTTGCCTCCTAAGGCTTGGAGCAGCCAGTGTGGTCCAGGATGGAAGTGTGTTTGATGCCCAGCAGGCCAGGGGAGCTGTTCATGAGGCTGAGTAGCAGCCCTCAGATGCCTTTGTCAGGAAAAATGATGATCCAGCCCTCAGCATTTGAAGCCTGCAGCTGCTAAGCTTGTATTAAGTGGCTGGAGAATGTGTGCTGTGTGTTTGCTCAGGGGAGGCAGGGCAGCCAGTGCATTTAGGGCTGCAATTAATAGTCCCCAGCAGCATTTCAGTGCTACAGTTGCTGCAGAGGAATGTGTGGAGGCATTGTGTTGGTATTTTTAAAGTAAATCTTGCCTGAGGAGCAGACTGACAGCTGCCTTTGGGTGGCCGGAAGTGAGTGGCCCCAGGGCCATTAATCAATAAAAGTTGATTAATGTTCATCTTGTGGGTTCCTCCAGGAGCTGCTGAACTTAGAGGAGGAGGTTCTGCCCCTCTGCCCTGCCCAGGTGAGACCCCACCTGCAGAGCTGCCTCCATTCCTGGGGTGCCAGCACAGGAAGGACCTGGAGCTCCTGCAGAGTCCAGAGGAGGCCCCAGGATGATCAGAGGGATGGAGCAGCTCTGCTGGGAGAGCTGGGGTTGTCCACCTGGAGAGGAGAAGCCTTGGGGTGACCTCATTGTGGCCTTCCAGTGCCTGAAGGGAGTTTACAGGAAAGATGGACAGAGACAATTTCCAAGGGCCTGGAGTGACAGGACAAGGGGGAATGGCTTGCCACTGACAGAGGGCAGGGCTAGGTGAGATACTGGGAAGAAATCCTTCCCTGTGAGGTTGGGCAGGGCTTGGGGCAGCTTGGTCTGCTGGAAGGTGTCTGTGTCCATGGCAGGGAGTTGGACAAACTGAGCTTTAAGATCCCTTCCAGCCCAAATCGTTCTGTGATTCCATGGACAAAGATTTCTGTGTTACTTCTTCAAATCCCAGAAGTTTCCTGATGTGTAAGGCAGAAAGGTCTGATTGGGATTCCATGGATCTCTGATGGGGAGGCAATGTTTATTGGGATTCTGAAGCTAGGTTTGAGCCCTGTAAATCCCTCAAATTCTGCTTCCCACCAAAAGTGATCATGTCAGCAAGGGAAAAACCTCCAACTTCTGTTGCAACACAGAGCCTGCAGTGTTAGCAGTGAAGCACATCCACAGGCTGCTCCCTCAGCATCCTTTGTCACCACTGAGCAGTGCCAGGTCCTTCAGGGAAGGAGAAGCTGTGTTGAGGACAAACCTGCAAAAAGGTGTAGGAGAACCTTCCTCCTGAGACTGCTGTGGTGTGGGAGGAGGAGGAAATGGGCACAATGCTGGTGTTTTACATAATGGATCAGAATTAATTTTGATGCTCAATAATTCAGGGAAAGGCGTGTTTGTGATAGAGGTACTTCACTGAAAAAAGTCCTACCTGTAGCTGTTCCTTGGTGCAGAAAAATGCAGGAAAACACAAGTTTATAGCCTGAGCCTGGAAGCATTCCTTGCTCCAGCTCCAAAAGCAAAGGTTCACGTGCCATCCTGGTGAGTGCCCATGTGTCTGGGCTGCCGTTGCTAAGGGAGAGGGAGTATTTGTTTTTAATTGGGTAATGTGCAGATGGCAAGGCAGAGCCTGCAGTGCAGCTGTGACCTTGGGGAGCTGTGGGGAGGCTGGCTCTGCCTTGGTGCTTGTGGAGGCACAGTTCTCCAGAAATCCCCCAAACACCAGTGTAAAGCCTTGCTTTGCATAGCAGGTTTTGGGTGTCTGGATTTTTCAGTAATTCTGTAAGGGTGCCTCCTTGTGTGTACCTGAGGAGGGAAGAGCAACACACAAATCAGCCATCAAAGCTGAGGGTTTCTAAATGTAAAATACAGCTCAATGTTCATGCTTGATAGCCTTTTCCCAAGTGTTCTGGAGGGGCTGTAACTTGTCATCCATTCATAAAAAAGGAAACTTCCCCATCTCTCCTCCAGATTCTGTGATGAATCTGTTTGTCCAACTGCACAGTGACTCTGGGCAATAGATTGGGAAGACTTGTGCTAATGTCAGGAACTTCAGTGTTTGTGAAGAGGTTTTCTCCATATCAGTGGTGTGAATTTTGTATCCTCATCTAGAGTACTTGTGTAAGCTTGGGGTAAATTCCCTGCTAACTGCCAGAAATTGGGAAAGAATTCTCATAACTGCTTCCCAGGTCATTGTGTTATACAAAATAGCTGCAAATTAATTTATCCCAGAAGTTTCATTGATCCACTTTGTGTTGCTGAATTAGGTTGATGTTTTCCTGTTAATTCTTTTTTTTTTTTTAATCTGCACAAATAACCAAAACTGCTCCCTGTCCCTGTGCCAGCTGAGAATCACGGTGTGGTCCTTGTGCACCAAGTCTGTGTCTTACATCAAGTACCCCAAAGCATGCCAGCAAGGTAAGTGTCACACACCTGGCTGGGAATGGTCCTTTAACGTGGCAGAAAGGGAAAATTACCTTAATGTGATGACAAACCCCATTTTTGGGAACAGGTCTGGCCCCATCCCTTCTGAGCAGCACCTGCAGCCAGGTTGTGGTGTGTGAGTGAAGGATTCCAGCTGATCCATGGGCCTGCCCTTCACATGTGCATCTGTGTTGTGTTTGCCTCTGAGGGATCCTTTAAGACATTAAATTATGCTGGACGTGCTCGTGATGAAAAACATTAATCCAAAGTGACTTTTGTCATCTTCTGCATATGGAAAGGCTGGAAAGGGAAGCTTGTGTCAGGGCTGTCAGGCCACATGGCTGTGGTGAGCAGTTTCCTGCCCAAGGCTTGTATCCCAGAGATGACAAAGACAATTATGTATTCCATGTAAAATCCAGGAGGATGGGAACAATGCCTGAGAGTTGGTGGGGACCCGATGGTTGCATAACTGATCCATTTAGCCAGGCTAAATGAAGTGGTTATTTGAAATCTGTTGGGTTTATATAACAACTGTCAGTGGTTAGATGCGTTTTGAGGCATGCTGGAGCTCTGCATCCTGAAAAATTGTACATTCTGAGCTTAAAAATTGCTGACACAATGAATCAGTAACACTGTGCTTTGCCTTGATTAATGTGACCTTCTGTGAAGAGATTCTGGCTCCTCTTTTAGTTCTGCTTTGAATTGGGAGTAACTGTGTCTCACTGAAGACTCATCAGCTCTTGTGCCTTGTTGTCTGATTTCCATTTAAGGCAGTTTTAATTAATCTGTCCCGTGGCAGGGGTGGCTTTCACCAAGGACGGGCGCTACATGGCCGTGGCGGAGCGACGCGACTGCAAGGATTTCATCAGCATCTTCGTGTGCAGAAACTGGCAGCTCCTCAGGGTGAGCTCTGCTCTGGGGGTTACCTGCACATATTGCACACTACTCCATTAGAAACAGTGAGAGTAGCAAGTGTTTGGTGCTTGGGAGATGTGATGTAAACTGTTCACACATGGGGTCAGTCCATGGAGGGTGGCACTGGCCACGGGCTGGATCTGAGCAATTTAACCTCACAAAGGACTTGCCTGTATCTTGTGTCACCTCTAATTTGGGAATTCTGAGCCTCACCAGAAGCTGAGAGAAAACTTGGGAATACCCCTAAATGTCTGTTGTGTTCCTGAGTTTTTCCCTAATGAACCTGGTGGTGTAAGCTGTGGCTGTCCCATCCCTGTCAGTGTCCAAGGCCACCTTGGATGGAGCTTGGAGCAAGATGGGACAGAGGGAGGTGTCCTGCCCATAGGATGAGATGAGCTGTAAGGTCCCTTCCAGCTCAGACTGTTCTGGGATTATGTGATCCTGTACTGGGCTTTAAGACAATTAGGCTTCCTGGATTTTTGACTGATTCAGCATAACTAATTTAATTTTCTTATGAAATGCTGTTCATTTGAAGGTGTAGAAACTTCCAGCTTTTATTTTCTCAACGATCCACTGAATGCAGCATGTATTAAAAGAGGAAATATTTTTGTTGCTACTCTGGCATACAAAAAGCTCTTTTGTGTTTGTGGTAGCCCTTGAAAGGTTAAAACTGAATGTTCTGTCAGCTTAGATGCAGCAGGATTTGTTGACATATTTCAAATGGTTTTGTGGTTTCTCTTTTGTGGGCAGCATTTTGACACTGAAACCCAGGATCTGTTTGGGATTGAGTGGGCTCCCAATGGCTGTGTGCTGGCAGCGTGGGACACGTGCCTGGAGGTAAGAGGAAAAGCAGATTATTTTCTTGAAGAGCTCAAGCTGATCTTTGGCCATCATGCATAAAGCAGTGACTAAAGCAATTAGTGTTTAAAGTGTTTCTTTTGAACATAAAAGGGTGTGAGTCCAGATTTTGTTAAATATTACACTTGTGTTGGGGATGGGTGTCCTTGCAAGTGGATGTCGCTGTTCTTTAAATCTTCAATGACAGCAAATTATTTCTAATTTATCTTGCAAAAAAATGTAAACATTGCAGAAGCTGCTATTGAAATAATGGAAGAGTGTAAGAGTTTTCTCCAGCTTTACTACCACTGCACTGCACAGTGATTTTACAGTTACTGAAAGTACTCATCCAAAAAGAGAGCAACGAAGCGTCTTAACTCATAGATAAGGGACCAGTTGTACCTTTGTATTTAACTTGCATGTTAAACAGGCAGAGTTTGGCAGGATGATTTGCCTGCCTGTGGTTTTTAGCAGCATTGCTGGATTGGAGTGGCTGTGCTGTGTTTCAGTACAAGGTGCTGCTGTACTCCCTCGATGGGCGGCTGCTCTCCTCCTACCGTGCCTATGAGTGGCCCCTGGGCATCAAATCAATTGCCTGGAGTCCCAGCAGCCAGTTCCTGGCCATTGGCAGCTTTGATGAAAAGGTGAGAAGTGTTTCCTGCCTCTTTTATCTGAATCATTTGAAGAACTTTGCCCTAACAGTCTCCCCTTCCTGAGCCAGGTGCGTATCCTGAACCATGTGACGTGGAAGAAGATCACAGAGCTTGGGCATCCAGCAACCATAACCAACAAAAAGACTGTAAGTGTGGATCCCAAATCCATGGAGACCTTAGCAGAGCATGGGTGCTGCTGTTTGTATCTGAAAGATGCTGCTGAATCAATTTAATTCTGGAGACTTGGGTTTTTTTTCCTGCCAGGGCTTGGGAAATTGCATGGCAACCTGGGAGTGTAACAAAAACGTGGGAATCCTTTAAAATTTGATAGCATATGTGTGTTTGGTCATCTCTCTTGAGCAGTAATAGATTCTCAGATGCTCCTGTTACGTGCCAATGTGTTTTGGGTGTAGGTGGTGGCTGCATTACAGATTTGGGTGTGCAGCCTATTGCAAACTGGAAAACTGAACAGGAGAGATTTGTCTCAGCTTTATACAATTCCTAACTTTAAACAGTGCTGGAACTGGATTGTGTTCAGGTTTTCCCTCCTGTGTGGACAGGCTCATCCAGCTCACCTACAGGGCATTTCCTGGAACATCTGTCAGCATTGATTTTTATCCTTTATACCTGTACCTGCAAGGCCTGACAGATTCTGGGCTGTTGGCAGCAGGTGCAGAGCTGCTGTTCCCAAAATCCCGAGCTGATCTCATCCCTGGAGGTAATGAGAACAGTGTGTGGTGCTGTTTGCCATTGCAGAGGGACTGAACAGACCTCCTGGAAGAGTTTGTGTGTGGACTATAAGCCTGCAGTATTCACATGACTCTGCCTCTTAACTAGAAGCCAGGCACGAGCCATTAAAGCACCTCAGCAAAGCTTCTCACGGCTGAAAAATGCCTTAACTTCCAGTTAGGTGTAAAATATGTCATGGAAAACAAATGGAAATAGCTCTGTTAATCTCCACTACACAGACAGGAATTGCAGTTGCTGTGTTTTATCCTGGTGCTTGTGTTCAGGAATATGTTGCAGGCACACTAAAATATTTTTGCTATTTTCCTTCTGCAGTGCTGCACTTTGTTTGTGACAGAATCAGAGTAAAGATTTTTGGTTGTAACAATGAGATTCATGTTCCTGCTGTAATGGGGATGATTTAATTTGCTGTCAGAAATAATGAACGAGGTGCACTCCCTGGGGCTTATTCTGTGGAGTGTTTTTCCTGCTCATGGTTCCAAATGGCCCATGATTTACTGGGAATACTGGATTCTAGATCTGCCTGCTGAAGCCCTTTCCTCTGTTGATGAACCAGGGGATGCTGAGGTGTACTAAATGTGCAAATGAGCCAGTGGGATGTGGGTATTTGGTAACAGCCCATGTTCAAACTCTCCGAGGCCCTTCTGTAGAGCTCTCACTTGTTTCTTTGTAGATTGTGTATAAAGAAGTGGAGAAATCCCCAACTGTTGGCACAGAGAGACTTTCTTTCCCTCCAACAAGAGCATTGGCTAGTTCTCTCTTCAGCACACAGAGTAAATGTAAGCCAAAGTTTACTCAAACCAGACACTTGAGTTTGCCTTGGGAAGTCTTTAAATAAACATTGTAGGTGAACTCTGCCCCTTGGAGAGTGGAACAGATCCTCTGGCTGTTCTCTAGGGCAGTAAAAATCAGTCTCAGTCTTTGTGGCACTGTAAATCACCTTTGGTTAACAGTGTTTGAAATACTAGTTAAAAGGTAATAGAAAAATTAATCTGTCCTCATTTTCCTGATTTAATCTCAGTCTTGCCTGAATTTCCAGCCTTTCCTTTTCTGTAGGAGGGCAGGAATAGTAGTAGGGTAGCTGTGTGAAGATGTATGTTAAAACAACTAAAATTTTGATTGGAACATCTTTGAGAAGAGTAAAATATTGTCCTATCACTTCAGAGATGAGGGGTTTTAACAGTTGGATGTAAATGCATTGTCCATCCAGGCTCACTTAGTGAAATACTTTTATTTCCTGTTGCAGATGACATTTGCCAAGTGCCAGTTTCTTTAAACTACATCAAACCAGTTGCTGACAGGGCAAATCCCAAAGTGGGAGTTGGGATGTTGGCCTTCAGTGCAGATAACTGTTTCCTGGCAACCAAAAATGGTGAGTTCCGAGTGCCCTGCCTTAGAGGGGAAACATGTGGGGCATGTGGGGGTTTCCGTAGCAGAAATGATCCTTTGCACTATAAAAAGAGTCATGACCCTGTAAAATCAGCTCTGTTGTGAGATAATAACTACAGAGGAATCCCAGCCTGTCTTGCAGTGTGTGTTAACTGTTGTGAGCTGCCAGAACTGCTGGTCAGGGCATGAACTCAGCCTTGGCTCTGTGTTTAATGAAAATAGTGGGGTTTTATATTTCTTCAAGTTTGTGTGAGCATGCTGTATTGAAAATAAAACAAATCTTCCCACTTACAGCCTGGGTTTCTTGAAAGGCAGAACTACAGCAGGAGGAATTCTGACTTCCTGAATAGTGAAAGTCATGGAATTAATGTTCCATTTTTCCCTTTGGTCCTGAGGACAGTTTGTGCCTGGATGCCAAAGCTCTGGGTCAGGTGCAAAACCCATCAGACAGACGAATGTGATAAAAGCCAGAGAAGGACTGGGAGATGGACTAGATCACTTTTACCTTTTTTTGCAATATTTCCTGAAGGTTCTGCTTGGCAAAACTCAAGTGGTGCTAACCCTGGGGTGTACCTAAAGGTTTGTGTTGTACAAATGTGTTTCTTCCTGCGCATTTAGAAAAACCACATATGATCCTTTTACCCTCCAGCTATCACACACTTGCTGCTTCCTCTGCAGATAACATCCCCAACGCTGTGTGGATCTGGGACATCAGGAAGCTGAAGCTGGCAGTGGTGTTGGAGCAGCTGTGCACAATCCAGTGCTTCCAGTGGGACCCGTGCCAGCCCCGCCTGGCTGTGTGCACGGGCACCAGCAGAGTGTACCTCTGGTCCCCAGCTGGCTGTGTCGTCGTGAAGGTGCCTGGGGAAGGTGAGCAGCAGCTGCCACAACTGCTCAGTTGTTGGAACCTTGGCTGTTGAGAATTTTAGACTTGCTGTGCTGAAAAAAAGTTTCTCCCCAAGAGAATACTGCATTTGACCTGAGGCTGTGGAGAAGGATTCCAAAATGGAATGATGGAACTGGGATTGTGGGTGTGGAGTTTGAATAGAAGTGTGTAATGTCACAGGGTGGAAAACTGAGAGTTTATGGGTTTAGAATATAGTGATATATAAAACAAGATGGTGGTTTTAGGGTGGAGGCTGGTCCTTCTTCACCTTCTCCTTCACCACCTTCTTCTTTGGGTGGTTTTGTGTAATTGGATAAAAAAGTCTGCATTGCGGGGTGTGGGTGGTTGGTTATTGGGTTAAAAGTAAAAATAAATTAGGTGTAATTTCTTAATTGGACAGTTTATCCTTAAAAGGCCTTGTAGAGAGGGAGGGCTCCATTTTTAGTTTGAGTGAAGTGCTGTAGAACTCAGGGTTTGTGAGACTGTAATATAGGTAAGAACTATTAAACATCTGAGTCGAAACAAGAAATACCATCTCACACATTTAATCCTGACCTTGGCAGAAAAGAAGCAAAGCATCTGGACTCGGTGAAAAATATTATTCCATTTGTAAACTGATCTGAGTGTTATCCTGGAAATAGCTCAGGTGTGTTCTTGGAGCTGTTTACAACTGGTGTTTTCACCCTCAGGAAAAGAGGAGCTCACAGTGAGACACAGAAGTGTCTCAGGGACAGCACAGGGATTTGTGTGGCTGATTGCAGCTGCCTTTTCCTCCAGCAGGAGCATGGGCTGCCAGCTCCTTGCTGACACACTGATCTCTTCCTGCAGGTGACTTCCAGATTGTGTCTCTCTCCTGGCATTCCAGTGGGGACTCCATGCTGCTCCTGAGTAAGGACCACTTCTGCGTGTGTTACTTGGAAAGAGGTAAAATAAAAGAACTAAAATGCATTAAAACTGCTCCCAAGTCTGAGGAAGAAAGAGGAAAGGAGTGAAAACCTGTTGCCCAGTCTGAAGTGTTTGTATTTATAAGTTATTTATTTGAAGGAGCTCCAAGCTCAGTGTGTGAAATACTGTGACTGCATTTGAATGAAGTGATGTAGCAAGTGAAATGTAAGGAATGAGTGTCTATTGCAAGAAAACCTGAATATTGGGGGAGTTGATCTTTTTCAACTCTGAACCCTTATTTTCTAAAACTGTAGCTCTGTGTATATATAATGTATAGTTATTATTTAAATTTTCTATTTCCAATAAATATTTTGATAGTTACAAACTATAAACCTGCACCTCTGCACTCGAAAGTCTGTTTCAGTGTGATCAGTGATGTGATGATGTAGTGATTTATCCCAGCACAAGGAAACTGTTACTTGCACACAAATAATTTTGGGTGACAGTAACTGTGCCTGGGCCACTGTGGATTTATTACATGGAATCTTTGCCAGAGGAATCACAATTTCACACTTCGAGATGCTGAACTGGAATCTGAATGCTGAATCAGGTAACTGAAATGGGAGTTTTTGTCCCAGCTCTGGTGCCAAATATGAGTGGATGGTTTGGCAGGGAAGGAGCAGTTGGATATCCTTCCTTGTTTTCCCCTGAATCCTTCCAAGGAAGGAACCTCTTGTTTAGGAATTTACTGGATGTTTTGTCTTTTGTTACCTAATTTCACAGCCTCAGTCTCCAGAAAAATGAAGAACAAATGCCAAGTAAGGGTTAAATTTAACTTTACTGTAAGGTTAATGAAAATTGAACAGGTAACTTAGAAAATACATGGAGAAGCTTGGAAAGCTGGAGTCAGGACCAACTGCAACAGGATTTTCACAAACACTCACCTACATTAAGATGAAAAAACCCCACCACTGTGGCACAGTGTTCATCCAGCTCTGATGAAAGGGCATGGAGAGAAGGTCATGCACAAGGAAAAAGCTTGTTAGAGTCACCTCCTGAGCAATTACAGCTGTAATCTCTTGGGCTGCTTCTGAATTTTATCCCTGGATGAGAGGTTCAGTGCAGGAATGTATGAACCAAGGCTGACACACAGTGCTGAAAGTTTTCTCTGTCTCCATTAAAAAGTCCTGGCCCAAACTAGAGCTGATTTGAGAAAAATGGCTAAGAGTATCAGTCTAACCAAAATAGAATTCCTTTTCAGTTCTACAAAGAACAGCTTTGAAGGCAAATGTGTTTGTGAGGCTTTTGGCAACGTTCTCTCACAACAGTCTTTATTCTATGGCTGCAGCAAAGAAACAGAAGTAGAGAGGAAGTTCCAGTAGGTTCTTAGAGGGATTTTTACAAGAAGCTCAGAAATGCATATTGAGTTCACAAACTGCTGCTGAGCAGGTGGAACAGTGCAGCTTTAGCAAAAGCTAGCAAATGCTGTTAAAGACTGACTGACAGCTTTGAAAATCCCTAACAGGCATTAATCAGAGCACTGAGATCATGGTGATTGCAACAGCAATTCCTCTTGAACAACACAAAGCAGTCCCAAGCACACACAGAATTTGACACCATTCACAGGGACACAGCAGGGCCATGGCATGAAGGTTCTGCTGTGCTCTGGGGCTTCAGCAGGTTCCAATGGCACTTGATGGACTGGGAAGAGCAGGCACTGGGACACAACACCATGGCTCATCCACCCTGCATAAGGACCAGTGAGGGCTGTAAATCAGGTACAAAATACAAGGCTGACACCACCCTGTGTCTGCTTCAAATCCAGCCTGTGCATTCCCCAAACAACCTGGGAACTGTCCTACAGTGTCCCCCTTTCCTTTCTTTTCCTTCCCTTCCCCTGGCCAACTTGCTTTATCACGTGCTCTGCCCTCAGCACCCTCTCCCCAGGGCACCACCACCAGCAACTCACTTGCCCTTGAGCAGGTGACACACAAGGGGGTTTAAAATCCTATTTTGCCTCTTGTCATGGAGTAGCCCAGCTTGGCCTCGTTGTTGATGAAGGACATCAGTCCCAGGTAGGTCTCGATGAGGATGGGCCGCTCCAGCACCAACACCCCGTTAGCACTGCCTGGCACTGGGCCCTCCTTGTGGGCTTTCTTCACTGCCTGGATCAGCTGTGTCTGGAAGTTTTCCAGCTGGAAGAGAAGAAATCACCTTGCTTTTGCATTGTTTTACAAACTGTTAAGCAGATAGGGAATGATGAAGGATTAGCATTAAAGCTGTAGCTGTCAGGGCTCTATGGGCTGTGGCAGTCACAGTCTGATATTTAACTCAGTGATTCAGTTAATTTCACACAGGGCACTGGTGATGTGTGACTTCAGGGTAAAGATTTATCAGTGACCAGGTGTTTATTTCTGACCGTGGTTCTGCCCTGATCACTGATGTGTTATGCTTAATAGTGTTCTAATTTTAGGCAAACCTTCAGAGGGAAGCACCTATTACAAAAAGAACAGAGAACCACCTCAGTGCAGGCTCTCAGTGAGCAATTGAACTGTCAGTTAATTAGCTGGCAGTCCTAAATGAAAAGTCCATCAGCCTGTCAGGTCAGTAAGAGCAGAAACAGCCCAAGACCCGTTTGCTTTTGGGCTTTGCAGGACTGTGCACCTTTGGAAGTTTTGTCTTGTCCTGTGTTTCATCCAGTTATGGCTGGCTGGTAAAACTGGGCAGTGGGGCCATCTTGCAAGTCAAAATTTGGAGACTGGGGAGATGGAGCTCCCAGTTCCACCTGCGATGTAACTGATTTTGTTTGATTAACTGATGTGTTGTGTTGAAGCTGTGCCTACCCTACGAGCCCAATGAGCTGCCTGGAGCAGCTCCTTACCCGGCACAGGGACGAGATCTTCTCATCAGCATCTGCCATGGGGTGCTCGGTGAAGGTCACGTAGGGGATGTTGGTGGACCAGGGGTTCCACCTGTTGATGAAGGAGGCTCTGCTCTGCTTGTCCCACTGGATGCGGATACCGACACCTTCCCTCCTGACAGAGCAGAATGAACAGGGGAAAACCTGGCTTTGAGCAAGGTTAACTACAAATGTTCCGTCTGAAAAAGACCTACTTGGAACCAGAAGCTATCTTGAAATATAAATTATAGTAAGTTTTACTGAAGGAAAGAAATGCAATAATTCAGCCCCTGGACCGTGCAAAGGGACATTCTTATGAGCTGAGAGCAAGAAGGTGAAGCACCTGGGACACCCTGGCCATCCTTCACAGCCTGTGACAGCCCCTGTGTACAGGGGACCTGCCACTCACAGCTTTCTACACACTGAGGTGCTGTTACTACTACTTACTGCATTATGTAATGGTGAGCGTTTCTGCTCCCAAATCTACTCATCTTATCTTGAAAGTCCTTGAGCAACTTGCTGTTAGTGCAACTACTCACCACCCCAGCAAACCAGCAGCTACCCTGAGGACTCCTAGTAAAGCTTCAGGAATTGTTTGCAAAGTTAAGCAAACAAAAGCAAGAATTCTCAGACCATTCCAGTGGTCAGGCTGACAGCTCACTCTGTGCCCAATAACCTGTGCCTGCTTACTTGTTGAGAGATTTGGGTGGGAACACAAACTCCCCCACGGAGATGGTGTCCACAGCACTGAGGGCAATCCTGGTCACATGCTGGCACTGCAGGCTGATGAAGTTGTACTTGCACACCAGGAGGGACCAGTCTGTGATGAGGACAAGGCGCTCCTTCTCATTGTTCCAGTGATCGATTCTGGGGAGAGAACACCACTGAGCTTGTTTAAGTGCTTTTGACTCCTGGCTAGGAATACTGAAGAGCTTGGCAAAAAGCAGAATTGATGAGGAGAACAAATCTGAAGTCCTGGTGACGCTGTATTTTATGTCACTTTGCTTTGTATCAGCAGGGCCAGTGCAGGGCTGAGGCTCTGTGCCCTGCTGCACAGTTAAAGCAAACTGCAGGCATGAGTTCCCTGTGGGACTGGATTTCGTAAGGGGTTAACTGGGGAGTGTTGATATGGAGAAATAATGAAATAATGATGGCTGCAGCCAGCCTGGCCACTCCAGCCCTTGTGCGTGCGTTAATACCCCCCAGGTTAACCACAGAACAGCGCTGTGGGCTGCGCAGGGGCCGAGGCTGCCCTGGCTCTCCTCTCCCCGCCCGCAGCGTCCGTCCTGTCCCTCGGAACTCACTCTGTGAGCAGCCACACGCTCTGCACCTCCCCGTCCTCGGCGGGCAGCACGACCACCCGGATCTCGCTCACCGCCTGCTCGATGGTGCCGGGCTGCGGGGGGAAAAGGCAGAGGTCAGGGCGTGCGAGGGAGAAGGGAGCTCAGGGCTGCGGGGGAGAAGGCAGACAGAGATCAGAGCTACGGGCGGAGAAGGGAGAGGTCAGGGCTGCGGGGGAGAAGGCAGACAAGAGGACGGGGCGTGCGGGGGGAGAAAGCAGAGCTCAGGGTGTGCGGGGGAAAAGGCAAAGAGAGGATGGGGCGCGCGGGAGAGAAGGTACACAGAGCTCAGAGCTGCGGGGGCGAAGGCAGACAGAGATCAGAGCTACGGGCGGAGAAGGCAGGCAGAGCTCAGGGTGTGCGGGGGGAGAAGGCAGAGGACGGGGCGTGCGGGAGAGAAGGCACATAGAGCTCAGAGCTGCGGGGGAGAAGGTAGACAGAGGACGGGGCGTGCAGGGGAGAAGGCAGGCAGAGGTGGGCAGAAGGCAGACAGAAGCCAGGGCTGCGGAGGAGAAGGCAGACAGGTCAGGGCTGGGGGGAGAAGGCAGGCAGAGGCCCGGGAGCCGCCCCGCTCCCGGCGCACCCGGAACACGAAGTACTGTCGCAGGCGGCCGGCGCGGCCCGCGGTGCGCACGCTGAGCGGCCGCAGCGTCTGCCGGGCCGGCGGCACGGCCGGCTCGAAGGGCGGCCCGGCTCCCCCCGGCACCAGCGT